>NC_135430.1:8244461-8611961 GCF_051991245.1 Festucalex cinctus | reverse complement strand
TTGCAGGGGTTCTGTGGAAACATTTAATCGTTTATTTCCCAGATCAAGAACAACCACACGAAAATAGCATTATATGGCGGCGCCTTGAGAAACAAGTTTAATTTGTTTCTTGACGACGACACTCAAAAACACTTGTAAATCAAATCCTCATTCTCAGAATGCAAATAAGACAAAACGGGTCAGGATGGGGCAAATAATAAATAGGACAGGATTGTGACGAGTGGCTAACAGGACAGGAGGCACAGGGAACGAGAGGATGGCAGGTCACAGCAGGACAGGACTGCACAGGACAAGGGATGACGAGGAGCAAACAGACAGGGCAGGACAGGACAGGATATAGTCAATAGCAAATAGGACGGGAAGGGACAGAACAGGATATAGTCAATAGCAAATAGGACGGGAAGGGACAGAACAAGAGGAGAGAATAGGATAGGATTGGACCAGGATTATTATTGTTTTGGAATTTTTCATTTTAGTTAGTTTTTATTTGTTTGTTTTTTTGTTGTTTTTTTATAATTTAGTTTTAATTAGTTTTCAGGGTGGTTATGTTCCGTTTTTATTAGTTTTAGTTATTTAATAAATGTTTAGTTTCAGTCTTAATTTTAGTTTAAAAAAAAATGTGTATTACTTCTGCGCAATATTTTTAAAAAACACCATGGGAGCGACATCATCTGAGGGTACTTTTCTATTCGCCTGTTTTCAAATGTCCTTATTTCGTTTAATATAAAAATAAATCTACTTAAAATCACATTTAAAATCATCCCCAAAGGCTCATGCATTACATTAATTACCATGCATTACATTAATTGCGACAACAAAGGGCATTTTTGTGATAATCCTAGTTAGTTTTAGTTTTGTAAACGTTTTTGTAAACGTTAAAAAGTTTTGTAGTTTTATAAACATAAAAAGTAGTTTCAGTTGGCTCTAATGTTTTAAAAAGTATTTTCGTTTTTACTTTATTTCGTTGACGATTTATTTATTTTTCTTATCATAATTTTAGTTTGTTTTTCCGTTATTTTTAGTTAACTAAATTAACCTTGGATAGGATGGGACAGGACAGTAGAGGAAATGACCTGATGGGACAGGACTGCACAGGGCAGGACAGGATGCGACAAGCAGAAGATACAACAAGAGGAGCGGGGCAAGACAGGACGACAGGTCAAATGGCAACTAGAACGGAATAGGACAGGGAAGGACAGGATCGGATAGGATCAAACAGAACACGGCAGTAAGCAGAAAAAGAAGGAGTGGGACGCTGTACTGTAAACAGAACATGATGGGATGGGTAGTAAAGAAGGTTGTACGAGACAGGGCAGAACAAATAATTGGAAAATTGGAAGATATGGGACAGAGGACAGTACAAGGTAGGACAGGTTGGAAGCAGCTAGCCCCGCAGTGCTACCAGTGTCTGTCAAGCAAGATGATTTTTTTTTTTGGGTGGCCTGACAAGAAAACAGTGGTGGCCACGCCCACTGCAGCATCCTGACCTCAGCGCGGCATCGCGTTGCACTCCGCGTGGCCGCCGTAAACGCGGCCGGAGGCAGGGCGGCGCTGAAACGGAGCACTGCGACAAAGCGCAGGGTGGGCAGGTGGCGGAAGGGGATGAGGGGAGGAGGGAAAGGATGGGGCGGGGCAGGGCGAGATGCTGGCATTCCACTACTTGGGCTGCAGCGTGAGGATCCACGTGCCGCTGCTAGACAAAACATGCTAAGCCGCAACTGCCGCCGCGGCAGCAGTGCCACGAGCTTCACGTGGCCGCCGGCGTGGGACCAGCAGGGCGGGAAGCAATGCACACATAAGAAAAAAATAAATAGAAAAGCGTGATACTACTATAATTATTTTTATTTTCAATCTGGCGTGAGACTGCGGCACGCGCAGCTTTCAACATGACCCAGATTCCCCGGGTGACACGCCACATCGCATTAGCCCGCTCAGCCGGAGCCCGACCTCTCTGACAGCGCGCACACACAAAATGGGGGGGATAGACCCCCACCTCCTGCCAATCCCACTCAGCTGACTAAAATGGCTTGTGTGGAGTGGGGGGTGTTTTGAACTCGATTACCTCGTGTCCACGCCTGCACAAACGCTGCCAAAACAAAACACGAATCACGAAAGACAAAATCAGCAGCTGTGTTCGCCATGGCAACCGCATGGGCGCAAATGTTAACCCACCCAACCCCACCCCCACCCCTTCATTTTTTTTTGGGTAGGCACCTGCCGAAAGTTGGAAACCATGGCAACAGAGGCACGCAGCTAGGAAAAAGAAAAAAAAGAAAAAAAAAAGGACAAGAGGCAGCTCTGGCTTGACTCCACTTGACAAGTGAGCTGATCAAAAGCGTTTGTTCGCAAGATGACAAACGCATGGCGACCACTCGCCCTACTCATCCTCCTTTTCTTGCCCTTGACAGTCGTCCAACTGCTCCTTCAGGATGTTGGGGGAATCATTAAAGAGGCCATATTGACTCACTGTCTGGCTGCGATCATCTGAGCAAGCAGCTTCTCCCCTCAGGGATGCATGTACACGCACACACCATCCGTCATTACGTTACTCATCTCCTCACGCTCATGGTCACATGGAGCTCATTTGCATATATGATGAATACAACACAAACTTGCTTGAAATTGGGTTGTTTTGCCCTCCAACTGAAATTTGGGTGGGGCACAGTTTGTAAGGACTGATATGAAGCGGTGGGAAATGATTGAGGGTAGAGCGCCATCTGCAGGAAGTGGCGGTGAAGGCGAAGCCACTCCCAAGTCGGAACAAACTAGTCGATATTGCCTCATGTTTGGGATCGATACGAAATCAATATGGCAGTGTTAATATGGCCTCTGACGAATGTCACTAAGTGCTGTTCATGCATTTTGTGAAAGACAAATAATTAGGGGGAAAAAAATGCACTAAAAATGATTTTCCCAGATGGAATTTGATTGTCCTAAATTACTATTTCACAAACAAACAAAGAACCCTTTCCTTAACGGGGGAAACAATTTTGACTATGAAAAATAAGAGGAAATTCCAGTCCTATTGCAAGTCAAAACAAGGGATTTTTTTTTTTTTGGGGGGGGGGGGGGGGGGTATGAAACATTCTCTACTTTGCTTCATAATCAACGTACACAATAAAATTCGTTAATTCCAATTATTGTACACATTAAAAATTATCTGACATGCTTGTTTTATGAAAACTATGAGCTACTGATGAGATATTTCTTGACATTTTGATGATAAATAGGTCAAATTGCTGTAACCGTAAGTTTAATGTTTAAAAATGTTTAATATCAAGTGAGTCCATGATCACTATCTGTCTTATTTAGCCGCCTTGCTGTACTGTACTGTACTCCTGCTTTCTGTGTTGACATGCAGCAACCAAAATCTGACACAAGTGCACCATCTAGTGGTCACTTTCAGCCTCCCTGTGGAGGAATTCATCAATAATTCAAAAGCAGTGCCAATTCCACCCTCACAAATGAGCGCCCGTACGTTTACGTGCGTAGGAAAATTCATAATTGATGAGCAGAAGCTTTTATCTGACATAACGAGCGCCGTACTCAGACATGTCCTCGGATTACTTATTCTGCAGCGGCGGCGGTCGTGCTTTTTTTCAATGTGCTGAGTCAGGAGCCAAATGGCATGCCACACATCTTTTGGAAGCAACGGATTTGATTGTCATCCGGACAAAATAACAGAGACCACACGATGATAATTATCATATTGGGGGGAGGTTGGCGATTTAAAAAAAACAACAACCTCATACTGCGTAAAAATTCACAATATTGTGGAAAAAAAAGAAGCTAATATGGGGGAAAAAAATGCAGAATATTGTGTTTTTGTAAATAACAGCAGTGACAAATAGGCTTGGTCATGTCATGTGACGGCACCGTCATGTGCTCCTATTGGCTCAGGGGCGCAAAGCATCATGGCCTATGTAGTTCACAATGCTGTGGTCACCTGAAGCGGGTGAAAAGAGATTATTTTTTATGGAGATGTTGAAATTTACTGTGATAATAGGCGCAGGGACCAAAACATGCCTAATTAAAATTAAACTACACTAATAAAATAACCACCAGAGGGTTCTGGAACTGCACAAACAAACAGGATGCTTTTAATAGTGTGACATTATGATATTGTGGCACTTTTAATAACGCAATATTGACATTTTTGTTACATCCCTACAAAATAATATTTTTTAAAAAGTATGATTAAAAATAAAAAGTAGAAAATGAACATCTTCAGAGATAAAATCCTATTTACAAAACGCCTGATTTTTGCCATTTAAAGTTGGGACAGAAACCCGTGCAAAATGACCTCTCTCAAACAAAATGTCTTCAATCTGTGTTTCTCTGACTTTTTACGTCAACCAGGTGAGGGCAGTATTGACCCAACTATGCATCTCAAAGTGGCTAAGAAAAGCCTCACCTGGGGCTCCTGTGACGCACCTTACGTGAGTTTAGCTAGGCTAATCGGGGGCGCATCCAAGCCCAGCCAACTGAGTGATGCTGGTGCGTCATGGTAACTAGGGATAGACCGATTATCGGCCGGGCCGATTATCGGTGCCGATATTTGGCAGTTTGACAAATATCGGTATCGGCCTTTTGACCAATCTGAAAGCCAATAAAGCGGGTATTTTGAACACATTCTGACAATTTGTTCACCTTCTGCAAAAATCTTTTGAAACTTTTTATGAATCCTGATGAAAACCCCAAATTTGCTACGTTTGCGTTCATTTTTTTGCACAGTGAAATACAGGAACTTTTCATTTATGGATCTATTTCAATTTCCACTTTAGAAATAAGGATGCTGACACTGGGAATTCCCTACATGTTTTATTTTTAAGAATTAAAAAAAAAAAAAGTAAAAAATAAAAAATAAAAAAAAGAAATGTTGAAACTCCCTGCAATTTTTTTTAAATATAATTTTTAAACAAAGCTGCCAATATCGTTTAAAATTGAAAAGAAAAAGTACTTTTTAATTTTTACACTAATATTTTCTCTTCTACAGCAAATAAATATCGGCTTGAAATATCGGTTATCGTTCTCCTTGACTACTAATAATCGGTATCAGTATCGGCCTTGAAAAAGCCATATCGGTCTATCACTAATGGTAACAGTCACCAAGGAGATGGAGGGGAGTGGTTGGGATGAGGAATGGGGAATTTCTACTTCCTGGTTCTAGCTTGTAACTTAGGACAATGGAAGGTTCAGTTGGACGAATAGAAGGAAATTCCAATTAGCGCGTGATCACCTGCTAGCGACGTCCCAGGAGCGGGGGAGGACCGGCCCGGCGGGTGGCCGCTGGTCTCGGTGGTCCGGCAAGACGTCCTCCTGGCGAAGACATGACAAGAGGAGGAAGATCAACCGAGCGTTTGCCGCATGCACGGGAACAAAACGCACGCCCACGCACACAAAACACTTCCTATTACGCAACACTTCCTCTGATTCACTTCCGATTTCTGCAAGGCTGCCTCGGCGACCGTTTGGCACTGACACAAAACAACCAAGAAGCAGGATTTCATTGGCGGGTTTGTGGTACTTAAATCAATTCAGGTTCCACTACAAGTCAGAGGTGGTTTAGTGGTTTTCAAACTTTTTGTCAAAGGCTTAGAGACAGTTGTCCATTCAATAGCATGACAATGTTTCACAACATTTGACTGCCACTAACATTATGCAAACCCACACTGCACATTAATATAGGAACATAAAAAAGCAAAACAAAAAAAACTTGACTTAAGGATTTCACTGAAATGTTTTGCACATGAAATCGAAACAAAAACGGTGGTTAAATAAAAGTTTCAAAACAAATTCCAGTAATGATGAAATGCATTCATGCAAGTGTATTTGTACTTGAAAGTGAAATGGAACTAATTGAACTGTTTTCTGTATCATTTGGTGCCATTTTCTTTAATTTAATACTAAAAAATATATAAAGACAAAATGAAGTCATGACAAAGTGTCCATTTTATGAGCAATGTTCTATTGGAGGTTTCGGGCTACAGTTCAAATTTCATGAATCAATTGACAATGTCATAATTCTGACATTTTAATGAATTGAATTAAATAGTAAAATTATTATGGATAAATAAAAAATAAACTAAATAATAAATGAATGAAAATGTAACTAATTAAATTAAATTAAATAGGGCTGGAAAAAGTTGAATACGTCGACTTTAAAAATAGGTCAACTAAAAATAAAAAGCCTACCTCGGCTCAAAGAATTAAAATAAAAAAATGTAATTTAAATTTCTTGTTTGCCTTTCTATTGGGACATAGGGTGGGATCTGATCTTTTTATCACCCAAGCTGCGATGCTCATTCATGGACAAGAGCAGACGCGTCCGTCTACAGGATGCTAAAACGGAGACGTGGGATTGCTGAGGAGACAACAAATGCACGGAGAACATCAGGCACGCCCACGCGGCAGGATCGATAAATCGCTCTTCCGCAGCACTTGAATGGGAACGCAACAAGCAAACTTTGGTGAGTGCGTGAAATACGTCCACCGTGCTGCGCTGCTGCACAACAGCTGCAAACTGGAATAAACAAACTGCTCTGTTCAGGTGAAGCCTTTTTGTGTGAGTCATCCAATCATAGACGGGGTCTACCTAATTGGATGTTGCTCAGTTAAAGTGGCTGCTTCTCGGCAGTAACACGGCAGCTAATAACGTGAATTATTAATCGCTTTTCCATGCTCTGGTCTCAAGTACTTTGCTTCACAAAAGACTTTTGACTGGCGACCGACGCTTGCAATGTTTTGACAGTTGTCTCCGAACGGAACCAAGGCCACAAAGTTGCTGAGTCAATTATCGGCAGTGTCGAGAGAACAATACGCTAAGACACGTTTCAGTACGTAGCTTGATTGTAATAAAATGCTTCGGTTTAGTAAGGGAACAAAAACTTTTTTTCTCTTGTGTATATACAGAAAAAAAAGATTTAATGACGTTTGAAATTGAACAGTTAGCTAGATGTCGGCTAGTCAGAAGCTGAGTTGCACTGTGTTGGTTTGCGGCACACAGCCAGTCGCACAATCAGGGTTTAAGCAGGTATCAAAAATGTAATTTAATTATTTTTTAATTGCCATTTTAATGCAAGTTAAAACTAATTTAATGCCCATGTTGTACCGCATACACACACATGCACGTGAAATAGAAATGTGGTTGTATCTTCAGATCATTGATTCAGTAAATGTTTAAGGAGTGTGAAACATTGTAACATATAATGTTATGTTACGTTCTGTTATGTTCTGTTCCGTTATGTTATGGTCATATATCATATGAAACATACACTTGTGTTGCGGTAACTTTCTGCCACTAGGTGGCATTAGTGTTTCATGTTTTACGTCGATGACATGAACAGTACATTTTTCTTTTCCACAAAGAAGCTGCTGTCAGCCACAGCTCTCAATCAGTGACTCGCGCACAATATCCGACAACACAGCTGCATTCTTTACACCCTTTTGCAAGTTTTGCATTTTTCCTCTCAAACTTTGTTTAGAATGTGGCAAAAGTAAGCCCAAGCGGATCATATTAAGTCTTGGTGATATGTTCTAATTATTAGTGATAACAGTCGGATATGTCAGCTGTGGTACACGCTTTAGTGGAAAAGTGGAAAAGGAGCAGCCAGAACTAATCCAAAACCACACGGTTGAGTACTAAAGTGTAATCTCCAAATGATTAGGGGTTCTTTTACAGGGTGGACACAAAACCGGGTCAGTGCTATCACGTGTGTGTGTGTGTTTCGAGGCAATAAAAAAAAAGGGGAAATGAAACCTGAGCATGTGAAGTTGGTAAAAAGAGTGACTAAATCAAAAAGCACTTTTCATGCCGCCTTCAGGGAGGACGTCGCTCGTGATTCATCATTTCACCCGCGGCCATCAAATTGGGAATGAATGGCAACTGGTGGCAACTGGTGGGCAGGCGAGGCAAGCGAAATAAAGAAAAACAGAACAAGTGGACATTTTCGAGCTGTTTGTGGCTTACCTCGTCGCCGGCGGCGAGCGACTGGACGGCACGCTTACGACCAGAAGACGAAGAAGTGCAAAAAGTAGAAGAAGCAGGACGAGGAGGAGGAAAGGAGAAGAAGAAGATCCCGTCCGCTCCTCTTCGAGCTCCAAAGCAGAAGAAGAAAAGCAAATCGCCGTTTCCGGGTTAGTGACGCGACGTCATCGGAGGAGGGGGCTCGTTTTGGTCATCTTGGCGTCTCGAAGGGGTGGATGTGTGGAGTCGTCGACTAGGAATCAGCATAAGCCCCGCCCCCCTGTGTAGCACCATAACCACCCACACTGTCCGATACCTCCTCATCGCTTCCGTATTTTTGCCTCATGCGAAGCTACTTGATTAATTCTACCCAAGCAGTTTTAAACATCAATCGAAACCTGTTGTCTGGGCTTTAAATGACAATTAGAAGCTTCATTCTAGGCGCCGAAGTGTCCTTGAGCAAGAGACCATTCTAGAATGGCGCCAACCACTGAGGGCGCTCTTGTGACCTTGAAATTACCTGCTGGTTTTTGGTGAAATTCAATGAGCGTTGCGTTTGATTGTATAAAAGCGGTTTAATTAATTCCATTAGCCGAATTAGATTGAGTCATACAGTCCTGCAGCATTTATTGCATTCACTTAGCAGTTTTCCCCTAAAATTTAATTACATCTAGAAATATGTGCAATAGTGAAAAAAATAACTAATTCTGACTCACTTCATGCTGAAAACAAAAATATGAATTACAGGAAGAATATTTGACTGTTACAATGGAATTTCCATGAACAATAACATGCTACCATTATTTTTAAATCGTTTATTGAACAGAATAATAATAATAAAAAAAAAATTCTTTTTACCATTGATGGAATTGCATTTGAATGCATGCGCAATAATACCCCATAGCATTATGGGAAAATATGCTACGTTTGTAGCATGTAGTCTACAAGTACATTTGAACACACTTGAGAGAACGTTTGAACGTATTTGTGAGTACGTTCAAACGTACTTGTATGGAGTTAAATTAGGGTCAATAGTTTTGTACTTGAAAAAATAAAACTTGAAACTGAAAATTGTGTTGATCTAGAATTTGACAATATATATATATATATATATATATATATATATATATTCAAAATAAAAATAAGAGTGTGAAACGGTTTTTCATTCTATAACCCACTTTTCAAGGACGTGAGAAGTGGGTAAGATCACCAGGAAAGATGCATATTGGATTGAATAAGTCAGCGCCATCTAGTGGACAAACAGCGAAAGGACTCATTCTGCACGAGTCCAACACTGAACAGCATTGATTGTTTCATGAGAAAGTAAGGATTTATCGGCGTTTAATTGGCAAATCTGTGGCTGATGTTTATTTTGAAGAGTGTAATAATATTGTCCAATAAAATCAGCTGACTGTGATTACTCTAAATTGCCAGCTCAGCTTATCTATGCTGCAGGAAATTCGATGCGCTCAATCGTCGACTTGTGACTGTTGTGATGGTACGTTATGTAATTTCTTGATTTGGAATCCTTTCATAATGTGCCGAGCAAAAAAAAAGAAAAAAGTTTACATTAGACTAGAATAAGAAAAAAAATACGAGACCGGCTAGTCAAACAGTTTAAAATATAAACAATGTGAGATGCAGTCCAAATTATTTCTGACCCACTTGGAACGTTCATATTGACTTTACAAGCATGTTTTGCTAAAATTGCGAGTGTAGCAGTAAAGCAGCGACCAATTAGTTGCAACGAGGCTTCGCACCTGACCTCAATAACTTGAACGAGCAGCCCATAAAAGCCTCTCTCAGGAGCGGCTGCTTTCAAATCCCTCAAAGCGATTTGGACGTGAAAGGAGAACCGAACTACAAGCAGCATCGTCATCTTGTTTTTTTTGCAAATATGGAGAAGCCTCACGTCAACCTGGTGATCATCGGCCACGTGGACAGCGGCAAGTCCACCACCACGGGCCACCTGCTCTACAAATGCGGCGACGTGGACCAGAGGAAGCTGGAAAAGTTTGAGAAGGCCGCAGCACAGGTAGGCCCCAATGCAAGATGCGGACTCCAATTTCAACGGGAGTCGACTCTTATTTTCTTTTTTCTTTTTTTTTTTTTTGATTTTAGGCAGGCAAGGGCTCGTTCAAGTTCGCGTGGGTCATGGACAAGCTGCAGGCCGAGCGGGAGCGCGGGATCACCATCGACATCTCGCTGCTCAAGTTCAACACGCGCAACTTCTGCATGACGGTCATCGACGCGCCCGGACACCGAGATTTCATCAAGAACATGATCACGGGAACTTCGCAGGTGCGGACGCGCGACCTAAATTTGACCCCTCCCCATTAACTCATTCGCTCCCAGCCATTTCCACAGAAGCAATCCCGTTTGCTCCCGGCTGTTTCTATCAGTTTCCGTTTTGCAGCAATTAGCATTAGAATATAGCCAAGTTTCATAATTATTCACAAATGTATTAAGAATTGTGAGTAATTGAGCTTTTTTTTTTCCCCTCAACATGGCTGTGGTTGATCTCCTTTGCTTTGCTGCCACCTGCTGGCTGTTTGTATAATAACTACCATTTCTGCAACCATTTTTTGCAGTTGAGAGGCTGCATCAAATCCTTATTAGTATAGCAAATCCTTATTAGACGGAGTTATACAAACAAATGTATAACTTCATCTTTGGGACACTTAAAATATTTTAAAACATTTTTTATACGTTTTTGGGAACAAAAAAAAAAATCATGTCTTGATAAAAGCTGGCTGGGAATGCTATATTAAAATGGTGGCATATTTATATTTAATTGTTAATCATGTACAACGGATGTAACTGATATTAAAGGAACATTTTTGTCAATGTTAAAATCTAGGCGTTGCCAAAAAAAAACCCCGAATTGAATAAAATTGCATGGAATCTTGATTTTTATTTTATTTTACAAGTTGAACATTTTTTAACTTTTTCAGCGTGAAACGTAACCAAAAATGCTTTTGAATAAAAAACATCCAATTTAATCTTGAAAGTATTTAAAAAAAATAAAAATAAGTCAAAGTATGAAACTAAAATGGAGAAAAAATAAAATGAATCCTGTTTTGATGAGTAGTTTAATATAAATAAATTTGAACATAAATGAGATGTTTGAGTTGAATTTTATTTTATATAGAAGAAAAAATAAATAAATAAATGGTTCCGATTACTCAAGCGAAATGCAACGGAACTGTACTTGGCAGCAACTTTTGGGACTACCTGCTGGGAAACTGCCAGAGACTTAAAAATTAAACAAAAAATCAACTGAAAACCTGTTTCAGGCAGACGTGGCGCTGCTGGTGGTGTCGGCGGCCAAAGGCGAGTTCGAGGCGGGCGTGTCCCGCAGCGGGCAGACGCGCGAGCACGCCCTGCTGGCGTACACGCTGGGCGTCAAGCAGATGATCGTGTGCGTCAACAAGATGGACGCCACCGAGCCGCCCTATTGCCAGCGGCGCTTCAACGAGGTGGCGCGTGCCGTCGGAGGCTTCCTCCGGAAGATCGGCTACGACCCCAACGGCGTGCCATTCGTGCCCGTCTCCGGCTGGACCGGCGACAATTTGATCAGCGCCTCGCAGAAGGTAAAAGAAAATGCACTTTTGGGAAATTGGGATTAATGGCACAGCCACAGATAAAAGTATGTTGGTGGTGAGGAAAAAATACCTAATTACAAGTTAAATAAAATGTAGCTAGTTTTTTTTTTTTTTTTTTTTTTTTAAATTAACCTGCGTTAAATGCATGTTTTAATATTAGGTTCCCCAATAGAGGGCGAACTCGCTTTGTTACCCACAATGTTACCATGTAGGACGAACGAGAACAAATTGTACCGCATTAAGAGTTGGCATGCAATAAAGTTTTTGCAACTACAACTTGATGTTAAGTTACAACAGAACCCATTAAGATTAACTGCAATTGTATTGTAGTTAAATCAAATCCAACTGGAACATTATGTACGATTTGAACATTTAATTCAGCAATTCTGTCAGATACCACTAGAGGTCGCACTTGGTCCACTAGTTTCAAACATTATTGGAACGATGGTTGTTGTTGTTGTTGTTTTTGTTAGACCTTTTTTTGTTGTTGTTGTTGGATTTCCTCAGATGCCGTGGTTCAAAGGTTGGAAAGCACGTCGCCGAGAGGGCAACATGAGCGGCCGAACTCTTCTGGAAGTACTCGACTCCATTCAACCACCCGTGCGCATCCACCGTAAACCTTTGCGATTACCCCTGCAAGATGTCTACAAAATAGGAGGTAAAAAAAAAAAAAGGGTCACTTGGGATTATTTGTCCAAAATCCAAGATGTGAACAATGAGGCACTTGTTGGTCGGCAGGCGTGGGGACGGTTCCGGTCGGTAAGATCGAGACAGGCGTCCTGAAATTGGGCATGACGCTGACATTCTCGCCGGCCAAGGTGACGGCAGAGGTCAAGTCCATCGAAATGCACCACCAGGGTTTGGATGCGGCGCTGCCGGGCCACAACGTGGGCTTCAACATCAAGAACGTGTCGGTCAAGAACCTGCGGCGCGGTGACGTCGCAGGCGACGCCCAGCACGACCCGCCCTCTGGCGTCAACAGCTTCGAGGCGCAGGTTGGCACCCTGTGTCTGTACCAAAAAAAATTTGATCTGATCTAATTTTGTGTTAGGTGATCATCCTAAACCACCCGGGCCGGATCAAGGCCGGGTACTCGCCGGTGCTGGACTGCCACACGGCGCACGTGACCTGCCGCTTCGCAGAGCTGAAGGAGAAGCTGGACCGGCGCACGGGCGCCAAGCTGGAGGAGCGCCCCCAGCTGTTGATGTCGGGTGACGCGGCCACCGTCAAACTGGTGCCCATCAAGCCCATGTGTGTGGAGAGCTTCTTCACATACCCGCCGCTCGGTGAGTTCGCAGCAAGTCATTCCGTTGTCAAGGATGTCCGCTTGTGACCTTTCTGTGACTCTTCTGGTCTCAATTATTTTTTTTTTTCCTCCCCAGGCCGCTTTGCCGCCCGAGACTTGAAGCAAACGGTGGCAGTTGGCGTCATCAAATCGGTGGAGAAGGAGAAAGGCTCCAAAGGAGCCAAATAAGTTGGCAGCATGGTTCTTCTGGTAGAATCGTGACAAAGATTTCAGTTCTGTTTGAAAACTCTTTTGTTGACTTTAAGAGACTTGAGTCCTGTTGTTGCAGAAGAAGCTGCAGAATTTTGGTTCCAAGTTTGAAATAAAACCTGATTTATTGACCAGAGTTTTGTCTTGGAAGTTCTGTTTAACTTGAAACAATTATTTAAGCAAATTGTGTGGTTCAAGTAGATTGGTCCAGCAAGTCTATTCAAATTTCTACTTGTTATTTTAGCTTTTTTTTTTTTTTTTTTTTTTTCCCCCCCCTCGCTTTTCTCATATTGCTGAATGTGCAACAAATGCGTCTTGGTACCTTCAGAATTATTTAAATGTTGCTTCTGTACTGTTGCCACTGGAGGGAGCTATGGTTTCGATGAGCCAGAGGACTGGCAGCCATTTCGCACGCTAATAGCAGATGGTAAAATAAGATGGTATTTCTGAGATGTATCAATTTGTCTTAAAGGAGTGCTTCAGCTTTATCTGCACTTTGAAGATCGTGTCAATTATGCAACTTGCACTTGATATGAAGAGTCTTTTAGGTTTATGCAAGAAGTGTCTTTTGATGGGTCTTTAGCAACCAAATTGGAGTCAATTCTCATTGCGCAGAATTTCTCCAAACTAAGCATTGCAGATATTTACACGCATAAAAATGCACAAGTGTCTTTACTCGGGTGACCTGATTTGAAAAATTAAGTTAAACATACAATAAATTTGACCAAATTTAATCATGGAATGAATCCACATGTATTATGGTGTTCCACAGGGTTGAATTCTGGGGCCTCTGCTTTTTTTTTTTTTTTTTTTTTTTTAATAAACATCTGCTGCTCCTGGGATCCATCTTAAGAAAAGTGTTTTTAAAATGCTCTATATATAAACACAGTTGAGTAACATGATGCATGATTTTCAATGCCAAGTTGAGTAATTGTACTCCAGCAGAACTAGCTAGCAAAACTAAAGGAACACCGTAACACACCGTTAAGCTGCATGGAGATGGGGAATCCAAGATCCACGCTTTCTGAATTCAAAGTGAAGATGGTCAGATTCCATGAATAGGCAACTCTCTTTTTGTATATTTTGGGTGCTGAGCTGTGAGGGAAAAAATTGTCAAAGTAAAATTGAAGTGCAGAAATGGAGTAAAGGTTGAGAGATTTGAAGTACAGCACTTTAATGATACGATGGATTTTTTTTTGTTTTTGGTTCCTGTAACAATGGGACAAACTGCAAGTGAGTGAGGAGCAGGCGACAACATCACAACCATCTCTCGGCTCACGGACGAGCACCTGACCAGCTTCCCATCACAAAAAAAAAGAAAAAAAAGCTGGTCGCCTTTTCGCTTACGACGCCGTCAACACAAGTTGGGGAAAATGACAACACTTTATTGCTGACATTACTTTTTTTGTTTCGTTAAATACTGCTTCTTAATAACAATAATACTAATAATGATAATAGTGGCTTGGGGGTGCGTCCTCTCTCTCTCTCAAGTCTCTTCAGACCGCAAGGCGGGCGAGAGCTGTTCCAGTCGTGCACGAGGCTGAGGGAGATCAAGTCAACACGGGCGGCGGCAGCAGCACGGTTGGGACGCATGCGTACTTGCTGCCACACCAGATATAAAAAAAAAAAAAAAAAAAAAAAAAAAAAAAAAAAAAAAAAAAACTCTCACAATGTAATGGGATAAATTTGGTGAAAGTGAACTTTCAGTTCCATTTGTTGACTTTTAGATACTTGACTGGTGTGTTGTATAACTATGGAAGAGGAATAGGGCCAGTGAAATGGAAAAAAAGGGGTTGGCAGGATTCTCACTTTATACTCAGAACTCTGATTTTAAAGTGAGAATTCTGACTTTATTCCCAGAATTCTGAGTTTAAAGTGAAAATCTGACTTTAAATTCTGACTTTAAAGTCAGAATTCTACACTTTACTCTCAGAATTGTGACTTTAAAGTCAGAATTCTCACTTTAATCTCAGAATTCTGACTTTAAAGTCAGAATTCTGAATTCAGAATTTGAATTCATTCAGAATAAAGTCAGAATTCCATTCTGAATTCAGAATTTGAATTCATTCAGAATAAAGTCAGAATTAAAGTCACAATAATGACTTTGTGACGTAGAGCTATGAATTTGTGGGGGGAAGACAGAAAGTCAGAATTCTGAGAATAAAGTCAGAATCATGTCAACCTTTGTTTTTTTTTCCCTTCACTTGCCCTAATCCTCTTCTATACAGAAGAAAGCTGCAAAGGTTTGGTTCAAAGTTTGGGATAAATTTCGTGAAACTGCACTTCTCACTTTATAACTTGAACTTGATCATCTAGTAATGAAACCATGTTTCATTACATTATGCAAAATTTTTGTTCAAAGTTTCGGATATATTTCGTGAAACTGAACTCACTTTGTAACTTGAACTTGATCTAGTAACGAAACCATGAAAATTTTCAACATTCAAACATGAACTGTCTCGTTTGGATTTGATCACATAACGTGATACTGAACTTTTGTGTTTTGTTTTTGGTGGTGTGGCAGCAAAACGCTTTGTCTACCATAAAACAAGATACGTACATACACAGCAAGCCGAAAGGGGGGAGGCAAATTCCGATCAAATGTGCTATAACGTTTTTTTTTGTTTGTTTGTACAGTAAAACGTATGTACAGCGGACACACCGATCAATCTATTTACAAACGTATATACACACAGCGTGGACAGATTGCTAAGTACTGGGAGGTTGCCGGTTTATAATGTGGGGGCGCTTGAAGATACTATCGCATATGGGGGGGAGGGAGGGTATGCACATTCTTTGTACAGCACGGACGAGCCTTTCCCGCCCTATTGACTTTTGCTTGTGTGTTTGTTTTTGTGGTAGTGCAACGGTTTGGCTAGGTGGGCTTGCGGTCAGTCGCTGAGGATGTGCACGAAGGACATGGGGAAGACGCCCTTCCGCTCTGGCTCGCCCTCGATGTGACCAATCTGCAAGGACAAAATCCGCACGTCAGCCTATCGCCCGCTTTGTACCCTAACCCTCAAATCGAAAACCCTAGCCCAGGATTGAAACCGCGAAAACTGTTGCCGGGCTAACTTGGAAAACATGCGAATGCGCAAAGCCGCATCGGCGCAGACTCACCCACCACTCCTGGTCCTCCTCGCCCGTCACCACGATGACCTCACCCTCCACGAACGTCAGCTCGTCGTCGTTGTCGGCCTGGCAGTCGTAGATGGTCTTCACGCGCCGCGCCTTGCTCTTCCCCTGGAACACAAACGCGTACGTGCCACGTTTGAGGATGATGTAGGAAGCATTTGCAGGACTTCATTTTTTTCATGTTCCATTTCTAAAATTCAACCATCCATTTTCTGCCACTCATCAGGGGTCGGGTCTAACAGCAGTTTGAAAAAATTAACCAAGACGTGATTTTTATTTACTTAGGATTACCCCTAGTGCTTTATAAGCGTGGTGGACTGCCAGGTTTTAGTTGCCGCCCCCAAAATTATTAAAAAGTTCCTCCACGGTAGGCATTTTGCACACTGGAATTGTGACTTGGCACAAACATGGGAGTAGGCTACTTCTCGCAAGTTTCAGAGTTTTTTTCTCGCAGATTTGACACTTTATGATGTTGACAAAATTCAAGTTTTTTTTTTCTCGTAAATTTGTGGGTTTGTTTTTCACAAATTTGCCACTTTATAATGTTGCAAAAATGCATGTTTTTTTCTTATGGATTTTTTTTAGTTTTTTTCTCACAAATTTGCTACTTTATGATGTTGCAAAAAATGTGAGTTTTTTTTTCTTGTAAATTTGTCAGTTGTTTTTCTTTTTTTTAGTTTTTTATTTTCTCAAAAATTAGCCAATTTGTCACTTTATATTGTTGCAAAAAAATCATGTTTTTGTCTGGTAAATTTGTGATTTTTTTTTTCTTGCAAATTTGCCACTTTATAATGTTGCAAATATTTGAGTCGTAAATTGTTGACTTTTTGTGGCAAAATTGCCACTTTATAATGTCGCAAATATTCAACTTTTCTCGTAAATGTGTGACTTTTTTCTTGGAATATTACCCCCCTTCTAAAGATATATATATTTATATGTGGCCCTAATACGCCGGTGTAGTGTTGTGTGTAAAAAAAAAAAAAAGAATTTGAAAAGAAAACATGAAATGCTGCAAAAATGTTCCATGTGATTTCAATTTAATTTATTTTCAACTATATATTTACAGAAGTCTAAAAACCTGAATAATGATGTGATGATAGGATACCTACCGCATTGATCTTCCTGGGGAGGGGCACGGGGGTCTCAGAGATCCCGGGTGAGGTCCCCTCGGCATCATCAACGCCCTGCTGCAGCGGTGGTGGCGGCGGCGGCGGCGCGGCCGGTCGATCGGGCGACGGTGAGTCCGGTGGCTGCGGCTGTGGCGGCGGGGGCGGCTGCGTCTGGGGCCTGGCCAGCGAGTCCCCCGGCGGGCGCGGGGACGCCTCGCTCGCCCCCGGCCTAGGCGGCGCGTCGGCCAGGTGGGGCTTGGGCGGCAGGTCCTTGAGCTGCGGTTTGGGCGGCAGGTCGCCCAGCTGCGGCTTGGGTGGCAGGTCGGAGAGCTGCGGCTTGGGTGGGAGTTCCCCGGGCTTGGGCGGCAGCTCGGCCGCTTGCGGCTTGGGCGGCGGGTCGCCGGGCTGCGGCCGCTCCGGGGCCGCCGCCTTCTGGGGGGTGTCCGTCCCTGGCGGGGACTTCTGGAAGACCTCATGGGGGAGGCCGGCTTTGTCCACAGAGGGGTGGTGGATGGTATCGATCTTGCGCAACGCCACTGCACACACATCCGCAGTCAGTAACACACGAAAAATAGTCATCATGATGCTAATAATAATAATAATAATAATAAAGCGCACCTTTCTGAGGTAGTTTGGGAAGAACCCTTGGACCAAGTGTGGACTTTGTGTTGCTTGAAGTCGTACTGCAAGGTTTTTATTTTATTTTATTAAAAGTTACAATCAAAGCTTCAGTAACACTCATTGGACAGTTCAATAGGTACACCTAAATGCTGCAAATCATAAACCAGACACTAAACCCGAATTTGATACCCAAACACCCTGAATGGAAACCATAACCTGTTAGAAAGCTGGCACATATCTCAAAACCCTAATTACAAATCCAGTCAGTTGTCAAACATTCATTCATAACTCAAAGTCTGGCGTGAAACCCTTATCTGAAAGCCCAACTTTGTCTTCAGACCCTAATTAGGCACAAAAAGGAATTCATGTGAACGCCCGAGTGTGCATCTTACCTCTGCTGCTGCGGGATGCCCTCAAACTTGTTGGAGACGGGCGACATCTTGTTGACGGGAGGCGGCGTGGAGTCGCTTCCTAGAGCATCGCCGGGCGCCACCACAAACACACGACACGCACGTTACAACACATGGCCGCCGTTCGCTTGCCCTTGTGGGCTCACACAAACATCAAGTCAGTCAACGTGCCGGGATGAGCAAACCGAACCAAGGGATGGAAGGGGAGGGGATGGAGGGGCATCTGGCTGAGCTTTCCGTGCACCCCGAGACGATCGGGCGCTACGGCGGCCGCTCGCGCTTCACATTCACGTCTCGTTAGCATTAGCGTTCTACTTACTCTACTTTTACTTACGCTACTTGCATTGCTTTCAAAAAGGGAAAACAATTTGAGACGTTTTGCGTCCCGAGCGTGGAACGAAGCTATTTGTTCGGGCGCAGTGTCAAGGTGCGGTCCTATTGGGTACCGTGTGCTTGCGTCTCACCCCCGAACGGGCCCCCTCTGCCGTGACAGAGCGGGCCGGGCGGGTCGGACAGGGTGCGTTTGTGGCCGGGCGGCGGGGGTGGCGGCCTCTTCTTGGACAGGGTGGCACTGCCTCCCGCCGTCAGTGCAGAGTTGGCGGCAGTCGGAGCAGCTGGGGGGAGCGATAATACACACAGCACGTCAAGAACCGGCAGACCAGCACATCGAGTAGCCCCCCACCATGGCACAAGTTCAAGGAGGAGATGGAAAATCATAAGGAAGAGGAGAAGCAGAGAAATACGGAAGAGATTTGTTTTGTCCCAGCGGATAGAGAGGAAGCGCTATGTCACCAGCATCTCGCCGGAAGCGTCAGCAAGGTCATGGTAAAAATGGATACATTTTACGTTAGAACTACTTCAGTTTCACATTCTAATGTGATAAATTTCACATTTAAATGATTTCCCTTCATATATGTTGCTTAAAGGGTTGTGAAATCTATTGCAGTGCTTTGTTTCGCACTCCCCTAAGGAAGAAGAAAATATCGCCCCCCGCCAACTCTCCGCCACGGCTATAAAGAGTAAAATTCGTCTATAAAATTGTTGTAAGTCACTGATCTATATATATATATATATATATATATATATATATATATATATATATATATATATATATATATATATATATATATATATATGACTGGATAGCCGATGGGCCATATTTTTATGGTGTTTTAGCTTAATTAAACATAAAAGAAAGAGGACTTCAGACATTTTACAACTTGCGTGAAATACATGTATAAATTATATGCTTAACTCATTCACATTCACTCCCAGCCATTTTCACTGAAGCAATCCCCTTCGTGACTGGCTGTTTTACTGGATTTTGACTGATTTTGCAAGGCCCACAGAATATTGTGTTCTATTGCTATAAAAATATGGAACCTACCAAAAGAAAGATTAGAAGTCTCTTCTTTCATCAGGAAAAAGTATATTTCTATCTGTTTTCCGTTTAGAATACTCCTAAGTTTCATCATTATTTACAAATCTGTTTTAAACTGTGGGGCAAACAGCTTGTTTGCAACATGGCCCTGATTGATCTCTTATACTTCTTTGCCACCTGCTGGCCGTTTTTATAATAACTACTATTGCTTCAACCGTTCTCTGCAGTTCAGAGGCTGCATCAAAGCCTTCTGCATGCTCTAGCATTAAAAAAAAAAAAAAAAAAAAAAAAAAAAGTATAAATACGTATTTGGGACACTGGTAATATTTAAAATAGAACGTCTTTATACGTTTTTGGGAGCAAATGGGTTAATAATGATGTTTACAGGAGTAAACAAATATTTTTTTTATTTTAAGAATTATAACTGTAATTTAACAAAAAATGCCTCTGCCAAATCTAATATTGGGGTCTAAGGAAACTTAGCGATAAAAGAAAAAGGTGGTCTTCAAAGCAGCACATACCGCCGACTTAATTATTATTATTATGATTTTTTTACTTGTTAAAACTAGTGACCACCCCGGCACAAACACCCTGCCCCGCCTCCAGCCTTATATTAACTGCCTACGACGAGCTGTATATGTCTCATCTGTACGTATACCGTATCGTTTATACAGTAGTCTGCTCGCGAGGTGGGAGTAACAAGATGGCCGCCCTGTGACTTCGGCGGCTTTCACTGGCGTGTATAGGCTATCGGCTATTCAGTCATATATACAGGTCAGTGTTGTAAGTACGCCCCTGTAGAGGAGCTTTGTGCACTCTATGACAATGAGAGCGCAAATGCCACCTACTGTCGTGGATCTGCAATTAAACTAAAAAAAAAACAAAAAAACAAAAACTTGTTCCCTGAGGTCACATGTCATCATCATCATGAAATTATTACGTTTATCAGTATTGTTTGTGCATGGTCAAGTGGGAAGAAAGCGGCTACCAGAGAGCTCAGCCAGCGAGAGCGACCGGCTGTGGCTCACGTTTACAGCTCAAGGAAAAAAAGCTCCAATCTGATCATTCACGTTTTTCGGCCGCCAGGGTTTTTTTTTTTTTTTTTTTTCCACCTCAGCGAGCTGCAAACATGACCAAACAGCGGGTCGCCCGCGAGAGGGCGACGGGCGGGTGAGGGCGAGGGCGAGCGGGTCGAAGTCAAAATGAAGTCAAATATTCACGGATGTATGGTCGAGTGCCAGCCAGTGTGGCGTAGTGCGAATGAGAGCCGAGGAATGCCAAGTGTGGAGCTGAAAGAATCAAAAAGGAGGGGGAAAAAGAAGACAAAGAAAAAAAGAGAGCGAGATGAGGAGGAGGCGCGTGGGAGAGCAACTCTGTATGATTTTCTCTCTCTTTTTTTTTTTTTTTTTTTTTGGTTGTTGGAATCAAAAGTGAGATCAAGGAGCTGCTCCTCCACACACGCGCCACAAAATAAAACAAAGACGCTAGCTCGCTCTGCAGCGTGCTGCCACTGCTGCTACACTTATTTGACACTCCAAACAAACGGCAAACGCCAACACTTGTTTCCATCGCTTGGGCTTGAGCTTTCATTTAAGCCTCACTGTACAAATGGCCCAGGGTTGAAATTGAATTCTCAATTAGGATGGGTGAGTACTGACATCGGGCTGAAATCAGGCTTTATTTCACAGTTTTACGATCAGGAATTAGAAATTAGTAGAATAGAAAATCACCATGAATTTCATGCAATTTTAATGGAAAATGCCATATTTATATATTTGAGTCTCTTTTTTTTTTTATTTCAAATGATCTGTCATTGTTTGTTTGTTTTTTGTTTTTTTTTGTTTTGGGGGGGTTATCTACCAAAAGTACGAGTGGCATTGGTACTTGGCACCAGTGACCGATCAAAGATTGAGTACTCATACTGGTATCGGTCTGAAAAAAATAAAAATAAAAAAAATAAAATAAAAAGTGGTACCAAACACCACCAATTTTCATGGATTTATTTTGTTTTGCATGAGCGTCCTTGAATAATTTATTTGTCTGTGAAATTTCTGAAATTTTAACTGTAAAATTTTACTTTAGGACAACAGGATTTTCCTGAGTTCATTATTAGTTTATTTTTTGTTTTAAATAAGATTTTAAAATGTTAAATCCCCCATTTTTTTTTATTAATATTTCGTACTGTTAGTCTAAATCCTACAAATATTAATGGCCTTCAAAAGGTCAATATCCCCAGAAAATACTCATGACAATTTTTTTTCCCTGACATTAAACCTACATTTTAAAAAATATTTTGCAGGGTTTCATTTCCTATTTATGTTTGTTCTTAAATTGTTTTTTTTTTTTTCTGTGAATTTTCCAAGTACAGTAAATTCTCCTCCATTGGGAGCAGGGGTTATATTCCAGAAGAACCCTGCAATAGAAATGCACCTTAGCACGTTAGCATTGATGGCACTTAAACATGTTTTTGAAAGAATACAATCACATGTATAATATATTAAGAGAGCAACGCTGGCATGTGCCGAAAATACAAAATTAATAAGACTTGCAATTAAAATCCATGAAATACTGGGACTGTGAACCTGAAAGCCACAATGGAGGAATGTTGACTTAATGGTCTTTAAAGTGTTTTGCTATTACTGATTCCTTCATTCCTTTCCCCAGTGAATTCATATGTAATTCAATTCTTTTTAAAGGCCGAAACTCTTTTGGCAGACAAGGTCCGACGTCCAGTGTGACGCTGAACGTGACAACAACAAAATTTGGTACACTTGCCATGAATTCCTTTTAAAAGGACTTGCATGCAATCTTGATTGCAATGCGAAACAAGTGAAAGTTCACCGTTTGATTTGAGGAAAAATAAGATTTTCTAAATGAATTCAATGACAACTTAAGTATGGCTGTTCAAGGGTTTAACAACATCAATGGCGCCCCCCCGTGGTAGGGAGGACGCCTAAAAGTGGAATTTGAGATACAGTACTGCACAATTATGTGTTCAGAATAGTAGCAATATGCTTCAAAAGGTTTATGCGGTCGGCTCAGAATGGGCTGGAACGATGCCTTCAATTGCTTTTCCGTCTTCTTGCAGCTTCACAATTGTTTGTTCGTCACCCATAACAGGGTTTTTCCTACGTACAAAATTCAGAGGCGGCCACCTCCACCAAATTTGCTTGATATCGCTCAACACAGGGCTTCTAGCTGTGCTGACTGAGCTCGGCAGCAACGTATTTTAACTGCAGATGCAGTATTGTGCCATTATGGAGGCACTATATCAACAGTGCACCGAAAAGACCTGAAGCAACAACTACTGAAGAAACAGCCGGTATCGGTAGTCACCCATAGTCAGGATGGTACCGCCTCTGCCTCAATTTGAGCCAGGAAAAACCCTGCATAAATGTTCACTAACCTAACTAACTCATCTAATATAACCAAGCTTAGCTTAGCTAACGGTAACATTTTCATGTCCGTCACTTGGCACACATTGGAGGTCTGTTAGTACGCCGTCTGATTTCTTTCTTCATCAACAGATTGTTTTGGCTTTCGTGCCAGTTAACCTGCCAGAGAGAAATTATGCTAACTAATAAACAAACCCTGATATTTTCATCTACCTGATGGCCATCGCCACTTAAGACACCTGCGGATTCAGTCGACACAATTGCTTGTTTTTCCACCCCAATTCCATTCTCCAAGCGCTCAAACCGCTGCTATTATTCTGAACACAAGTGCATGTACGTCACGTTAGTTATGAGAAGTTTCCGCTTGGTGTCGGGAAGGAAACAAAAGAGTGCAAATGACTGATATGAGCGGCAACGGCGGCGGCGAGGCGAACCTTTGCCCTGGCTCCTGGGCGGCAGCGGCGGACCGTCGGCCACAGGCGAGGACGTGAGGTCGGTGGAGGCGCTGTACATCTGGTTGGTGAAGGCGCTGTAGGACAGCCGCTGCTGCTTGTCGCGCTGGCTGATGAAGCCCGGCAGCGAGAGCTTGTCGTGCGGCGACAGGCTGGACGAGTGGCAGAAGCTCTGCGGACGCGGCGACCGGTCCTTCTTGATGGGACTAGGCTGCGGGACGACACGGCGAGACGAGGCGGCGTCAAAAGGCGCTCGACGGACGCAAAAAACGAATGGCGCTGTCGGTCGGCACCTTGTCGTCCAGGTCGTCGTCGCTCTCGTCCATCTCCTCCAGCCGGAGGCTCCACTCGTACTCCACATGGATGTGAGGGTTGAATTTACCCTCGGCCGCCTGCACCAGCTGACAAACAAAGCAATCACGTTCTATGGAAGCCAGACCTCCGCCAAGGAAGACCCAACCGCACCTTCGCAAATAACGACCACAATCCGGACGGGCCTCCATTTGGACAGAGTAAAAAATATACTGGAATGGAGAACTTATTTTTCATTTAAGTATATCCATTGACAGTAGAGCTGTCAAAATTAATCGACAATTATTTTAATAATCGATTAATAATTTGGAGCAAGGCTGCTCGATTATGGAAAAAATAATAATCACGATTATTTGAGCAATAACTGAAATCATAATTATTCAAACGATTTATTATTTTTTTTTATTTAAAAAAAGATGAAAATGTTTAAATATTTAAAAATATTAAGACCACTTAAAAAAAATTCAAACACTAATTATGAAATTTTCTTTTGGACTAAACCGAATATATATTAGAAAAAACTTTGCTGGAGTGCAGTGTGTACACTGTGCAGTAGGGCTGCTCGATTATGAAGAAAATATTAATCATTTGATATTATTAGGGTAATAATTGAAATCACGATTAGGAAGATAATTTATTGTTTGGTACAAAACACGAAAATGTTTAAATGTAAAAAATATTTAAGACAAATAAAATTCTTTGAAACACTAATTAAGCAAGTTCCTTTTGGATGAAATAAAATTTATTAGTTATTTTAAAATAAAAAAAATGGTGTAAATGTATAAATAAAAAAAAACCTCAAAATTAGTATTAATATTAATGATCTTTTTTTATGATTATGCTGATTTTGTCATTGTGGAGTGTAATAATTGAAATTGTAACTGAATTTCGATTAATTGCACAGCCCTAGTTGGGAGGCAGCAATCACTGGTTAATAAACAATAATCAGGGGAAAAATGCTTTGAAAATTAATCCAATTAGTCAATTAATCGATTGAATATCGATAGATTAATCGATTCTAAAAATATTCGATACTGACCGCACTAATTGACAGCAAAGCCCCCAAGTGAAAATCCTTTTGTAAGGCCTCCAACGAACGTGCAAACACTCACCGCCTCCTCGCACGGAGCGTTTCTCAGTCGCCTGGCAACGTCCAGCGCCGTCTCCCCGTTCTGATTAGCTGGTAGGGGGGGACATGACGGTCGACGGTTAGTTACGCAAGGCCACGCGTGAGCTCGGGCCGGGCCGGGGGCGCACTCACTGATGTCGGTGGCCGGTTTGCCCCTGAGGAGCAGCTTGAGGCACTCGGGCTTCTCGTACATGCAGCAGTAATGGAGGGCCGTGTTGCCCCACTCCGTCTGCTTGTCCAGATTGCCGCTGCAACGCAAAAACACCAAAATCACTTGGGCAGCCAGTTGACAGCCCAAATGATGCTAAAAGAAAGAAACTAGGAATTGAATGATAATAATCTGCCTTTTTTTTCAAATCTGACAGCCAATACAAGATAATTTTCAGACATGGTTATTTTGGCTCTGATCGGGAGACCAGCAACAGAAAAATTTCAGTGCTCAGTGCGATCGATCATATTTTTTTTTACTGTACATATAACAAATAAGCATCTTGAATCTTGAATAAGACATGCAGCTGAGATGAAATATTTTAACTTAACATGATAGAGGTGGCCCTGCGATTTCCTGGCAACCAGTCCACGGTGTCCCCTGCCTACTGCCCAGAGCCAGCTGAGGTAGGCTCCAGCACCCCCCGCGACCCATGTGAGGAATAAGCGGTCAAGAAAATGGATGGATGGATGGATGGATGATAGAGGTGCATTTTTGCACCAAATATGCTATATTTAGTTTGAAAATAAAACAGATTGTGTTAAATGGAAAAAGTTATTTACTTATATTTCAAAATAGAGCACATCCCATCATACTTGGGTTTCATGACACGTGTTTTTTTTTTTGTGGGGAATGTTTGTTTCTGGTGGAAAACAAATACTATATCCCCACTTAATCAAAACGAATTTGTGGGTGCATTTTCTTTCTTCTATATAAAATTGTGCGGGCTGTAACCCCCACCAACAGTTGATGCCACTGTAATATACATCAGGCTATGATATTCACGTACAGTATCTTTGATTTTTTAATTCAAATTTGGAGGAATAAATCTTATGTTGTTCAACATTATGCCTGGTTAGTTTCATAAACTGTGACTATGGAGTTTATGTCATATTTACACCTCAAATGATATCAAATTTGAAGAAACACCCTGTATTTTCAAGCTATAATTGCAAGTTAAAACGTGCCATTTACGTGACAAAATAAAAACGCAGCGTTCGCATGTGGTAAGGCCGCGAAGAGATTCGATTACATTGCCGCTTGACCCAATTCTCTGCCACAGTGGCGCTGGAATCTGCCACCTTTCTGCTCCTTAAAGCCCGCATCTCACACAGATCGTCACTTTTTTTTCCCCTACACAACAAGTTTACCTGTTTTGCACCAGGAAGTCCACCAGGTGCAGCGAGGTCTGGTCGGCCGTCCGGACCGAGTAGTGCAGCGCCGTCTCTCCAGCTTCCTGCAGGGGGGGAGACAAACAGCGTCAATCAGTCCAAAAATCGGCCTGTCTCTCTGCATCGATTCTCCGGCTCTGAATCTCCTTTGAAAAAAAATGGCTTGCAAAAATAAAATAAATACCTCTGGCTGGATGAGCAGGCACCAAGGTTATTGTAGTTAACTAAAACTAACGAAAAAACTAAAACTAAAATTCAAACAACAATTTTGTTAATGAATTAAAACAAAACGAAATGCTTTTTAAAGGGACACGAGACTTATTGAAAAAATTTCAGCAGTGAAAAGTTAATATTTTGCCCAGAATGAATTTGATAACTTCATTATTTTACATGTACAAATAATACCTTTAAAAAGTTATTTTTCTGTTTCCTGTTGACTGAAAAATAATGAAGTTAACACTTTAATTACCGACAAAATATTACAGTTTTACCCCTGAAAGTGGCTCAATGAGTCAAGTATTCCTTTAAAAAAATGAAAACTAACTGAAACTACATTTTATGTTTACAAAACTGACTATAATTATAGAAAAACATGTCCTTCATTTTAGTCTTTGGTAATTGATTTAATGCATGAGCCTTTGGGGATGATTTTAAATATGATTTTAAGCAGATTTATTTTGATATTATTAACCGGAATAAGGATGTTTGAAAGTGTGTCACATAGTAGCGGCAGCCAATAGAAAAGCACCTTCAGATGATGTCGCTCCCATGGTGTTTTTTAAATATCGCGCACGAGTAATACGCATTTAAAAAAAACAAAAAAACAAAAAAAAACTAATACTGAAACTAACTAAACCCAAATTAAGTATTTATTAAATAACTAAAACTAACAAAAACTAACAGAACCACCCTGAAAACTAATTAAAACTAACTCAATTTATGATATCAAACTATGATATCCCTGGCGGGCACAACAGCTTAGTTGGCATGAATTTCATTAGGCATCAGGAAAGCCAAAGAATTTTGGAGAAATATTTTCCAAAGACGGAAAAAGATGCGCCAGGTAGCAAGCGGGGGTTGACGGCGTGCGACGTACTAACCGGGCCGGCCTCGGGCAGCGGCTCCATGAGCTCCACGCCCTCGGCGTAGACCTGCACGAGGGCCAGCAGGTCGCGGGCGCGCACCGCCTCGTACAGCTCCATCATCTTGGCTGCCGCTGACGAGCACGTCTTGCGGGCGTACTTGTGGTCCACGTACTTGGCGTTGATGAACTCCTTCCTCACCGTCCTGGCGGAGGCGACAAGGACGTTGGCGGGACACCGGAGGCGGCCACGGTGACGTCATTCCTTGGTGTACTCACATGTCGCTGGAGGGGCCGGGCTTGGGCGAAGGGGACGGCAGGTTGCCCTCCATGATCTCGTTGAAACTGCTGTTCCCGACGTTCTTGGCCAGCTGCGAAAAGAAAAACAGGTTCACGCTGACATTGAGGATATTTCGAAATGCTGCGACAGAAGAAAACCACGCATTTGTTTTTAATATGCAAAGTGTTTAATATTTTGCTATTCATTATTTGCATTTAAAATATGTTTTTGGAATCCATTTTGGTTTTTCTAATAAGCGAAGGTAAGTGCAGACAGATTATTACACATATTTCTGAACTAATTATTAATTTAGTTATATATTTATCAATTAAAAAAACAAGGACAGACAGGAAATTCAAATATTTGTATTTTATTTAATTTTTTTCCAATGAGATTTGAAATTAAAGAACTTGGAGGATATTAAAGTAAATACTTTTATTTATTTAAAATATTGTTTTTATTTCCAATTGTATTCATTATCATTATTCTATGCAACCACAGTAAAATCTGTAACGGCTTTCCCTTTAGATCACAGGGGTCAAAATCAAGGCCTGAGGCCAAATCATTTTTTTTTTGTGGCCTGCAAAAACAAATTATGTGCATCAAATTTATGTTCCTTGCTTAAATACCAACATTGAAAATAGTCTTTACTTCAAACAAATGTTGAGCTATTGCATATGGAGGACCAAAACTGCCAAAATTCAAAATAAATAAATAAATGACTAAAAGGGAAAATAAAAATGAGTATAAAAAAATATATAATTCAAAAATTTTATCTAAAAAAATAAATATAAATGGAAATAAATCCGTTTTTATTTTCAGTTTTTGTATTTTATTTATTTATTTATTCATTTTAGTCATTTATTTATCTATTTACTCAACCAATGACAGGCAGTTTGCAACAGTGGAGTCCAACCCAAGACACGCTTAGGACCGCCCCCTCATTTGAATAACATTTCTACTTGGCAGTATGGCCCAAAAGCTGCCAAAATTCAAAATAAATGACCAAATAAATAACTAAATAAATAAATGCCTAAATAAATAGATAAATGACTAAATAAATAAATAAATAAATAAATGAGATTTATTTCCATTTATATTTATTTTTTTAGATATAATTTTTTTAATTATATTTTTTTATATTCATTTTTATTTTCACTTTTAGTCATTTATGTATTTATTTAGTCATTTATTTATTTTGAATGTTGGCATTTTTGGTCCTCCATAATTGCATGCCTTTTTTGCTACCAATCCTGAACAGGTCACCAACCAAATGGCATATTAACATAATACATTACATCATGCGATCAGTTTGGACTTTTTAACGTGTCCCCGCAGTCGCCTCCACCTACCAAGAGTTCCGAGGTCCCCAGTTTGTCGAGCTCCATGGACTGGATGCGGGAGATGTGCACGCCCATCTCTCGGTGGATGCCCGAGCACTCGATGCAAGTCAGGATGCCCAGGTTGGTGGACAGCCATTTGGGATCTGCGAGCCAGCGACACGTCAACATTGTCAGCATGTCAACATCAATACACCGTCGTGCGTCGGCTCCTTCAAATGCACTTGACGGTCGCCGTGGTGATGCCTAACGACCGAAGGAGGAGTCTCACAAACTCAACTCAACTGGAACTCAACTGATACTGATATCACTAGTACTTTTGATACATATAATCCCCCACCCCCCCAAAAAATACAACGAAAGATCATTTTAAAGTTAGACCTCTATATCCCAATAAAGCATTTTTCCTTTGGGAAACTTTTATCACGCTAATTTCTCATTTCTAGTTCCTTCTACATGCCGCCCCTTCAAGTTCAGACTGAGGTATGACAGGCAGTAAAGCCTTCACAACAAGCTGACAATCTTCTCTTCCTAAAAATGAATCCCTGAAACTATTCTTTGATTAGCACTTCTACTGGATAAATGGTAGGCATACTTTACTGCTACTTGAAGCACTCGGATGTATTGGAATTCTTTGCACTTTATGACATTCCTTCAAAAGTGGTTCTACTAGTAGGGATGTCACGATAACGGCAATATCGTGTTATCGTGATATTAAAACTGCCACAATATCGTCGTCGTTATGCTCACGATATTTAAATGCAACCCATCTGTTAAAAAAAAAAAAAAGTCAGGTAGATTTTCATTTGTGCAGTTGTAGGTCCCTCTGGTGGCAAGTTTTTTTTTTGTGCAATCTAATTTTCATGGGGGATGTTTTGGCCCAAATCTATGCGAATTGTCAAATGGAGGGGTATGTAATATGCCTGTGAAGCAAGTCAATATGTGGAGGAACTCAACGTGTGCGTGCATTAACAACGTAACATCATAATAATAAACAAGCATAATAATAATATTGATGTTATGTACAAAAGCACAATATTGTTTTTTTTTTTAAATACAAGCTTTTTTTCTTTTTCTTTTTTTTACAATATTGTGACCTTTTTTAAATATTACCAACCTCCCCGCAATATTGTGATAATATCGTATTGTGATGTTTGGATATCGTTACATCCCTATCTACTAGTACTACAGATTATCAATGTGATCAATTTCAATCCATCCATCCATCCATCCATCTTCTTCCGCTTATCCGGGGTCGGGTCGCGGGGGCAGCAGCTTCAGGAGGGAAACCCAGACTTCCCTCTCCCCAGCCACTTCAACCAGCTCCTCCGGCGGGATCCCGAGGCGTTCCCAGGCCAGCCGAGAGACATAGTCTCTCCAGCGTGTCCTGGGTCGTCCCCGGGGCCTCCCGCCGGTGGGACATGCCTGGAACACCTCCCCAGGGAGGCGTCCAGGAGGCATCCGAACCAGATGCCCGAGCCACCTCAGCTGGCTCCTCTCAACGCGGAGGAGCAGCGGCTCTACTCTGAGTCCCTCCCGGATGGCCGAGCTTCTCAACCTAATCAATTTCAATTACCAGAGAAAAGATCTCAGAAAATTGACGTTAATTTCATGTCATTTTAAGGAAAGATGCAATATCGGGATATGTATTACTGAGATAAAAATGACCTCTATATATTAAGCTATACCTTGAGGTTTCAAGTATTTATTTTTAAATCTTTTTTTTCTTTGCCCCTTTTTTCACTGCAGTGACTGACTTTAATGGCAGCGCCGCCTGATCTTTTGATGTAATGTGGGACATTTGAAAAGGACAGCTCAGCGCTTTTGAGCTCATCTTGCGGTGTGCGCACAGAGAGAGAGCGAGAGCGAGAGAGGGCGGATGGTGCAAATGTTCCCAAAAAAAGAAAGCGAAAGCAGTGAGTCACACACGCACGCAGGCGGGGAGACGCCCATGTCCAGATGTGAGGCGGCGGTCACATGTTGCGCAGGATGAACGGCTGCGGTGCTGATAAAATCCGCATACGGAGGTCAAACAATTTGGATGAGATGGCCGCTTCTCGTTCCCAGCTGCACTTAACAGCAGTGAGGGATTACAACCAAAATGAAAACAATGCAACTTCACATCCGAGCAGGCCTCTTTCGATTGCATGTGTGACTTATATAACAACGTGATGTAACGATAGGGGGTGGGGGGTATATCTAGAAATGCATAAGAGTTTTTTTGTTTTTTTTTGCACCTGCGGCGCCGCAGTCGCAGCACAGCTCGTTGCCCGGCATGCGCAGCACGTCCTCGATGATGGCTTTAGTGAGATCCTCCAAGCCGTCCTCGCCGCTGCTGCTCTGCTCTCCGCGGAAGGCCATGTTCAGGGCTTCCTCCTTGCTGTTGGTCAGCACCGAGATCCAGCTGCATAGCGGTGACAACGCGCCTCAATTAGTCGCGTGGCGATGTCAAAATTAAATCGACAACTATGTGCTCATTCTTTCATCGTTTAGAGATCTCGTTTTGATTGTCATCGGAATTTACGCCTCTCAACAGTAAACATTCTCAAATGTCTGTCATTCAACAGGGCAGTAGACAATTTTCTCTGCGTTAAATCAAAATAAGACATTTGCAAACACCGGCTCTGATGTTGGAAATCACAAACTATATTTTTGACGATTTTCTGAAACGTTAATGACAGGAACTGAATGTGCTTGTATTCTATACACTGACAATTTCAAATATACTATTTTTGATGTTTAGTTTACCAGATGAGTAACTGTACTGACCCGCAATAAGTTGCTTGCCATTTAGCGAGGGGTGAACCAATGAATACAAAAATAATGGAGATAAATACATTTTAAAGAAACTAATAAATGAATTGAGAATAGAAATTGAAAATAAGAATAATAAATAAGTACATAGAAAAAATCCCATTACAAAGGCACTTCCAAATAAATCAAGCAAAAACGTGAATTTATGCACATTATGTTAACCACAAATGTCATTTTGTCAATTACAATTTGAAGTTCATTCATTCAGATTGGAGACAATTTACAATCATAAAATCCTAATTAATACAGTATGTGTTCACATTTTTCAAGACTTTTGAAAGATTTTTGAAGGCATTTTAAGGCCTTGCTTTTAAATTCATGGATTCAATTAAATTTAGGCAGTTTAAAGGATCCACAAAATTAAGCCAAAATTCAAATATTGTTACCTTAATACTAAAAGAGAGCATTCTTCTTGTTGCAAATGTACAACGTCGGCATGTTTGCGCACGTGTGGCTAATCTTGTGGCCAGTGGGAGTCATTACTATTCTCATTATTAAGCCAAAATCTGAATGCAGTCTGTATATATATATGTATATATATATATATATATATATATATATATATATATATATATATATATATATATGTATGTTTATATACTGTATTTTATTTTATTTTTTGCAATTACAAACGAGGTTAAGACACACAAAAGACCCACTGGCACACTGGCGCTTTTCGAGAGCACAGATGGGAAACACCACGTCTGCCTTTCAAACATGGCGTCCTGCCGTTCCCGACATGGCACAATCTGCTCGCAAACACCGCAAAAGATGTGTGTGCGTGGAAGTGGAGAGAGAAAAAAAAAAAAAAAAGTGCCTCTACTGACAACACGGTGCTAATTGAGGGACGAGGTGGGCTGGCTGCTGCTAGGGAACACTGAATATTTCATCAAACATGCTGCACAAGACACCGCCGCTTTGCTGACAATGTGCATGACGGTTGGTGAGGGAACGCTAGCAGTAGTGGCGCCAATTGGGGAGGAACGCCGTCAAGCGCGGCATCCACCAAAGACGTCAGGAAGAGGAGACGCCAATAAATGCCAAAAAATGTTTTCCTTTCCATCCATTTATTCAAAAACAAGACATTTATGAAACTAAAACAAACTGATTATGAGATTCCGCTCCTGCATTGGTCTGTAACACGATACAGAATATAGACAAAAATATTGCACCACTAAATTCTAGTGATTAGGGAGTAGGGAATGTTGAATGAACGCCTTTGCAATCATTCATCATTCCTGACTTCCTAATCACTAGAATATGGGTTTTTGTGTATGTGTGTGTGTGTGTGTGTGTGTGTGGACATTTACGGGAATTACTCACATGACAAACTCTTGCTCATCCTCAGCTTGGAAATGATACGTGCGGTTATCTGGCGCAGGATACACAAATAAATCAAATCATACAAGGTGTATTGACACGTTTCATGTGTGCAAATTGGGATGCTCGCACACTTACGAGAAATAAGGTCAAAACACTTCCTGTCCTCTGCGCTGGGTTTGACCTGGCAGGTGAGGAGGTTGAGCTTCACCGGCTGCCTGTTGGACTGTAAGGGAAAAAAAATGTCAAACTACATCCATCGATCACCGTCATTCAGGCGGGATTTTGCCACATGCGCACAGTGTCGTGGGAGAAGTGTTGCCTCTGCCATTGAAAATAATTTACTGTCTTTGTCATTTTGTCACTGCACTCATGATTCGAACCTGCCAGAGACAGTGCTCCACCCTTGGTCGCCATGGCAATAAATGCCATTCTCAGCTTTCGTGGGCACGGTGAACTGAGTGGCTCATTTGCATAACACATAAAAAAAAAGGTTCATTTCATTTAGTCTTATTTGTTGTTTATCTCTGACACCCCCCTAAAATTCTGTATTTTTCTCACATTTTTATCATTTTAATACAAATTTTCTTATCTGATACTTTTGTAATATAATTATGACCCCTCCCCCCCGGCAATATTTCTAAACATGTAATTAAGACAACCAGTAACTGCTTGCTATCTAATATTTTTGTCATGTTCTTTTATGTATTTCTGTCATGTGTATTTTTTCTATCAAATATTTTGTTTCCCCCCCCAATATTTCACATTAGTTTCTAATCTTTTGACATAATACTTATTTTGACAAACTTCATTAGGACTTCATTATTCATTCATAATATTTGTGTATTATTCATCTGTTGGTTTTATATATTTTTATTCTAATATTTTGGATTATACTGTTGTCACTGTGATTACACAAGGGGAATTTTGCATGTTTGTAATATTTTTGTGCTAATTCTAAGGTTGACGATTGCGTGCCCCAGACGTGTTATTATTGGGATAGCTGGAAACTGCTTCAAGCTGTAACAAACAATGCATCAAAGGTCTCCGTAATGAAAAGTTAAGCGACTTTTATATTTCAGAATTCAGCCCAAAGAAGCATTTGAATAAGTTAACTGGAGCGTGCGAGAGATGGGGGGGGGGGGGATGTCAGTTCACATTCCTGCCGAAATCGTCCAGCGAGCTACTTTTAGCACAAAGCCATGATGTCATCGCCTTTAAAGCGATCTCAGTCGCCGTGTCCATCCGACTTGTCGTCGTCATCGTCATCCAGATTTTGGTTGTCACGTTCCTTCTTCAAGCAGAAAAAATCAATAAAAAATCGAGCCATTCTCCAATTCGGCCGCTGCGGCACAGGCGTGGACTGCTGCTGCCGTAGCGCGCACGCACGCACATCCACAGATGAGTCATCCCGGAACAGCAAGCAGAGGGAGGAGGGGGGATGGAGTTGCCATGGCGACCAATCTATGTCAATTCCACCAGATTGCATGCTTGCACGTGAGGAGGGGAACGGCTGTGTACGGGGAGATCCTGTATGTATGTGTGTGTGGGTGTGGGTGTCTGTGCATGTATGAACGCACTCACTGTGGCATGAGAGATGGTGAGGATGCCCCCCTTCACGGAGCACTGCCGGCGCTGCCACACCTTTCTCAGCCTGCGAGGGGTGCAAAAGAGACAGTGAGTTTGCTCAACCTTTACTGAGCCGAGGTGCACATTTTGATCAAATGTGGAAAAATCCCACAACACGGCACCAAAAAAAAAGAAAAAAAGATTTGGTTGCACCTTCAGATACGAGATGAATTTGTCCCATCACGTGACTATGCTCGCAACTCAAAGCACTCCAATATACATTGAAATTAATTGAAATGCCATCTGCTCCACCCCCACCCCCCACCCAAAAAAATGCTGTTTTTTTTAATTACTATATAAAATAATGTACTTTATAAAAACACAAATGAATAACACAAATAGAATGTCAAGAATTCAACAGTTTTGATACTTGATTTTTATTTAAGGCAGAGATTTTTTCCATTGAGATATAATTTATTAGTAAGTTTAACCAGTGGTCGATATTTAGAGATTGTTTATTTTTCCAATTGACAAGGATTATTTTTTTAGCAATAGTAAGGGCTATAAATATAGATTGAGATTGTTTACATGGTAGCTCAGTTATTGTTAAGTCACCTAGTAAACACAGTCTTGGAGATAAAGGAAGCCTACAGTTTAATATATCAGCGAGCTTTTCCAAGATTTTAGTCCAGAAATGCAGCACTGGAGTACATGACCATAAAGCATGAAGATAAGTATCGGCAGTGTTTTGTGAGCACTGGAGACAAATGTCGGAGTCAGAGAGTCCCATTTTTTTCATCATATATTGTGTAATATATGTTCTATGAAGTATCTTATATTGGATAAGTTGCAAATTTGTCTGTTTGGTCATTTTAAATACATTTTCACAGATTTGGGTCCAAAAGTCTGGTTCCGGAACTATAGACAAGTCTTTTTCCCATTTTAAAGTCGGTAAATACGTTTTATTTGTGTATAAAAATAACTTATATATTTTTGATATTTTCTTTATTGTTGTTGGAGAAAGCTTTATAATATCTTTAGCTAAGACAGGCAGTTGGAGCGTATCCTGAAGTGTTGGGATTTGTTTCTTAACCATATTTTTAACTTGCAGATAATGTAAGAAATTTCCCTTTTTTATTTCATATTTCTGGACCAAGTTTGTATACGATATAAACTTATTATCTGAGAAAAGATGATGAAGGTGTGTAATTCCTTTCTGCTCCCATAGGCTTAAATGGAACGACTGATTATTAAGTTGAAAGTCGGGGTTATGCCAAATGGGAGAGAGCCCACAGGGCGCCAATTGGGAGTTTGTAATTTCTAATGCCTTCCACCAGGCAGTCAGGGTGGCGGCTATCATTGGGTTTTTAAAACAATTATGTCGTCTTATTGATTTTGTAATAAAGAGTAAATCTGACAGTCTAAGATCCCAGTATCAAGATTTAAACAAATATGGTCTATGTACATAGAATATTTTAATCTCAATTTGGCAACTTAATCCTGCCAAGATTCTGCCTGTTAACGAGAGCCACCACATCGTTACAACTTCTGTTTTCGCTGCTCCTGTATTTGGTATTTTGTATCTGATTGTTTTTATTTTTATATAGTCAGGAACCTAGTTGCTGCTAGTGGGCTCGAGCATACCACACTATACGACACTATACTCAATAACTCCTTAAGATCTATTTCTAGTGGGCACTAAGCATCAACACTTGGTGTTACTGCATGCTAATTAGTCAATTTTCTTGACGCCGTCCCCTGTGGTCGGGCGGGGGTGGTTCTGCCCCCCCCCCCCCCCGTTGTCTGCTCGGTGGCGGTTGCGTCTTGGCCGCTCCCTGGGCCCCCTGTGGGGTGCGGTGTTGGGGTGCTTCCCCTGGTGCCCGGGGCGGTGCCGTCCCGGCGCGGTCCGCTGCTCCGTGCCCGGCGGCGCGGTTCGGGGTGGGTGGGCCTCCGGTGTGCCCCGTGGTTCCCTCTCCCCTCCCCCTTCCTCCCCCCCGTCGCCTCTCCCTCCTCGCCTCCTCCCGCCCATCCTCCTCTGCCTCCCGGTCCCTTTTCCCTTGTCGCCCTCCCTCCTCCTCTCCCCCCCCGCCTCCTGCCCTGCAGCCGCCCTTTCGCCTTCTTGTCGTCTTCTCCCCGCTTCCCCCGCCCCCCCCCCCCCCTTCCCTGTCTGCCCTGCGGCCCCTCCCCCTCCCTCTCCCTGGGCCTGGGGCTCCCTCCCCGGCCCGGGCGTCGGGCTCCGGGGGCCGGGCGAGGGTTTGGGGCCTGCCCCACTCCGGTATAACTCCTGGCGCCCCGGGCGGGCTCCGGTGGCCGGTGGGCTGTCCGGTAGCCCTGCTGCGCTGGCTGTCCGCCCATTGTGGTGCCGGGTGGATGAGGTGGGGGGCGGCGGGGGGTGGGGGTGCTGGGGGGGCGGGCGTGCCACCTACACCCGCCGGGTTGGGTGAGGCCCCGCTGGTCGCTCCTCTTACTCACTTCACTAGCTTGCACTATACACTTTGTAAATATACACATAGGGCACACAACACATTTCTTGGTGGGGTGGGGAAGGGTGGAAACACCGTCTTCACCCTTCAACTCCCCTCCAATTTTAATGCACCTCACGTCCAAGGGGAGGGGTGAGTTGGGGCGGGGAGCCATCAGAGGGGATGGACTGCAGTGCCTGGCAGCGCTGTGGTCCCCCCCATTTGTGTCCCTGCCCCACCACTTTGTCCCTCCATTCCCTTTTTTAATGCACCACACATATACATATTCATTTTTTGGGGGGGGATACGGGTGTGTCGGAGTAGGGGAAATTTTTTCCCTCTGCTCCGACTCACCTGCTCCCAATTTTAATGCACCACACGCACACACTTGTATATACACTGGGTGGGGCCACATTCACGGTGTAAGGGTAGAGCTCGCCAGTCGGCGTACTAACAGGGTTAGGTGTCACTTGTACTCTGGCGTGACGACCGGGGCCTCTCCCCACCGGGCTCGGTGTTCTGGTGTCCCGCCTTCTCCCCTGGTGCTTCCTCCTCTGCTTCCCCCCTCCCGCCGCTGTGCAAATCTCGCGCGGCTGGAGGTGGGGTGGGCACATCTTCCCTCTCTGCGCTGCTGCCCGGTGCCGGTTTCCGGGGGGGGGTGGGGGGTTCTCGCGGGGGGCCGGGTTCGCGGGGGGGGGGTGGCGGCCGTCGGGGGGGGGGGGCGGCTTGTTTGGGGGGGGGGTGGAGGTATGGGTGGGTGGGGGGTTGGGTGCTGGGGGTCGGGGTGTGTTCGGGGGTTTGGGGGTCGGGGGTGGTGGGGCCTGGGTCGTGGTGGATGGCGGGTTTGGGTGGGGTGCGGGGGGGTCGTGGGGGGATGGGGGCTGGGGACCGGTGGGGCGCTGTGGGGGCCCGCTGGGCCTCGTTCTGCGGCCTTGGGCTCGGGGGTGTGGGCCGGGGCTGGGGCGGGGGGTGTTCGGGTGTCTGGGTCGGCTCGCCGACCGGTGTCCGCTCGGGTGGCTTGGGGGTGGCCTTGGTGCTGCCGCGGCCTGGGGATTCCGGGGGGGGGGGGGGGGGGGGGGTGCTCGCTTTGCTGGACCGCGGTTGACGGCTTCTTTCTTTGGTGGTGGTCCTTATGCATGCCAGATCCGTCGCACCAGCATCTACTGAAACTCAACAGAAGTACCCTCTCCCTGCCCACAGCCCCTTGAATCAGTTGGTGCTGGTGTCTGTGGTTCTCACTTTGCTTTATCTATCCTTCCCTCCTTCCTCTCTTTAGTTTTTCCTCTGGTCACTTGAGATCTTAATTTATTAGAAGTATGAGGTTTCTGGGGTTGGCATAAGACTCCGGTTTTGTAACCACGCAGGAGGGGTCTTGTTGGTGCTGGACTTCACTTTGATGGATTGGATGTACTGGCTTCTATTGATCTCACTCTGCCTTATCGATCCTTCCCTCCTTCCTCTCTTTAGTTTTTCCTCTGGGCTCTTGAGATCTCGCTAAATTTGCTGGAATTTAGAGGCTTCCGGGGTTGGCGTAAGACTTTGATTTTGTAATCATGGGGAAGGCAGGAAGTGTTTGGTCGGTGCTGGATGTCTCACTTTGATTTACCTTTCTTTTCTCTTTATTTCTTTTTTTTTCTGACCTTTTCTCTGGTCTCCTGACCATTTAAATCTCACGACTCTGGCAAGATTCTGAAGTACCTGGTTAAGGCGAAGGGTAATGGGATATTTATAAGGTTTTAGGTGAATGAATGAGTATAAATTTATACGTATTTGCACGCACGCACACGCACGCACGCAAACGCACGCAAACGCACGCACGCACGCAAACGCACGCACACATACACACACACACAAAAAAAAAAAAAAAAAAAAAAAAAAAAAAAAAAGAGCAATGATGACAAGACGTTGAATCGGTAAGACTACCGAATGAACAATTCTGAGCTCTTCAAAAAAAAAAAAAAAAAAAAAAAGAAGAAAAAAAAAAAAAAAGAATTCAACAGTTTGTGTCATCATCATCATCATTGAATGGCATCATTTAATGCTGCAATCCAGTTCAATGTGCTGCGCAATAAATGAAAATTTGAGAAATGGGAATAAGAAATAAATAAAAAATCAACATATTTACAGTAGTGAAACCTTTTCAGGACTTTAAACAACAGTAGTGCTCTGATTGGCTGAATCAGTAGGCACTGCCATTGAATAGCAAAAATCTGTGCATTATTAGCAAATTAAAAAAATGTTTAGGCCCCAAAAATTCTTGAATAAGTAGGGATATACCGCCAATAACTATTTTCCATGAAAAGTGGGATGGCTCCCACACACACAAAAAAAGAAAAGTATATTTTAAAAAATATTGACAAAAAAATAATCCATGAACAGTAGTCAAAGCACGAGTATGCAGTATTGATATGTGATCTGTCTGTCTGCGGTGTTCTACTGTTTGTGTTGGAATATCTGCTGCTTCAAGCTTTCTAAAACTGCAACTACTGATGTCAGCTGTTAGCATGTCATTGGCATTTTTAATATATGTTAGCACTGAGTAGGGGAGTACAATGTAGTTGTTAAAATTAGTTTAGTTTTTGAGGAAGCTTGAGCTGGGAGTGCCTTCAAACAACTGAGAGCCTCTTTTAGGATGACTTGTTCACGAGCTGCCATACTCCAGCTTATTGTTCAAGTGAGTCCAGTTGACTACCACCATACAGCACTAGTATTTGCTGGAAAAACTCGGAAGTTGGGTGAGTGGTACCTGGAGGCGCGAGTGTACTTGGTTGCCTGCCTTGCTAAAGTATGTAAACGCTGAGTGGGCCGAGCTGGGCCCAGTAGCGGCCTTACCCGTCACTCTTCTTCAGCAGGTATCCTTTCTTCTCGCTGCCAAACTCCTTGTTGCCCTGCAGCTGGTGCATGCTGTAGCCGCCTTGCTTACTCTGCGAGTCCTAAAAGGGCGCACAAACAGCAAAATGAAACCTGCACCACTCCATGGCCACATATCGCACACAAACATGCAGCAAAAAATCCCCACATTCGCTCAGAAATTGCGCCAGGAATTCTGAGAGATACTACAAGTATTACTACTTACTCGTAACACTACTACATCAACATCAAGAGGAAATACATTATAATCTATCATGCAAATAGTTGAGAAGACCAGATAAATGGCGAGGCTGACTTGTTATTGATATGGCTGTCAATCACGCCGCCCCGGCCCCCACCCCATAAGTTTTATTCTTAAATTTAAGTTTTTAATTATTCATTTAGTTATTTTTTGTTAACCCGCTAATGTTGAATGTGAATTGAATTGAGTGGGTATACTCATTATAATCATCGCATTTACATATGTATTATTAAGTACCAACAAAAATAGCCTATGCTAAATGGTTAGCATGAGCATGCTATTGATTCCCTTTTAAGTTACACTAACCACTGTTTAGTTCACACATACATCATTAAATTTACATCAACTGTACTGAGTGGCTATAACTACCAATTATTGTTTTACCGTTACTACTGTTATTTGTTATTAATTACTGTGCATGTGCGTTATTAAACACCAACAAATATGCCAATGCTAAACGGTTAGCAATCGCGATTAGCATTAGCGCGCTAACGATTAGCACATGCTAAATCCTGCACATCACCTCTTCTCCCTGTTACCCTCTGGAAGGAGATATAGGGCCATTTGGTGCCAGGACCACCAGACTGGCCCATAGTCTCTACCCTCAGGCAGTGAGGCTGCTGAATGAACAATCCCCCACCCTCTCTGCTACCCATCTTTATAATCCACCACTGTAATGGTTATGTCTTGCATTGCTGCAGCTCCATCACAACTTTTCACTCTCTTCTGTATATTTCCCCATCTTCCCTTTCATAGACTGGCCTATTGCACTCTAGTTCTCTTGCACAGGCAATGATGAATGACTGTCAATATTTACTTGTTTTCTTGTGTGTGTGTTTTGCTATGCTTGCTATTAGTGTGATCCCTGATACCATCCTATATGCACATCTGCACTTTATTGATATATTATGCCAGCATTTGTTGCTCATAACGATATCTCGTTGCTGTTTATAACCATGTTATTTGTACAATGACAAATGAATAAATATTGACATATTGAAACGGTTAGCAATAGTGATTAGCATTAGCGCGCTAACGATTACGTTTAAGGTTTAAAAAAAAACACACTAGCCAATATTTAATTCATTACATCAATTGAGTTGAGTGGATATAACAACGAATTATTTATTATCTTCTGTGCACGAGCATTATTAAACACCAAACAATATTAGCCGATGTTCACAACCGCAGTTAACATTAGCACGCTATGCTAAATTGTTCTCCATAGCGATTAGCATTAGCACGCTAACGATTCCAATTTAAGTTAAACACTACCATTTAGCTCACACATCAGTATATCTACACATTACATATGTAATAGTGTTTTAAAAGTCACTTACAGGCATTGCTTCAACAATAGTTGATAAACAATGAGTGAAGCTTGTCCAGACATTTTGTCGATCCATCTTACTCATCTGACTTGGTCGACTTTTTTTCCAGCGCTATTTCTTCTTCAGTGAGAGGTTCCAAAATGAAGAGCACACCTTTTACGACACGCAGTTTGTGTTCTTTACGGCGAGTTCAATTTCTAGTGACTTACAAGTGCAATGTGTTCATCACCATTTACTCCCAAAATAAAAGGCTTGCTTTTATTCATGAACATCATTGAAATACGATGAAAAACAACAGCGCTGTAACTCATTCATACTTAGCATTCAACTTTTTTTCCTTCACATAACATTCCCGCGCCCCATCCGCATCTCCGCTAGCATGCTGCGTATTCTGCAGTGCACTCCTGAAAGTCACGTGGCACAGACAAAATGGCAGCATGCTCCACATGCAGCAGCAGTAGCACTTACTCTTCTAGACTTGATTCCAGACAAGCAGAAGAAGGCAGTGAGGAGGGGAAGGAGACAAGACGGGAGAGGTGTGAAAGATCCTGCGCAGGTGCCGCACGCGTGGATGTGCTGTGTGTCACGCGGGTCTCCAAATCAGCCCATGGCTAATTGCCAACGAAGGCTACAGTGTGTGTGGATGCGATTCCGGCACGTGGTGTGACATGCACGAAGCAATTACAGTCAACCCCGCGCATTTCAGATTATCTAGACATTTTTGAAAAATCAAAACAAATGTTTAGCGCGTCTCTGAAATGGGAATCAGTCATATAACACCACTCTGCACAAAAAGAAGACTCGCTCACAGTTTGCAGTTGTCACTCGCAGTGCAAGTTTGACATTGCAGGATCATGATTATGAAACGCCAAAACATTCAAGCAAACCATCACGTGTCATGAAAGTCTGCTAGGCTAATGCTAACTAATAATGCGAAAGGCCATAGATGGGCTAACAGACATGTTGGGATACATTTAAACCTTCAAACAACTGCTCTGTTAAACAGCGAGAACATACAATACTCTTTTCTCTTTTATGGAGCACTTTTACGGCTGTTAAGCAACTTTGCTGCCTCTTCTTCTTACTATTAATTACAGTGCTGCTTTTCCAGTAGAGCTCAGTGCTGCCAGGCATGTTGTGGCACAACGTGGTTCTACATTGAAGGCAAGCAAGACTGAATTCCATTTAAAAAATCCATTAAAAATAGTGAGCAAGCAAGTACAGGTCTAGGAATTTATATCTCCTGGTGCTAAAGGGGGGCCTGACCTATTCATACATGGATTGAGAGAATAATTCAAAAATTCATTTAAAAATAGCAAAAGAAATGCTGGAGGGGTTTAACTGCGACTACACGGATTTACGACGGGGTTGCAGCGACAATTGACTGCACAACTTAAGTGAACTTGTCATTAATTGAATCAGGTCTTTGTTTAGCTTGTGTTGGGAATTGAAAATGTGCTGTAAATGTGTTTGTGCATGCGTGTTAGTCAAGTCAAGTTTATTTATAGAGCACATTTAGGGTGACAGCAGGCGATCAAAGTGCTTTACACAGGATAAAAACAACTGAAGCACAAGGTTTAAATACATAAAATGACAGTGATAACTTTTAAACAAACATCGGTACAGTAAAGTTACCTCCTTCTGGTCCAGCTGGAGGGAGGACTTGATGAGGTCGCGCAGGGCGGTCAGCTGCTTCTTCTCCTCATCCTGAGTTTGTTTGATCTGGACAGATTTTGGAAGCGTGGTTCAAGCAAAATAAAAAAAAAAATGTCACGAGTGAGCGCGAGTGCAAGAAAAAGCAGAACAAGATGATTTACGTTGTAGAGGTCGGCTGCCAGCTTCTCGATGTACTGCTTCAGCTTGTCGGCCGTCTTCAAGCCGTCCTGGAAGAAACTGCGGCGGATGTTTACGTTTTAGCTTTCTTGTATGTACTTGGGTCAAAAATAAGCCAAGTTGGGTCAAGAATGGACCGACCCAAAAAGTTTGTATCAAATTAATAACCTGAAAGCAGCCCATTTTTTGGGATTGTTTTGTGAATTGGGTCAAAAAGAGAACTGGACCAAGCCTGATTCGTTATTGAGAGCTCAACATTGACCCGAAAGCGAGGGGGCGGGGCTTGCTTGCTTACTTGCACTGCGCGTGGTAATACTTGATGAGGTTCTGGAGGAGGTCCACCCCTTTCTTGGTCTTGATCTCGTTCACTTTGATCAGGTACTGCAACGCAAACGCACAAAAACAGATACACTCGCGTTAGGTTAATTTCACCTTGGGAAAGATTTTTATCATTGCAAAAATTCCCACATTAGAATGATTACGCATTTTTCACAATAAAATGTCCTATTCAGAAACACTGGACATGTTCCCCACCTCGAACGTATGTAGATCATTTGAGACTATTTCTACCACACTGCCCAAACTTTCAAAATAAAATTCCATATTCAGAATTTTCTCCCCGTTTCTTGACTGATTCAAACCATTCTGCACTCTCTGAAGAATCCTCTCCTCACCCTCTCTTTTTATTTGGTTTTCAGGCGACCACGCCCCCAGTTACATAGATGTTCCAACCCTAAAAATGCAAATGCAAGGCATAGTTGGAACACAGTGTACTTTGTTTGTCTGTGTGATGTGCATGTGAGTGGAAGATTGCCGAGTATGCGTGTGGTCAAGTTTGCAATCAAGTCAGAAGAGAAAACTGACGACCTTAGCAGACTGGCTCTAACCATTCTGCTGTTTTAGATGTTCTGGTTCTTCAGCTTCTTCAGTCAGCTTCATATAGCTTTGCTATGTGAATGTGAGTGGGAATAGAGCAAAGCATTCTTCATTGCAAGCAGAAGCAATTCTTCATTGCAGCAAATGTATGATAACTTATTATTTAAAAGTATTCCTACACCGACACACATCCCGATTTTCCACAGACGGCGCTGTCATTATGCTAAATGTATAACACATAATCTGAGCTAATCCTGCAACAGGAAAGATTCGCTAGCGAGAGGACGGCAACAGATCGTAGGGATGAACAAGAGTGTTGAGATTAATCTGCTGATTGAGTAACATGACCGGTGGGTTGAGGGGGTTTGGGGCAGCAGGATTGGGGGTGTGACCAATGGCGGAATGCACGTGATGGCTGAAACAAGATTAAGGGGGATGAATGTGCCACCGACGGCAGTTAGCATGCCACACTAAACAAACATTTGCTGCTCTAATTGAAGACCAGGAGCGATATTTGCCATTTGGGGAAAATTACAGGGAAAAAGAGAGAAAAATAGCCCCTAATGCATGGATATGACAGTGGTTTAATATGTTTATCAGCACAGGATGGACAAAAAAAGTCTCAACGGCCAACAGGAAGTTGGCCGACTGACACGAAATTGGTTGGAGACTTTTATATTTAATTATAGTAGTAAATAATTGAAAGCAAAAAAAGTCCCAAAGTCCCATGCCCAAATTTGAACAGGAAGTCGGCCATTTTGTTTTGGAGCAGACATTTTAGGTAAATTCCAGATCATTTATTTCCCTAAATGAACAATTGTAAGAAGGATAGATTCCCCAAAGCAGACCCCAACTGTTGTAATCTAGGTGTCAAAAACATCTCACAGGTGGCCCTTTCCGCCATCTTGCACTTTTGCAGCGTCCTTTCTGGCATCGCCGCACAGTTGGCACGGAGCGGAAGGAAACTACGCAAAGACTGCGTGGAACATGTGGGCAGGGAGAAGCGGGAGTGCAACGCAGCTTTTTTTTCTTTACTGCAGTGAATAATTCACACGGCCAAGAGCAGCGCCGGCGCAGCAGTTACTCGTGCGTTATGTAATTGCAGTCGAAAAATCTCAAGCGAGGCGTAGGCGTCGCCGCCCACCAGTGAGAGAGAGAGGCTTTTGCATCTTCTTCTTCTTCTTCTTTGGCTCCCACAGTTTGTTCCAAATTCTCTTGGGCACATGTCGAGCTTACATTTGTTTTACACTCAATTTGCCAGATTTCTGTTACGTGAGCGACGAGAGACCTTAAGCTTAAAGCGCTAGCAGAACATTACAAAGCTAATGGCGGTAAACAAACATCAATCGTTATCTGGAAATGTAAGTCATGTGAAGGAATTTACGAGTATTAAACGTGATCCTAGTTCCCCCAAATCAGCCCATTTGTATTAAATTAAAAAGAGGTGCAGCCATTAATCGATAACTAAGCCATTATCTGATTTATCAACACATTTTAATAATCGTTTCCTTCGTTTAGAACCATTGTTGAACTTAAAAATATCTGAATCCTGATTTCAGCCTCCCGACAGTGAATATTGTTTGATTTCTACTTAACTCATTCACTCCCAGCCATTTTTATTGAAGCAACCCACTTCACTCCTGGCTATTTACTGGATTTTGACAGATTTTGCAAGGCCTACAGAACATTGTGTTCTATTGCTATAAAATCATAGAACCTATCAAAAGAAAGATTAGAGTCTCTTCTTTCATCAGGAAAAAATAAAATAAAATTGTTCCATTTTGCAGCAATTAGCATTAGAATATAGCTAAGTTTCATCATTATTTACATTCCTGGTGAAAACAATGGCAAAAAGAGCTTGTTGCAACATGCTGCTGGTTGATCTCTTATACTCTGCTGCCACTTGCTGGCCGTTTTTGAAATAACTACCATTGCTTCAACCATTCTCTTCAGTTTAGAGGCTGCATCAAAGCCTTCTGTATGGTCTAAAATGAAAAAACAAAACAAAACAAAAAAGAAAAAAACGTATAAATACGTAACTGGGATACTAATATTTAAAATAGAACATATTTGAACGTTTTTTCGAAGCAAATGAGTTAAGTGTAAGTCTAAATAAGACATTTGAAAGCATCTGCTTTTACTTTGGAAAGCAATGATCAACACATTTGTTGATTTTCTGACAAGCTACAAACTGAACCAGCAACCGAATCATAATCCATTTATGTTTTCTGCACTGTCAATTCCATTTAAAATAATGTCCTGTTGGAATTAGGGCTAGTTTAACAAAAATCTAATTAGTTAAAAAATAACCAACAATTATTACAATAATTGTTAGTTGCAGTCCGATTAAGTAAACTACAAAGGGATTTTTTTTTAATTTTTTTTTTTTTAGGGGTTGCCCTGTGCATGAAATTTAATCTGACAGCTGAACTGCAATGTAAGCCATGTAGGTCATAGAAAGGCTAAAAAAAAAACAAAAAAAACAAAAAAAAAACACTAATATAATTATATGGGGGAAAAAAACATTTTGTTAAACCACTCTGTCAGCAAGGAGTTGACAGGAAACAGAGCGATGTCATCGCATATTTAGCCAGTGAATGAAAGGGGGGAAAAAAAAAAAAGGTTTGAGCGTTTTTTTTTTTTTTTTTTCTTTTTTACGACCCCACCTCGCACATCTGGAGCTGGAAGAGCCGACGCTCCTTTTCCATCTCCTCAGCGATCTCGGCCCCGGTGATCTCGGTGCGGATCATCCCGTGTTGCTTGGCGTGCTCACGCTTCTCCTTCTCGATTTTGGTGCTGCGCGACAAAAAACACGTCCGACGTTGAGCCACGGGGCCGCACGTGCGCAACATGCGGTGAGGAAAAGCCGCGGTTGCACGTTAACAATGTGTTTTTTCATGTTCAGCGTTGAAATGAGGGTGTGTGAAAACTGTGTGAAAAGCGGCGGACTTACAACTTGGCTTCGTAGTCCTTCCATGCCTTGTCAAAGGGCTTCTTTATGTCCTGCGCAGACACAACAGAGGACAGAACAAGTGTCAGCGCGCTGCAATGAGGTCACGGCGAGGACGGCAAGTTATTTGCAGACTTTTGGACCGCCACCAGCGGCTTTGCTCGGGCCACACCCCGCCGCCGCCATTATTGCCATCGTGATCGGCGGCGACGGAGTTCATGACCCAGTTCCTCCATCACAGCAACCAAAGCGGTGTTTACTTGAGCCAGATTTACAGCGCGGTCATTTAAACAGCGACTTTGACAGCGCCTGCCTCTCCCCCTGTGGTCTGTTGTGTTCATACCACTCCCCCCTCACACTCAGCGTGCACATGCACAGAGGTTGAGGCGTGACTGGAGGGATGTGCTGACACGGCGTCCGCTCGCTTCCGCCATGCCGCTGCTGAGTCGCGCCAAAGAGAAAAGTGTGAGAGAGAGAGACACCTTACCCCTTTGACGCCCTTCAAGTCTCCCTTGAGCAGCGAGTCCAGGGTGAAGATCACATTGTGGCTCAGGCTCTGCAGCTGAGGACGAAATACACAGGACAGGTCACAATCGCGCCGATGTAGGAATGTCAGTTCAGTGCGAAATCGCACCAGTTTCCAATGCGCAAAGGTGGAATGAAAACAGCAGAGGCCCCAGAATTGAACCTTGTGGAACTCCATATATTCTTCTTATACATGATGTGAATTCATATTGCACATATTCGTCCGTCCTATTTCTTTTTTTACTTGACATAGTTTTAGTATGAAGAGAATTTAGCGCTGTCAAAGTTATTCAAGCGTTAACTAATTCATTCATCACAAAAAATTAACGCATTAATCATGTATTAATGCAGATTAATCACACTTTTAATTTATTACTATTAATTTAGCTTGACAGCGGCTGGTTATGTTAAAGGGAGCACAGGTTGTGTTTGAGCAATAAACATAACTACATGCATTAAAGTCAAGTATTTAATAAATGTTTGCGAATGACATTCAGAATATTTGTTGGATTTTTTTTCCATTTTAAATCATACAAGTAGTTAACTGGTTAGAAAAAGAGGAGGATGATCGTGTGCAGTGGATCAAAAAATATTGAAGACGTCCTCATAACATTAAATTTCGAACGATTTAACACAACAGGTGCTCTGACAGGCAAAAATGTTTATGAGAAGCCTTTTTAATTAAGCGATTAATCGTGATTAATCAAAATTCTAAGATGTGATTAATCTGATTTAAAAATGTAATTATTTGATAGTTCTCATTAAAATACTGAAAGAAATCACACAATGTACCATCACAACAGCCACAAGTCAACTACTGAGCGCACCAAATTCCCTGCAGCACAAATAGGTCAAGCAATGTAGCGTAATCGCAGGCAATGGCATGTCATCACAAATCATTTGAGTCCGGTTTGTGTCTTTACCATTGACCTCTGCCAAACCCCTGGGATTGACTCACCAAAACCTTGGGGTTCGATCAAACCCAGGTTGAGAACTACAAGTTTCACCGCTTTCTTATTTACTGCATTTCCACACTACAATGAAATAGTAGGCTTCTCACTAACTTTGCTGCTAAGGGTGTCACCAAAAGTAGCAAACTTGTAATACCAAAAGTGGAAGTAATTTAATAAAAGACTAGAAACAAAACCATTGTAACTATACTACACTCTGTCTGTACAAAATAACACACAGTCCCAAGTAATCGTAACTGCAACATAGTATGCTGCGAAACCTCTGATTCTCAAATGGTGCATATGGCAAAATTAGACATTCTGAAGGTAGCGCGTACGCACTATTGTGAATGCCCACCATGAGCATCATGTACTTAACGCCACCACCGTTAACAGTGAGTAAAGCCACGCTGGTGAATTAAGAGTAGGGTTAAAAAAAAAAAAAAAAAAAAAAAAAAAAAAAAGAGAAAAAAAAGAAAAGATAAACCAATGCCAGCCGAGGATGAGTCAGCAAAAGCAAAGACGAGCGTTGCTTAGCTGCTCTCTAACCATTAGGCTCAGCAAGGTCGTTTCCAGCACGACTAAGCAGCACACACACATACACAAATGTAGAGCGGGCAATCAAGGACGTAAACAACACTTAATGGGCACTAATGTGCTGCTTGAAAGCCGTGCCTTTAAAAAAAAATAAAAAATCTTTAACTGGCTGCCTTCCGGCCATCCTGGAAGACCAAAAGGGATAAACACTGAAATTGTCAGCTCGTCTATATATTCCTTATGTCGAAGCCTGCGGAACAACCGGCACAGGCCATCATTCATTCGTCAATAAGTCATTTGCGGCTCTCGCGTGTACCGGCCACGAGCCTTCGGGGCGCAGTTATCGAGTTCTCGCAACGCACGCGATGAAATGCCTGATGTGGAAAAGACAAAAAAAGGAAGACACGAGGGGGAAAGCACAGGAAGAGATCATTCTTCCCGTCGACACGCAGGCCGTGTCGCCGCGAATGTATTTATGGGCGCTTAATCGGGCGGTCTGCCACACAGCAACGAGGCAGTCAGCAAGGATCGCAGTGGATCTAAACAGGACACATTACTCAAAAGGAATGTTTGGAGGGGTTACAGATAAGGCCCTCGCACCTGGAGGAAAGACATGTCTCTGAGCTGTCCAAGCAATTAGTTATTTGGGTTTCAGGTTTTACGGCGCGTAATTAAACTTTGGCAACTCCGTGCAATAACGAAAACTCAATTCCTCATGAGTCAGCGATGCCCACTTCTCTGACGTATGTGCTTAAATTTGGTAGCCATTGGACAGTTTGTCTTGAAGGAATCCCAGAAATGAAAATGCCAATCGTCACCGCCGTGCTCCAGTCACAAGCAATGATGGAAACTTAAAGTAATCACATTGAGTAGTAATTGAACAAAAATCGCCTACCGAAGTTCATGTTGTCAAGTGAAAGTATGGTAGGGCTATCATACATCTTTGAAGCATCCCTGGAGATGACTAAAATGGCCGCTTCAAACCAAAATGGCAAACTGCGTCTTTTTTTGGGGGGGTCTACTGACGAGAGACATTCCTAAAAATTGAATTTTTTAAACACCTTGTTAACGTTTCAACCTTCCCTGACACAAAGCAAACCCACACCCTCATTTAATCCTAATCCACACACATAAACCAATTACGCTAGTGACAACCAAAATAATCTCTTCCCTCGTTTTGACCCTCAGTGGACCAAAGGAAACACACATCATTCCTAGCAACATTGAGCCTGACCCGCTTCAGATTTTGGACTCACCAGGTTCTTCAGGAGGGCCGACAGCTCCTTGGTAAGCGAGGAGAACTTGACGAAAGCCGTGCCCAGGTCGGGGTTGTCCCGGCTGATGAAGTTGCTGCCGAATTTGTCCAGAGCTTGGGCATAGTTTTCCTCATTTTGGACATGATCTGTCAGACAGAGATGGAAAACAACTGTCAGCCTTCCTGTCCTGGCGTCTGGGGATCAGGATTAGCATTGGGGTAACAAGCAGACATGTTTAGTTTTGTCTGGTTTCATCTTTCGTCTTCTCTGGACAGTTGATAGATAAATGTGGATGTTTGTTTCGGTTTGATCTCACTAGTTGACGAGTCATTTTCTGGCGGCTAACAACGGCACTGGTTAGTGTTCTTAACACTTCAAAACACATTTTAACCTATATGGTACGTATCAACAAGACAAAAGCTAACTATTTGAAACCCATTGGCAATAAATGTGCACATTTTTGGTTTTCTGACTGAATAGCCAATAAACAAATGTGGGTGTTTGTTTCCATCTGGTCTGAGTCATTTTCGGTCTTAGCAAGCATTAGCGTAGCTTTGTGGCCATTTACTATTCTATGGCCAAAGGGATGCTAGCCAGCATAAATGGATAGTGAAACATATAAGCTTGTACATAGCTAATATAAGGCTTGTGGCCTCTACTTGAAGGGGACAGAAGATATTTTCACATTTTATGTGTTAGCAACAAGGCTAAATCAAACACACTAACACACCAGGAAACAATATTAGCTTGTTTCTTTGATTGCATAAACAAACTAACTTGTCTCTGGACGCCCAATAAACAAACATGGGTCTTTGTTTCTGTCTGGTCCTTAGCTGCTGAGTCACTTTATGGATGCTAGTGGCTAGGGGTGTTAAAAAAAATCGATTCGGCGATATATCGCGATACTACATCGCGCGATTCTCGAATCGATTCAATAATCGGCAGAATCGATTTTTTTTTTTTTCGGTTTTTTTTCGATTTTTTTTTTTTTTTTTTTTTTTTTTTTTTTTTTTTTTTTTTTTAGGATTCACACCTTGAGCATGGAAGAATGTTATATGAACGGCACATTAAGCCTTAATATTTTTATTTTAATGCTGTTCAAACATGAAACAGATTACAACCTCTATAAGACTGAAATTTCAGATAAATAAATAATACATTTTCATATAAATCTTACACTCTACAAGCTTACTGATTAGTATTTTCTAAATATGAATGAAAAAAAATCGCAACAATCGACTTATAAATTCGTATCGGGATTAATCGGTATCGAATCGTGACCATTCGTATCGGGATTAATCGGTATCGAATCGAATCGTGACCTGTGAATCGTGATACGAATCGAATCGTCAGGTACTAGGCAATTCACACCCCTACTAGTGGCACAGAAATGGATAGTGAAAGTAACTTAGGTTTTGTTATTACATAATGTACCTGAGGGCTAAAAAAACAAGCAGAAGAAATCACATTTGTAGCTTGATGTGAAACCGAAATGAGGATGTGGGTAAATGACATGACCCCACTACTGGAAGGACTTAAAGTAATCTGAATGTAGCACAGCTGCCTTCCAAATGTTCCATTTCTCATTGTTTTGCCTGCTTCCATGAGTCTTCAGGTAAACTTTCAACATCTGAAACTGTCAATTTACAGAGGATGCAAGGAGAGAGGGAAACATCCTGAGTGGAAAATTACTGGGGATCTATGTTGCTGCATTGGACAAAACAAACTCAGGTGTTGAGTGCCTGAATAAGTACACAAAATGCCATCTGCCCCACAGAAGGCCATTTTCCAGACGACAACAGAAACAAAAATGTGTTTAATTAGAGCAATTTGATGACAGGATTTTACACTACGCGTTCATACACATTTTGGTTTCAAAACAACAAAAATCACTGAACCCGCAATAATTGGACTGTGATATAACAGGGGAATACTGCACATGTACAGGTACAAGTTATAAACCTATTAAATAATACGACTACATAAAGTTACACAGTGCTTTAGTTGGACCAAACAGTTTGGACATGGTCTCACCTTGTCCTGAATTGTAGATGGCCTTGACGGATTTCTTCACCTTTTGCAAGGATGTTCGGTCCTGGTCCAGCGCCTGATGAAAAAAAAAAAGACAAATTGTTATTGTAGTGCAACAAATAACTGTCATAGTTTCTGCATTCCAACCTTTCACATTCTCAATCTGTCAATTAGAACAACAAAGGCCACTACAATTAAGAGACTCATTATTCCGCATCCGGCAATTCCAGAAGATTTCAATGTGCTTGGCTCTGGTTCCTCCGCATAATTTATGACGACGGTGCAAACGTGTCATCGCCACAGCCACTTGTAAACAATGATAAACTTTGGCCGTGGCACCAAGGTTAGTCGATTAAGACAAGAGCAAGGTGCACGCATACACACGCACGTGCACTAGAAGGCTAATTAGACTTCACAACATAATTAAGCCGTCCTTGGCCTTCCCTGGATGCTTTTACATGGCTCGTCCCCAATTATCTCAGCGGTAGTTTGTCGCCACAGGGGCCCAGTCCTTTGATCCCTCCGCCGACCCACAATGCCTCACTGCTTAGCCCTCGCCTGTCGGGCTGGTCGGCGGTCCGTACAGCCCCCGGTAACGATATAGCACTCCAGGCTGAGGCGGCACAGTAGTACTTTGACTTATGAGTTTAATTCAATCTTGTAACTCAATTCATTTGCCAAATTAATTTAGCTCCTTGAAATGAACTGTAAAATCATGAAGCCATCACAGCAAACCCCATGAAGTATTATTTGGGTTAGGTGTCTTTTATCCATCCACCCATTTTCTTAACCGCTTATTCCTCACAAGAGTCTCGGGGGTGCTGGAGCCTATCCCAGCTGGCTTCAGGCAGTAGGCGGGGTACACCCTGAACTGGTTGCCAGCCAATCGCAGGGCACACAGAGACGAACAACCATTCACACTCACAAGCACACCTAGGCACAAGCCCAATTAACCTGACATGCATGTCTTTGGAATGTGGGAGGAGACCGGAGTACCCGGAAAAGACCCACGCAGGCACAGGGAGTAGGTGCCTTTTAGTAAAATAAAAATTTGGTTCCCATTGGGGCAGAGGTGTCTGTTGCCCCACATCGTAGATAAAGAATAGGGAGGTGTGGCATAAACCCAGTCGAACTGACGAAGTTGAAGAAATGATTACTCTGAAAAACAGGATTTTGAGGATTATGAAGTATTTTTATCAACATACATTCCTCATTTTCCAATGGGCTCACTTCTCTGTCGTAAGCATAAAAAACACAAATTGATATTTGCTTGTTTTGTAGCCCCCTCACATCAGCTTGTCGCTCAGCAGAACTGGCAATGCAAAGTCATTGCTGCTTTTTTTTTTTTTTTTAAATAGGCATGTTCAGATAAATTCTTTACCAATTTTTTTTTTTTCCCAATTACTCGATTTAATATAAAACTGGGTCGGCATTTGATCATTGGCTACATAATGCAGTCTCTCCACAAGGGAGGCTTTGTTGAATTGAAAAATGTACTCTGATGGTTCGACATCATCTGATCAGAGAGGGATTTATCTTCTACAGCGAGTAGACATGGCATCACACCGCAGACGGCGTCACACGTTTGATCCCCCGGGGCGGCCGACAATTTCATTAACGAGAACCCAAGCGTCCGAGCGGGTGAGTGAGGCTGAGATTATTTGGCGCAAAACTGTAAGCTTCCCTGATTCAAAGAATTTACCCACAATGTTTATTATTGTGGTTTGCATGTTGCATCACATCAAGAGCTGCTTCAAATATTTTAAATTCCTCTAACGGCTTCATCAGCGAAGGAAATCCATGAAGCCATTTTCAATTAAAACAGTGTCTTTGTAGTCTTTGCAGTTGTAATGAGAAGAGTAATGTGCAGAGATGCAGCCTTTCAAGCGAGAGGAAGCGAAAAATCAATGAAGCAGCGATGTCTTGGCAGCACTGTCTTTGTAACCCATGGCAACAAGCCTGTCCAAAACTTGACCCACTCTCACTCTCTCTCTCTCTCACACTCTCTGAACGCCGTCTGACTCTGAAGTATTCTTTGCGCCCAACGACAAGATTTGGGGATTATGAAGCATCTATGACAAGTTACTAAGGAGGAATGACTATAAAGTAGCCCACGTGGTCATTTGTCCCTTGAGGGAAAGTCCATATGTAGAAGAAGTCAACCTGGCAGTGTCAAAAGGCTTCTAAGTGGAAGTCTGTTGAGTAGGATCAATAGATAACATAGCCCTTAGGGAGATGAGAAAACCACATTTCCTGGTCCAGTTCCCCTCGCCACAAAAGGGAAAAAATTGGCAGCCCGATTATCTTCATGTGTGCAGCAGGCCTTACTCAACTCAGCAGTACTGCTGAAAAGTGGACTAAAAGTGGACTGAGAGCCACAGGAAACCCTGACTGGGAACAAACGAAGGCAAGCTCGTCTCCGCTTCACACTTCCTGCGTCGGGCCTTATCCCACCTCAGCAGGACGAGCGTTTCCCATGCAGCAGTCCTTTGACAGGAAGCGGGAAGCGGTCGGGCTCATCGGCGTCCCGCACCGGTCGGCCGTGCACCGTCAAAGTGACACCGAAGATCCGACATTGACCTGCTGGTGGTTTTTATACAGTACGAATTGCTCCATCTGGTCATCGGCAAGGAAACAAGACTTGGTCGCCTCGCACTTAGACACAAAATTCTTCGTCGCAGAGTTTGCAGGAAGATGCTGTGGCCAACAAGGCCAGCTCTGTTTTGTTTTGTTTTTTTGCGTCGTCAGAGCCTCGGCTGTTTTAGTCTTTCAGCATCCCGGCAGAAAGTTCTGAGAAGCGCTAATTTCTAATTATAGCGACACAGCAGTTGAAAACAGGAAAGGGCACAAGGAAGAAAGGACTTCCCCCGAAAGTCAGGACAAAAACATCTCGCGCAGCCGATTCTTTGAGTGCCGGCGACATCTGCTTTTGCTAAAAACAAGATGAGGCCATTTCATGAGGATTCGGGACTGTTGTAGCGTTGAAAAGACAAATCAGGAAATGATTTGAGGACCACAGGAACTAGGAACTTTAGCCCAGAATTGGGAATTTAGCTTGGAACTAAGAACTAACAGCTTTTACCAGGCAGGAACTGAACTTTACCTATAAAATTAGGAAATTCAAGCACCAAAGTAAAAATGTTAACCAACAAATTGGGAATTTTACTTTAAAGAATTTTTATCTCAGTACTTGCAATTTTGCCCCATAGCTAGGACATCTACCCTAAAATGAGGCGCTTTACCAAAGAACGTGGATCATTAATGACAGAAATGGGAATCTTATCCTGGGAGGATACTCTTGTCTCACCTCTTGAACCTCTGATTAAATCAATTAGAAACTATCCACCAATCACAAACATATTCAACAGTTTAATAATCAGTCATTAGTCAGTAGGTTATGTCACAGTGATGCAAGATCATACAGAAATAGAAGCCCCTTTTCTATCAGGTATTTGTAAGTACAGTATGAATGTACAATGATCTTTCAGATGTGCCGTGACAGTGTTTTTCAGAGCAGTATGTCGTGAGTCATACATTTTGCTTCAAGTTCAAATCCTTCAAGCATTGTAGATTTTTTTGTCATACCAGAACAACACTCATCTCAAAGCATGAACTAACTCGACAGTATGGCAAAGTAAAGTCTGAGAAAAGATTCAGCCTATTCGCCCGTTTGTCGTGGAGTCTTTGTGACAGTATGACTCAAGCAGGAAGGGTGGGGAAGCGTTTTCATTGGCAGGAAGCAAAGGCACATCCCTTTCTCTCTCTGACACAGAGTGAGTGGAATGGGGAAAATAAGAGGATGTAGCGCTTCCAAAAAGCTGCTGAGGTCAGACGGCACAAACACTCACAGGGTGAAAACAGCGCTTTGGTACATTCCAGGATTCTAATTGCTTGTTTTTGTTGATGAACTCTTAGACATGAGCTTTAGGCAGCAGCACATCTCCACAAGCTGAAGGCATCTTATTCTGGGAGTTGGCTTGCAGCCTTCTCGCTCACAACTTTTCACCGAGCCATGTTTTCCACATCACACCCACACAAGGTGAAGCATGGGGAACCGAATGCCTTTTTGTTTGCACTTTGTTGGTTTTGCACCTGTCGGGAAGTCATTATTCATGTCAAAGCAGCTGTTAGATTGTTCTGTTACGACGGGAGAAACTGTGGGAGGAATGACAGGAGCCGGAACAAAAACCAACTCGTAGTCCCAATTGTGCATTAATCCAGTCAGTTGGTATGCTGAATACTGAGATACACTAAATATTGGACCCATAGTTGTTACAGCTTCATCTTATGAAGACATTTTAGATAATTGTATTGCAAGTACTTTTGTTATACTATGGAACAAGGAAGGACTAGGCACTTTTAGATGACCATTGCATGGTTAGTAAACAGGATTACTTTTAGTAGGTTATGAAATCTACACGCAAATTGGAACATACAAAAAAAAAAAAAAAAATCGAAAGTTTTTTTCCTTTTGACTATTTACGACACAAACAAAATGTGCAAAAAGCCTCCTATTATCAGAACAGCTTTATTGGTTCATTGAGGTAAAACTAATATAGTTGGCTTTCATCACACATTTTTTTGCTTATCAGCTGATAAGACTAGAAGCTCTGTTTTGTTTTTGGCAAACGGCCGAGCAACCGTTAACCACTCACGCACACACAAGAGCCAAATAACATGCCATTTGTGTTATTTGTCCTTATGATTTGAGGTTAACATCTTTTTTCCTTCTTTGTAAATTTCAGCGAGATATTGCTACAAATGCAATATTATATTCCAAGACAATGACAATACAAAGAATTGTGCCTCAGCATGTGGGTAGACCTCTGGGTGGAGGTTCCCAGCCAAGCGAGCTTTCAAACTTGGATGCAGAGATGCCATTTGAATATTTGCTATGCGCGCACACGCACATGCGGGCCGAATCCAAGCGCCTTCAACTGGTAGAGAATGAGACACGGACGCATTGTTTACCCCCTCGGCCGCAACAGGACAGTCGGCCGTCAGAGCAGAGCGGATCTGCAGGCTTGCACTCGAGGCTCGCGTCAGCGCTGCTCATATTTTCAAAGGAGGACGAGGAGGAAGAACAAGATGAAGACAAGATGGCAGCCACATCTTTACATTGATTCCAGAAATGAAGGCGCAAAACAAAAAGATGGGTTCAATCAAGGCGAGTCGTTTGGTTGACAAATGTCAAACGTTTGCATGTCAGAATCAAAAAGGAACTGCAAAGGATGGCTCCACTAAGGCTCAAAGGAAATTATTCCATTGTCTGTTTTTTAATTCTATGCATGATGAATTACTATAAAAGTTGATTGTTTCTTTTAATAGGAACAAACAATTCATTAAAAAATAAAATAAAGCCTTGCTTGTTTGCCATCCGTCTAAAATCTGATATAATCGGCCAGCGCGCCACAGCTGTCGGCTGGCCACCACAGCTGCACTGCGTATTTCACCGGGGGGCTGTTGGCTGCCGGTGGATTGGATCAGGATTGACCCCGCCCCACCCCACCCCCCAACTCCCTTCCGACCCACCCTGCCTCCGCCCCAGCACCCTGAGATCTCCCCTCATGCTCTCGGCCAGATTGAAATGAGGAAGAGTGGGTCAATGTCGGCATCTGTTTGCATGTGAGCCTTCTCACGAACGCACGCCTTGCCTACTGTACCGTTGCGGCGCAGATTAACCTACTTTTAAGTGGAAAACGCTAGAAAAATTATATTAAATGGAAAGTGACACAATGCGTTGCAGGGACAATAATGTCACGTGTACCGGTACTTTTTTTTTTTTTTGCAAATACTACATACACACTCCCATTTTATGTCACCGATGTGCTGGCATCCTTGTTTTGATTTTTGCCATCCACACACATGGAATTCGGTGATGACTTTGCCCCTCCTAACTTTGTGTCACCACAGGCATGTAGCTCAAAAGGGGAGTGTCATATAATATTAGTATTCTGCTAGCAAATGGGAAAAAAAATAAAAAAGTGAACATGTTAGCAAGGCCTAGAGGCGCATTGTAGCTCGCTAGCTATAGTACACAGGCAGGTGGGAGATAAGTAGAAGCTAACATTGGCATTTTTGTTCAGCATCATAGCTAGCTAGTGGAAAAATAAGTGAACATAGCATGATCATCATAAATAAATTTTAAAAAAAAAATTTATGTTGTTTGTGCCAATCACTTTTGTATGGTTGCCGTGTACAAGTTGGTAGTCTAGCAGAGAACTATGCCTGCATTGTTGGGATGGACAGGACACGGCCACACGTGACAACACATGACCCATCAGCCGAGCCGAGGGCTTTTGCGCGAGACGTCAACATCGTTTTGGCCGTGTTTATAAAATAACGTGGCCACAACGCAGAATCAAAACACTTCCCTTCGTTAAATGAAGGTCTTTCCCTCTCTTTCAAATGGACGGCAAAGTATAATTGCTGCACTGTGTATAATTTAATTATGTGATCAGTATAGAGAAAATTTGATTATGTTTGGAGATTTCACACTTCCATACATATGAGCTAGGCTGGATTATTTTTTTATTTTTATTTTTAATGGAGCAGTAGTTTTGTTAATCAATGACTTAATTTGAGGTGTTTTTTTTTTTTGCAAATTCACATTGTCTTTAGCAGCAAACTATTTGATCTAGAAACATTTTCAGTCAAAATCAAAACTCAAGACTGTTGTGAAAACATTATTGTATTTATATTACATTACTGTATCTCTCGTATACTCCTTTTAAGGTTATAGGCCACTCCTCCTGGTCTTCCAGACTGTTTAGCGAGTATGAGTTTCTCTTCAGAGTCCAGATACTTTTTTTTTTTGGTCTGTTATTTTGCTGTTCAATGTTGGATGTTCTCTGCTTTAACACATTTCCAGTCAGTGAAAAGTGTACTCAATCACCTGAGCCTTTAAATCCGGCGTTAAATGATTTCAAGGATTTCATGTCAATCTTAGTTTAGCTTATTAATTAGCATGACTTCTCTGTCTTTTTTCGTGATCCCTGTGTGAGAATGATACTTTTTACAAGTGTATCTTATTTGCTGCCATGGGGGTGATGTTGACTATTGATGCTCCGCTTTCATGTAGAAGACAAACTATTGAACTGATGAACTTTATGGATAACTTTCAAATTCAAGTGATGACCTCGCTTGGTCAAAGATAAATACGCCTTCTTTTTTTTTAATCCATCAGGCAGTGATTCCTTCTGTGGAAGACGCGGTGGCTCTGAACAAAACTCCTCATTCAATGTTTGCATCCTTTACAGATGCAGCTCCCATTGAAAAGGGTGTTATGTAAAAAAAAGAAAAAGAAAAAAAAAGAAAGAAAAAAAAAGAGCCTGAAACGGTCAAGCCCAGTCACACTTGAATGGAAAGAATGGGAAGACTGCAAAAAGTCAACATTATTCCCGGTGCAGCCCACGTCACGTTGCATCAAAGGAGGGCTTCCCTTGTCGACTGTGACTAAAAGTAGTGTCGTTTATATCAAAGCACATCCATGTTAATGAATGGGAAAAACACATTGGCCACCATTTTGCGTTGGCTCCTTCCTGTCAGCACGGCATCAGCTGCGAGGCTTTCCTTTGTACGCGGGGATAAAAAGCAAAAAGTGGGTCAAGACTCGCCTGTGGAGCGTTCCGACGCTATACTTTGGGGAAAAAAAGCAAACACATGAACACATTTGCGCTTGTCTTGTCTCTCAATGTACTCGACGCTACCACGATTAGCGAGCCGTTTCAACGTCAAGGCCTGTCTTATATACGTAGCTGGCAACCATTTGAAAGCCCACACGACAAATTCACGTTGTTTTCTATAATAAAGGCGTCATTTTGACACCCTATGGCTACTATGACAAGATTTCCCAAAAATAACTTGACAGTCTGCCAAAATTTTAAGTCGTGTTGGAATGGCCACTACAACTTGCAGACCTAGATACTTAGATAGTTCCCTAAAATGTCCACTCAAAAACCTTTGTAGCGATTACAGAGTAAGGAATGAGTAACTGCGTTTGCAATCACTCACTCATTCCTTACTCCCTCACCACTAATTTAACAGTCAAGTCATATTAAACTAGAAAAAAACGCTAGCAACCCTCCGTTGCGGAGGTAATCAGTTCATTCAGCATCAGTGGAAAAAATAACCCCCTGGTGGGCATTCTGTGACTGCCACACGCTAATATTAGCATTTGACTAATGGAAAGAGACGAACGTGTTAGTTAGCCATGCCTCTGTGTGGATCATTATTGGCTAACAGTGACGCTCATTACGGTCTAGCACGTGAACATGATAGCCATTAGCCAGGCCTTAATGAGCTTCTACCTACCTGCCTAGAACATAGCAGCTAGCAACACTCCCACAACTGATATTTAACTCGCCGTCAGGTGAAGAAAAATAAGTGAGCGTGTTAGCTTGACATTAATAAGAATGGTTAGCTAGCAGAGGTGTCACAATTAATCAATTAATCAACAAAGAATCTGATAATTATCCCGATCGTTTGATTCAGGTGGGTTGGAGGAGGGAAAACTCTAAAGCATAAAGGACTGCGACCCTCCAGGACCCAAGTTTGAGATTAGGGATGCACGATAATATCGGCGGCCGATAATTATCGGCAATTATCTACCAATTTGACGCCAAACAGATAAACCACATAACAGAGAAATCTGCCAATAATTATCGGCAATTTGATTTCATACAGATAAACTAAATAATAAAGGGATCCATTAATAATTATCGACATGCCACGTTGGTCCATCTGTTGCGGTTGTGGCTCATATCAATAAAATTCAGCTTCATGGTGCTTTACATACATTGAAACATTGTTCAAAGTTTATACAATGTTTCACTGTATTTGTTCGACATATAGTAGGACCCGAAAGTATATTTGTATCCAAGTTAATTTTGCAAACAATTATCGACTTACTTATCGGTTATCGACATCAGCACTTCTAAATTATTGGTTTATCGGTATCGGTTGAAAATAGCATTATCATGCATCCCTATTTGAGATCAATCCTTAATCCTAAATGCCAAATAAACAACAATAAATGGTTAATAAGCAGTCATCATAAAACAGGATTTTGCAATCAACTTTAATGTAAAATACATTTGTATCCGATTATGGTAACTATTCGATCATGACAGCCCTACATGATCGCCTGAATGAGCGTTGAAGCTAGCTCGCAAGTGTGCGACAGACAGCTGAGCAGACAGGTAGCGAGATGGGCGCTAATATTAGCATAACATTAGCACATGCTGATCCGTCAGCAGGCTGCGGTGACTTTGCGGGGACCAATCAATAATGAATAGGAATGAAAACAACGATGAGTCAGCCTGTGGTCAACTTTCTGCCTCGGGTTTCACTCCTGAAATATTCACACTGCACCTTTGCATCATTTACTTTGTCAACAAGGCCAGGCCAGGCCAAAAAAAAAAAAAAGTGACTGTCATACAGTTAAATGGTCTTGTCTGTCATGTGATCTCTGCATCCATGATGAAAAAAAAAAATTCCACAGCACATGGCCGCCGGTCCCCTCCCTATACAGATGTTTTTCGTTTGCGTCGGGGAAGGGATTCATCACGCCAGCTTTTTCCTCATTACAACCGGCTTCGGACAGGCAGACTGACACTTACTTCAAAAGAATCAGCAATAACTTAACTGCTCGCACTAGCCACCACCTCTTTAGTCACCGGAAGATGGGCCTCAAAAGTTGCCCAAAACCCCAGCAGAACATCGGACACAAAATGTAAATCAACAACCTACAAGCGCAAGGTGCTACTTGTGCTTCGACATCACTTGTGGTCTGCATCTGAAAATTATTTCAACCAACATGACGCCACCGTTGCGTAGATGAATTATTCCATTCTTATTCCACAAACACAACATTAATCAGAGTACCGTCGTGTTAGGATGAGGATTAGTGCAGAGAGTGCAACATATTCTTGCTTGAAACATTTTTGGGCATCATTGCTCTTTAAAACAGACTGTAGAGTTAGTACAAGGTTTTTAGGAAAGCTTCAGTTCAGTGAAACCACTGGACATGAAGAATTCATCTTGAAATGTAATTTATTCTGGCCATAGCCGAAGATATTCCACGTAGGGGGACTGCGGCAAATGGCTGGGAGGCTGCAGGCGCTCAGGTTGGCAACGAGCTGCGTGTTTTACATTTGGAAATGAGGTCACGTTCAGGCATCCAAGCGAAGGTGTGTGTCTGCATGTGTGTGTGAGATTCCCAAGTTTGATGCTCCATTTAATCGGGATACCACGACGGGGTCCTGAGGTGGGAAACACATGAGGAGAGTATGTGGTGTGGGGGGGCTGGCCTGCCTGACCTGATTACACAGCCAGGATGTGATGGAAGATGACGCAGCATCAACAACATCACAAATATGTTGTTCTGTTGTTGTTGTTTATAGTGCATTTTGCTTTTTCTTTAGCACGTAGGGGCAGCATCAACAATTTGATGTAGCCGCTAGCCAGCTAGTTGCTGTGAAATGTGATATACAAAGTTGCACGAAACTCTCACAAGACCGATTTCACAACACCGCCGTTCATCCAGCATCAAAGTTTTGCTATTTCTTTTACCTTTTTTTGGAGGCACAACCATGAACTGATTCGTCGACAATTACTGGAATTAGCAACATGACAAGATTTCTCAATAATAACAGTCCATCAAAAATGCTACAACGTGAAACAATAGAACAGGATTACTTATCAACATATCTACTGGACCGTTTTGAGTTTGTCTGCTACTCAGGTGTAAAAAATTTTAAAAAATATAAAATTTAAAAAGCGGGCTTAAATTCTGGCGGTTTCTCTAAAGCCGTACCCCACTAAGTGGTGAAGGTTTGCCAGTGTGCGAAGATAATGAATGTTGATTTTTCGTCAGGGTTTGTTCCAGGTCGCAAAGGAACGCCAGATGTTCGCCAACAGTTTTTCGTCTCACAAAGAAATTTGCGCTTATTCAAAATTTCTTGATAATAAAAAATGTTTGCGCTCATTAAAACTGTTTGCGAACTTCTTTGCGACAGTTTGTGACAGAGGATGACCCCGAAACGGCTACGCTGAGCGCTCAGGCCTGGCCTGCATGGCAGCGATGTGCACTGAGGCTGCAAGTTTACGTAACCGACACATCCTCCACCACAGTTGCCCAAGCCCTCTCTTTTTTAGAGTGCTCGCTCTGATGTGACAACAAGAAAAGCAGCAGGAGGACAAACAAGTTCACCTTCAGAGAGAAAGCCAAGAGAGCTCGGGGCGTTCGTGTTGTCAACAAGAAGAAGAAAGGGCCCATTTCTGCTTCAGTGTGATGAGGAAAATGCATTTAGATGCCCTTACAAAAGTGTAAAAGCTTCTTTTTTTTTTGCAACATGTATGCATGCAAGCATGCATCCCGTGTTGCCGGTGGTGGTGTCCTCACCTCCTCCAGAACGTTGACGGTGTTCCTGCAGCTCTGCAACCGGGTGGTGAAGCTGGACGTAGTGGGCGAATTGTAATCCTCGGTCGTCTCCGAGAGGAACTCGGATACTGAGATCTGATCCGGCATCCTCGACGGCGGATAATGGCCAGCTGGGTGGCTAGATGGGGAGGGAGCAGGGGCGAGGGGTGGGGTGGGGGACAGGGAGGTGTCGAGGAGAGAGCACTTCAGGGGTAGCACAGCATGTAAAAGCGGGTTGTGCGGGAGGGGGAGGCAGGGCGAGTCCGAGTGAGGGAGGGGAGAAAAGCGGATTTTCCTTGTCGCTACGGAGATGATTAAGTCCCGTTTTTCCCTCTCGGATGACTTCACTGCTCCCCGGGGGGCGAGGGGGGAGGAATTAGCTGGATTTCGAGAGGAAATAGGGAGCGTGCAAACGTCTAAATCGCGCGTCTAAGTCGACCTCGGAGGAAGGATAGCGGATGGCCACATTTTGCTCCACAGATGTTCCAAAACGAAGCCAGTTTACAAAATGGTCCCGCAATCGTCCGCCGTTCGCGCTAAACCGCCTCCCTATCGTAGTCCATGGTGCGCTGATGTCATCTCCCAACAGCTGCGGGCTTCGGTGCTGTCTTCCACGGGTGCTTTTTCGGTGCTTTTTAGAAGGTATAGGAAAGGTTTTCGTGCCGCAGACTCATCCGTCGCCGCCACTCTCGCTCTCCAAGCTTCTCTGAGAAAGAGAAGCAGGAGGAGGCGGGAGCGACAGCTAAGTTAGCGGACGTCCGAGGTGGGAACTTCCTGTTACGTGTTTCAAAATAAAACCCGCGTGACAAAGCACACGTATATGCAAACGACAGGTTGGACTAGCGGTGTCGTTTGTGTCGTTTGGTAATACCATTCTGTCATGTTCGGCCCAGTTTAATGACAAATAAAACATGGTCAGCTGTCTCTAAACCGCGCCAATCGTCTACTTTCCTTTTGCTGCATTTTATTTTGGGGACACATCACCATCCATGTCCACGATAGTGTGCTTGTTAAAAGTACCTTGACCCACATTCCCCGTTTCCACCAGTTGACCGAGCTGACACTGCGCATGCGTCATGTGACTGCAGTGAATGCTGCTGCTGCTGTTCAACGTTTACCAAGCAAACGTGCTTTCTTTACGGTACGGTTACTTTTCAAAACGTCGAGGAATATATTTACTTTTTTTTTGTTCCAGTTAATGCTGTAAACCTGGCTATAATGAAAAAAGAATTATCCATAGCCCAAGCGTCACCTTACCTTCTTACCTTCTACCTTGTCAAGGATTAGATACTAAAAGCATGCTTCATAACTTTAAATAACTGTCCTCGCCCATCATGCTTGCAAGCATTGCAAATGTGGCGACATATTTGGGTTTTTTTTGTACGACTCTCTCATTTGACTTTCAAAAGCACACCAAGCGCCATCTTGTGGCTTGTGGAATGCGTTACGAGCCCTCATTAAATTCAATTGAACGTTATTGATTCAGTACTGCTCCTACATGTGAACACTGAACAGCTTTCTCCCACTCAGTAAAACTCCCAAAATCAGTAACACAATAACAACAACGTACAGACAACTTAATCATTAACAATTCATAGAGTGCTATGAAACGAGGAGCAAAAGTACCATTGTTGCCTAAAGCGCTTTTATGCCGCATTTTGAGCTTGGCTAAACTTTCTGAAACTTAAATGTAATGTGTCTGACGGATCTGATATAAATCAAGTTCTAAATTAAAACATGTTTTTGTTTGTTTGTTTGTTTTATTTACAACCTGTGCCTTTATATTTTTAAAAGTACGTGAGACATGTACAATAATAATGCAAATTAAAATAATACAATTTTCATTTAAAATTTTAAACCAATTTTGTCCCTTACCTCTAGAATGAGTGATGTAATGTGATGATCAACGCTCACCGCACATTGCGCAAAATTGTTTGTATTTTGACCTACACTCCTTGCCGTACTTAGCGATCAAATATGGCCGACCTTTGCGCATGCGCGCTGAGCGGTTAAGCTAACATTATTATTAAAGAGTACAGTACGTCGAACTTCAGGGGAAATATTCGTCTCCTCTGGGTCCACTCGGTCTAAGAATACAGCAAAGGGAATCGAAAATCAAACAAAATACTTACTCTTGGTTTTCAGGTGGACGTTAGTCACTTGCCGTTAACGGACATACAGTATATCGGCAACTTTTGGCGAGGGAGAGCCGATAAACAGCGTGCTGAATGGCTGAAGGCTCCTCAGGTAAAGTAAATAATTTGAATTTTGGTCTCATTTTAACCAGTCGTTCCCTTAAGAAGACTTTATCTCTGTTAATGACTAATTTGACTTTTAGTCATCATGTATTAAGATCATTGAAGTTAGTCTGCGCTTTCACACAAGCTGCTTTGACGTTTTTATTGACTTGCCCACGAACTTTGAAATCATTGGCAATAATACATTCTGGACCTTAGGAACTTTTTTCGAAAGGGGACATACCATTAAAATTGACTTTTTAAAATCCAACGGTGTCTGAGTGCCGATTTTAAACAACCTGGCAGATATTTTTTGTCCCACATCTATTTCGGAAAATGTAGGTAGATGCGTTAAATTTCAAAGTTTAATTGCATAGAGACCAGCATTGTCAGACAACTCATTAATGAAGATTTCAGTGATGTTAGTATTTTCCTGTGACAAACAATAACCAACTACCACATGTACCTCACTTGGAGAATCACTGGTTGAAATGATAAACATTTTAAAAACTTTGATTTGCACCAGGGCTCAGTCTCTCATCCTATCGCTCAAAATTTTTCGTTGCTTTTATTTTTTGTGTGTGTATGTGTGTGGACACATTTAACACTGTCACCGTTGTGCTTGTAGACCCACCGGACCTCAATCCAGAGGGCGCTTCGCATCATAAAAAGCCAAACAACTACAAGTCCGGACGTGGTCATTCAAGATTCAGCGGCGAGCGACGCTCGAGCGCTCCCTCTCAGCAATATGGCCGCCCTCATCACAGCTTCCAATACGCAGCCTCTCAGGATGCTCACCACCAACAGAGCAAGGCGGGCGGGAGGAGGCGAGGGAGAGGTCAGCGGGATGGATTGAGATTCCCGGGCGGCAATGAGAATGTTCACGGCACGCGCTGGCAAAGAGATTTCGCTGGCAACCAGTCAGACTACGGGCCAGATCGGGCGAACTGGCGGAGAGACAGTGGCGATGGCGGCGTCAAGAATTCGGAACAGAGGAGCTTGAGGCATGAGAATCCCAGGCGAGGAGGTGACCCTCATTTAAGGGAGAAGAACAGCGGTGTCGGGTGTCGGACGCCGGATGACCAGGCGGCGGAAGAACGAGGAAGGAGCCAGCAGGCCGCGGCGACTGGTCCGAACCACTATGGAGATCATTTGAAGAAACAGCCCGAACACAAACGACAACAAGGACCCATCAAACCTTCCAAAGTGCCAGCGCGGGACGAGATAGATGGAGCAGTCGGTCACCACGGCAACCGTGGCAGACGACACCCAAGCGACAGTCAGGGAGGCCAAAGGGGAGCACGCAACCGCAACATGCCAGAAAGCAACGAAACGCAGACAGGTTGGACACCCACGCTGCTTTGTTTCCCCAAAATTGCTTATCAGTTTGTTTGTTTGTTTTATCTCCACAAAATATTTTTGTTTTTAAAAATAATTATAAGTACATTAATTATCAAATGAATAAAATAAATAGGAAAGATAATAACATAAATAAAAAAAATAATAAAATAAAAATATTTCCTAAATAAAATGGAAAAAATAAGTAAACAAATTATTTAATAGTCGTGTAATTCATTATAATTACATTATTTATATATAATAAAAAGTGAGAATTATGTTATACAATAAACTTCGTAAAAATTCTTTTCTGAAATGATTAATTTTTAAATTAATTTGTAATGAGTGGAGCGAAAAATGAGCCTACTTATTTTAATATATTAAAGCAAAACGACACAGCACTGAAAAATATTTGTGAAATAAACCGTTTATAGAATTTACTTCATTAAATTTGCAAATTAATTATATTTAAATTAATGATTAATAACACAATGTTTAATTACATTAATGATTATGAATACAATTTTTAAATATGAGCATAAAATATTTTAAGAGTTTGATGCGTAGGTTTGGTGTGCCCCCGAAAGCAAGTGACCCTTGTCCTTTGGCGACCTTTCAGGGTGTCTGATTGAGCAGCTGTCAGAGGAGAAGTACGAGTGCATGGTGTGCTGTGACGTCATCCGCCTGATGGCGCCCGTGTGGAGCTGCCGCAGCTGCTTCCACGTCTTCCACCTTAACTGCATCAAGAAGTGGGCCCGCTCGCCCGCCTCCCAGGCAGACGGTACAACTTCGCCGACGACAGTGTAAACCTACGCCGCTTAACTGTCATCTCCTTTTGCAGCTGTAGCAGTTGGAACTTTGTCCAAGTCATTTGGCAGAAAGATTACATTTTGGTTGTTTGGATTAAGATGAGAGTCAAATGTTTTTTTTTTCTTTTTCTTAGAAATATTTTGTAACTCTTTGATTGTCAAACGCTAGCCGAAAAACAACGCCGACAGTACCAGCCGATTTCGAGCATTTTCACTTATCTTTCAAAGCAAACAGAATATTGTGCGGTATGACTAACTAAACATGGTGCATACAATATGAAAGATTGGATTCCATTCTTTTATGAGGGAAAAAGTACGCTTCTACCTTATTCCGTTCTTTAGTAATCACCATTTGAAAATAGGTCATTTGAGTGACATAAGCGAAAATACAAAAAAAAAAGAAAAAGAAAACAAGCTTTTTGTGAAATGATACATTTTTTGTACAACAGTGACTCTGACACTAATATTTTTTGTTTCGTGACACTCTGTGAATTAGATTTAATGTGACAAAGGCTTTGATCATTCACGTGATCCTTGAAAACATTCTATTACATCAGATTTTTCATGTTTCATTGTAATTACCGGCAGCCCATTGTATCGATACAATGCTGCCACCTGCTGGCCGTAGTTAGTGGCTGTTTTTGATTTCACAACCCCAATGACAAGGTAGCGCTGCACAAGACGTTGCACTGCCTATTGCGAGGGGGGAAAAAAACATAATAAACGTCAATTAACGTTTATGGCGGCATTCATTAGGATGTTAGAATACGTCATTAAACGTTTTTGGCGGTCAAAGAGTTTAAAGCTGTTCTGGCAGATTTAAAAAAAATTTTTTTGTCATTTATGTTAGGAAGGGAATCAAATTAATGTGTTTGTTTTCAATTATTATATTTTTGTTGTTTAGTGTAAGATTTAATTCAAAGTCTAGTCTTCTTCGTTTGTGACTGCATGACTCTGTTGTATGGTACTGTCTCCTGGTGGCCAAGGTGGGTACACCAGAAGGAGCGGCATGCTGAATTGGATTGGACGTATGCTTATGTGACACTGAGCTACATCTTTATTCTTTTTCAAGTGATATTAGCATGCTTTTGTGGATTTTTTTTTTTTTTTTTTATTCCCTACATTTTCAAGAGAAGCGACAGCGCTGTTCAAATATGTGCTGCTGATTTTTGGGTTTCATCACCTTTGCTTTGCTGTCGTATCTTTTCTTTTCCAGATTCATCTGACGGTTGGCGTTGTCCCGCCTGTCAGAATGTTGCACTCAAGCACCCGGCCTCCTACACCTGCTTCTGCAGTGAGTCTCTTTCTCTCTCTTTCTCATTCAAAGTCGCCATCATGCGCAAAATTCGACACAAAATAAGATGGCTTGACCGCCCTCTGCCCCACAGGCAAAGTGACCAATCCTGAGTGGCAGCGCAGCGAGATCCCCCACAGCTGCGGTGACATGTGTGGGAGGAAAAGAAGCAGTGCGGACTGCAACCACCCTTGCAACATGTGAGCTAACACCTGACAGACAAATACAAACTCGCTCTGTAGGGAAATTATGGCCACAAAAGAGAAACATTTATTAAAGAACTTGTTGTTTCACCCCTTTCCATGTCTCCAGATTATGTCATCCGGGGCCTTGTCCTCAGTGTCCCGCCTTTGTGACCAAATCCTGCGTCTGTGGAAGAACAAGGTATTACACGCATCCAGTTTCCCCCCCAATACATCCTGCGCTTTCCCGCCATTCTTTCCTCCTTCAAACGGGTTTTGTTGTATTGCCTCTTCACAGTCAGCCCATGCGCTGCAGCCAGCCGTCGCTCCTCCACTGTGAGCAGGCGTGCGGCACGGTGCTCAACTGCGGCCGACATACGTGCGCTCAGGTGTGCCACGGCGGATCGTGTCAGCCCTGCCAGCTGCAAGTACAGCAAGGTGAGGCTCAAAATAAAGTTGCCGTTTGTTTTGTTTTGTTTTTTTCCTCTCATAAGAATTTAATAGATTTCTGATTTTAAAGCAGAACTCAAGTTTCTTTACAATAAAATGTTGAATGTGCCGCCAGGAGTCTAAACACTGCTAACAGGGTCCAACCTTTTTGGGTGGTTGGCTAACATATATATGTAATGTGACTTTTGTGACCCCACGCTAGCCTGCTACTGTGGAGTCTCCACTCGCGAGGTCCCCTGTGGCACGGATGAAGAGGGATTGGATGGTTCGGGGAATTTTTCTTGCCAAAAAGTTTGTGGGAAGTAAGTTTTTATTTTTTGTTTCAATTATCGCTTGATTAGGGAAAGTGTATAGATAGTTACAATTTCATTCACCCCCCCCACCATTGTTTTGAATGAGGAACATGAAAAAAAAAAAGTGGCATAATGTTCAATTGGAGAAGATAAATGATTTTAGATTCAGAAATAGGTTTTCAAGTGGATACAAGTTTAGTCAAACTCAGCAGCAGCCTAAGTCAATTTCTAAATTTTATATTAATCAGGAACCAGGGTTTTACCTGGCTCAAATTGAGGCAAAGGTGGTATCACCCTGACTATGATGGGTGACTACCAATACCAGGTATCAGTGCCAATACCAGTCTTACTTTAAGGTATCGGTACTCGAGGCGTTGACCGATACCATTATAAGCTGCCCTCCTGCAGCCATTTTACAATCAGGGGCTAGAAATTAGGCATTATATAAATACAAAGTTGCCATTCATTTTTTTTTGCTATTTCTTTAACAATAATCATTAAAAATTCATTCACTAGTTCATATTAAGTTGTAAGTATGGTTTGGCGTTGTTGTAAAATACTATTATATTTATTTTATATACTGTGTTTTTATGACTCGCCGCCTCTGCCTCGCAACCAGGAAATGGGCGTGTGCAACGATTGCGCCATGATCTGTTTCTTCTACGGTACGTTAAAGTTTAAAAAAAAGAAAAGCTGTTTCTTCTTCGGTTGCTGCTTCAGGTCTTTCCGTTGTTATGCTGTTGATATAGCGCCTCCATAATGGCGCAACACTGCAACTGCAGTTAAAACGTGTTCCTCCCGAGCTCAATCAACACAGCTGGAGCGCCGTGTTGGCCCAGGCTGGAGGTGGGGAGCAAATTAGGTGGAGGTGGCCGCCTCTGAATTTTGTACACAGGAAAAACCCTGAGGAACTATCCCAAACTACTCCTCCAGTGTAGGGGGTAATGGATTCAACCACTTTTTGCTAATAGTCTTTTTACTAGCTGCTGTGGAAAGTGAAGTTTGATCATCTTTTTTTTCATTTTATTTTTTTTAACCCGTTTCCATGAATCCACTAAGCCCGCCCGTCCTTCTTCTCCCAGGATGTTAAACTGTGAAGCCCACCAGTGCCAGCAGCCGTGCCACCGCGGCCCGTGCCCACCATGCCCTCGTTCGCCGAGCGCAGTCAAGACTTGCCCCTGCGGCCAGACACCACTGGCCAAGCTCCTGGAGCTGGGCTGCCCTGAGCGAAAAAGCTGCTCCGACCCCATCCCCTCCTGCAGGAAGACTTGCGGCATGCCCCTGCCCTGCGGCTCCAACGGTACTACACAGACTTTTTATATTCCTGCTATAATGCAGCTGCTCGAGTTTGTTTTTTGCAGCAAGGCATTCATTATCATGTTGGGCAGCAGAGGGCGCTGTTAGTACTTTTTTTTTTTTTTTTTAAAAGGACGACTGGGCCTTTTGTGTTTTTAACTTTGCCATGATAGTATTTTTTTTAGGTTGCACACACATAAAAGTAATATGGAAGACATCGCATTTTTATTTTATTTTTTTTAATTCCGCTGAGGTCGGCAAAAGTGAGCCGGTGTTCCTACCCATATGTTTCAGACACGATCCACCAATGCGACAAGCTGTGCCACGAGGGAGCCTGTGGGCCGTGTTCCCTGACTTCTACCATCAGATGCAGATGTGCTTCCAAGACAAAGGTGACAAAAAAAAAAAAAACGCACAGCTAGCCCATCATGTTTTATTTTCTCCAACTGACATTGAGTCCCATTTCAGGAGGTCCCGTGTGCCACAATCAAAAGAGAGGGTGAGCTCATCACTTCCAGACGAAATGCATCTTAACAATAACAATAACATTTCGGCACGCTTTCATTCTTTTGTCTGTTGCATTCCAGAGGAGTTGGTGTTCACCTGCGAAAAGCGCTGCAACAAGAAGCGCTCCTGCGGCCGACACAAGTGCGGCGAGCTGTGCTGTGTGGTGAGTTGGGCTGATCTCAAATCTAAGGTGCTGCCATCTACTGGTGTGTGTCCTTCAGTAAAGTGGGGCATCAGAAATTGACAAAATTTGGATCTTCCTATTCTGGACATGACCTTTTTTCTTTCCACCACTCACTGTTTGTGGCGACCTACCACAACAACTGTGTACCAAAATAACTGCTTGGCACTGAACTTTTGAACTGTTGAGTTTTTGGGATTGATTTTGTGGGTTTTTGCCTTTCATGCCCTTTCATGCAGAGCGTAGATCACAAGTGCCAGCTGATCTGCGGCTACAAACTCATCTGTGGGCTGCATCGCTGCCAGGAGCCTTGTCACCGTGGCAACTGTGAACCCTGCTGGCAGTCCAGTGAGTCACATACAGCTATATTTAATCATGTTTACCTTTTTTTTTTTTTTTTTTTTTTTTGAGAGTCATTTAGTTGTATTTTGTCTGGATGTAATTAACCATGATCTTGGACCGTCCTTCCTCCCTCCCTTCTGTCGTTTTTTATTTTGTGTGGTTTTTGCAGGTTTTGACGAGCTGACGTGCCACTGCGGGGCGTCTGTGTTGTACCCGCCCATCCCGTGCGGCACAAGCCCGCCTGAGTGCAAGAACCCCTGTACCAGGAGACACGAGTGTGACCATCCAGGTAAGGCGTGTTACATGCTGCGTGTCAAGGGAAAAACAAAAAGTGTAAATGTGTGCTTACTGCTCATGAACAGATGAACAGCACAGCATATCACACACATAGCTGTCTGTCGCAGTACCAAGATTACGCTGCGAGCGGCACCACAGTGCCACGGGGCATCCAGATTTCTGGGAAATGGAAAGAAGAAGAAAGGATAGGAGGAGCAGAAGAAACACGGGAAGCTTTAAGCTACATTTTGCTTGCAAAGACTTTTCCGTGTAATTTTCCAGCTTCAATGTTGGTTTCATATATGATTGTTGGCCCAGACCGTTTTTCAAGCGGCTCAGGGATAAAAAAAAAAAAATTACTCTTAATAACACACCAAGCACTGCAAGATAACTTGCTGATGTTGATCGCAAGGATGTGAAAATGATAAATTTGGCCCGATTATCCATATGCGCTTAGCAGGAACATTTGACAATTCATTTAACAACAACCAAGGTTATTTTATGAGAACTAAAACTAATGAAAAAACTAAAACTAAAATTCAAAAACAATTTTGTTAACGAAATAAAATCAAAACGAAAATGCTTTTTAAAAAAAGGAAAACTAACCAAAACTACATTTTATGTTTACAAAACTAACTAAAACTAACTATAATTATAGCAAAAATGTTTTTCGTTTTAGTCTTTGCTAATTAATTTAATGCACGAGCTTTTGGGGATGATTTTAAACGTGATTTTAAGTAGATTTATTTTGATATTAACCGGAATAAGGACGTTTGAAAGTGTGTCACACAGAAGTGACGTCATCTGGCAGCAGCCAATAGAAAAGCACCTTCAGATGATGTCACTTCCATGGTGTTTTTTAAATATTGCGCACAAGTTATACACATAAAAAAAAAAAAAAAAAAGAATACTGGAACTAACTAAACCTAAACTAAAATGAAGCATTTATTAAATAACTAAAAGTAATAACAACTAACAGAGCCACCCAGAAAACTTATTAAAACTGACTGAATTTAAAACACAAAGCTCAAAACAAGATCAAAACTAACTAAAATTAAAAATTCCCAAACTATAATAACCCTGACAACAACTCTGCTGTTTCAGTGTTCCACAACTGCCACAGCGAAGAGAAGTGTCCCCCCTGCACCTACCTGACCGACAAATGGTGCATGGGAAAGCACGAGGTGATGCCACATTCTTGATGATTCACACTTTACCCACCCCCCCTTTTTTTTTTTCTTTGAAATCTAATTTTATTTTAAAGCAACGCAGCAATATCCCTTGCCACCTGCAAGACATTTCCTGCGGGCTGACATGCGGCAAAACGCTACCGTGCCAGATGCACCGCTGCAGGCGTATCTGCCACCGCGCCGACTGCTCGGTAGCGGCGGGCGGATGCCGCCAGCCGTGCGCGCTTTCCCGCCCTGACTGCGGCCACGCCTGCGCTGCCCCCTGCCACATGGGCACCGCCTGCCCGCAAACCACCTGCGCCGCCAAGGTAGTAAATGACAAAATTTCAACACAATGAGGCTGTACGTGTATTACGGGGGGTGCTTTGCTAATCCTGTGTAATACGCTTAGGTGGCGCTGCAGTGCGATTGCGGTCGAAGGAAGGAAACGGTGTCGTGCACCGAGGCTGCCAGTTCCTATCAGAGGTCGGTTGAGTTAATGAAACTATTAAATGTCTGACTTTTGTCCAGCTTCCTAATGGGATTCTCTTTTGCAACGACAACATGGCTGCAGACAGCAGAGTCAAACAATATAAAATAAAAGCAAATACAAATAGGGCTGGGTTTAAAAAAAAACTTGAATAATCGATATTGAACCGAGTTTGCTTTTTGATTCATAAAACCATGCATCGATTTAAATATCTCACTTTTCCCCCCATAAATTCTTAAGAAAATAGAATTTTAAAGGCCAATATATACAATTTTTTATCTTACCTGACTTATTGCACACTAAGACAATTCAGAATATTTAAAGTTTATATTTACAATTATTATATTAGAATTATGACCATATATTCATCTCATCCTTGCTGAAGTCAATGTTTGTGTAACACTTAACTGATTATAACATGTTACTTTCATTAACTCATTCACTCCCAGACATTTTCACTGAAGCAACCCCCTTCGTTCCCGGCTGTTTTACTGGATTTTGACTGATTTTGCAAGGCCCACAGAATATTATGTAATATTGCTATAAAAACATGGAACCCCCCCCCCCCCCAAAAAAAAAAAAAAAGTTGAGTCTCTTCTTTCTTCAGGTAAAAAATGTGTATTTGTATCTGTTTCCGTTTTGCAGCAATTAGCATTAGAATATAGCTAAGTGTCATTATTCATAAATTTGTTTAAAACAGTGCGGAGAACAGCTTGTTGCAACATGGCCCTGGTTGAGCTCTTATACTCTGCTGCCACCTGCTGGCTGTTTTGTCGTAACTACCATTGCTTTAACGGTTCTTCATTTTAGGGGCTGCATCAAAACCTTCTGTATGCTCTAGCATTATAAATAAATAAATAAATAAAAAATAACATCTTTGGGACACTGGTAATATTTAAAATAGAACATATTTATATGTTTTTGGGAGCAAACAAGTTAACAAACTAAATCATTTGACCAGTTACCGCCTCTGCAAAATTTACTCTGGAACTTAATATTTGTGGAGTTTTTATCATGTCCTTGACATTTAAGAAGAATTGACGTTCCATAATTAATTGATATTGGATTGAACTGAAGTTAATCGAATTGGGGAAAATTGAATCGAATCGAACTGAACTCTTGTGAATCGAAATCGAGGAAATTGGATTTAAAATTAATTAAATTGAATAAATTAGAAATTGAGGAAATTGGAATCGATACCCAGCCCTAAATACAACTACATAAACAAAAATATAATGTCATATTGACTTGGTGTCGCAGGTACACGGCCATCGCCATGGCCAGCAAGCTGTCCGACATGCAGCCGGGCGACTCCATGGACATCGGCCCGCTGCTCGCCAAGAAGGAGCTCAAGCAGAGCAGGTAGCAAAATGGCCGGCAGTTTGGCTTGAGGCAAGTGTTGCCGTCAAACTGGTTTTGACCTCGCCGCTTTTTTGCCCTTCAGGCTGGAATGCGACGAGGAGTGCGCCGCACTGGAGAGGAACAAGCGCCTGGCCGAGGCCTTGCAGATTGACCCTTCCTCGGACCCCTTCCACGTGCGCTCCACCTCCGTGTACAGCAACAGCCTCAAAGAGGACGCCAGGTGCGTCTACTGCAGTGATAATTTCGTCGACGAAAATTTTCATTTCATGTTCAAACATGTTTACATTCATTGTGCAGCTGTAAAATTAATCTCAACCAGTTATGCACTTTTTTTTTTATTTATGTGAAAACTAAGTTCTACAATATATTATTATATATTATTGTCAGTTCAACATGTTTCATGGAAACAATTAACTCATTCACTCCCAGCCATTTTCACCATGGCAACCCCTTTCGCTCCTGGCTGTTTTACTGGATTTTGACTGATTTTGCAAGCTCCACAGAATATTCTGTTCTATTGCTATAAAAACATGGAACCTACCAAAAAAAAAAAAGAATAGTCTCTTCTTTCATCAGGAAAAAAAAAGTATATATTTGTTATCTGTTTCCGTTTCGCAGCAATTAGCATTAGAATGTAGCCAAGTTTCATCATTATTTACAAACCTGTTGAAAACACTGGAGAAAAGTGCTTGTTGCAACATGGCCCTGTTTGATCTCTTATACTCTGGCTGTTTTTTGTAATAACTACCATTGCTTTAAGCAACCTCTTCATGCCAGAAGCTGTATCAAAGCCTTCTGTATGCACTAGCATAAAAAAACACACAAAGAAACGTATAAATACATTTTTTTGCAGGACAAAGTATTCAAAACGTATTTATACGTTTTTGGGTTTGAATGAGTTAATAAAGACATCGTATTAAATGTGTCTTGCGTGTTAAACTATAGTTCCAAATAGGTGTGTTACAATTTTTTGGTTAAAAGTTTAAATGTATGCTGAAGGAAAATGCCGACTAAATTGTCAATTTAGTCAACTAACGTTGCTCTTATTTCATCAACGAAAATTTGTATTTTCGTCTACTAAAATTGGATTCAAAATGGATGACTAAATGATGACAAAAACTTTAATTTGAGTCAAAAGACTAAAACTAAATAAAAAATTTCTTGTCAAAATGAACGCTGGTCTCCTTCTTTGCGCTCGTTTGGACTGACGTCGCACTAGAAAGTCACTTTGTGCATTTGCTCTCTTTCAGAAAAGACTTGAAGTTTGTCTCAGGTGTAGAAGAGGCCATTAAGAATCTTGTGGATCTTGTTTCAAAGGTGAGTGTGCATTCTTAGCCCCTTTTGATAGATAGGTCGGTTTACATTTGTAAAACCATAATTATCTGACCTGTTTGTTTGTTTGTTTGTTTTTTGCATATCTTGAGCTATTTTGGGGTGCTGTCAATTCTCCAGCAAGGAGGCAGCTGTGGTCTGTGACAAGATCTCTTTATGGTCTCAACTACGTAAATTAGTAGCGTCCTCGTTGGCCACTCTTAGAAATGTACCGCATTTTCTTTTTTTTTTCTTTTTTTTTTCTTTTTTTTTTAAGGTTGAAGGTGGCGCCTGACACGAGGACGGTTATATCGCAGGCAAATCGTAAGGTCAAGGATTTAGCGTGGGTTTTTGTTGTTGTTGTTCAGGGCAAACAGCCAAAGAGGAGCCACTGCTTCCAGCCTATGAACCGGGACCGCCGCAGGATCGTCCACGAGCTGGCTGAGGTCTACGCCGTGGAGAGCGTCAGCTACGACAGCGAGCCCAATCGCAACGTGGTCGTCACGGCGCACAAGTAAGCCGTTGAAATTTGGCAACATCACCGTTTGCAGCATTGCACATTTCACATCAAATCATTTTATAGCGCGGGTTACTTGCTATATGGCAGGATATTGACTCATTTGGCCATTTTTCATTGTAAGAATCTTTTTGTCTCCAATTAATTTGATAATGTTCCTTTAACTCATTCACTCCCAGCTATTTTCACAGAAGCAATCCCATTTTGCTCCCGGCTGTTTTACTGGATTTTGACTGATTTTGCAAGGCCGACAGAATATTGTTCTATTGCTATAAAAACATGGAACCTATCAAAAGAAAACTTAAAATATCTTCTTTCATCAGGAAAAAAAAAGGATATTTCTATCTGTTTCCGTTTTGCAGCAATTAGCATTAGAAGAAAGCTAAGTTTCATCAGTTTTCACAAATCTATTTAAAATTGTGAGTAATGGGGTATATGCCACGCAAGAGGCGGGACTGTTTTTTGCACAACAGTTTGTTTCCAGTTCATTTTGCGACGTGTGGGCTGCGTCAAAAATACTTGTGCTTCCGACTTTGTGCCCCTGGGTTGCGCGTTCGCAACACGGACCGGAAATAAACGGATGTGCAAAATCACATCCCGCCTCTTCCATGGCATATACCCCATTGAGCTTTTTTTCAACATGGCCCTGGTTGAGCGCCGTTGCTCTGCTGACACCTACTGGCCGTTTATGTAATAACTACTATTTATGCAACCTTTATTTGCTGTTGAGAGGCTGCATTTATGCTCTAGCAAAAACTAAAACATATAAATACGTCTTTGGAACACTTAAAACATAAAAAAAAAACATATTTACACGTTATTGGGAGCAAATGAGTTAAAAACACATTTTGCTGAAAATTACATCACACATGCTCAGGTAACGACCAATCATAGCTCTGTTTGCAAACGTCACATGACTAAAGCCAGAAAACAGGTGTCCATTTGTTCTCAGGGGGAAGTCACTGTGTCCAAAATGGACGCTCACCTCGTTGATCGAGCGCGAGACGACCACCAGGGCCCCCGTGCCCATCGCTCACATCAAGCAGGCGAGCAGCAGGTCAGTTCTTTGGCTTCTGTCAACGGGCGCCATTTTTTTGCCCTCTTACATATTGTCCCCCCCCCCCAAATTCTGCTCACAGGGTTTCCGGCACCACCCCCTGGTCCAAGCTGGTCAAAGAAGAGCCAGTAATCGATTATTTCGACGTCCAGGACTGAACAAATGGAGCAAGAATGCAATCGTTAAATAGCATGAACGCAGCTTACCAACTTCCACGAGCATGAATCCTAAATCTGGTCTTGAGTTTGGGCACGTTACCGGTTGTATGCCAGTAAGGAGGACCAAAATTAAAAATAAATAAATGACAAGATAAATACATGAATAAAAGTTCAAATAAAATGGATATAAAAAAATATAATTCAAACATTAAATACAAAAAATAAATATAAATGGAAATTAAAAACAACAAAACATATATATCCCTAAATAAATGAAAGTAAAAATAAATACAAACTATTCAAAAAATGTAGTTAACGACAAAATAAATACAAAGATAAATATATAAATATAATTAAATAGCAATCAATAAATAAAAACGCTGTACTCTCACATTTATTTAATGCATGTTGCAGATGCTCTGTCAGGTCGAAATGTTATTCAAATGAAGGGGTGGTCCTCTCCGCTGTTGCAAACTGCCTAGAGTGAGCGGGTCGAACATGTCGTGGTGACCGTGGACAAGATTGTCGTCCGTTGCTGGAGCTCTCCATGCAAGCCAACAAGACTTCCTTGTTCGCTGACCCGCTCACAGGATTGAAAGGAAACCATTGAAAGCCCAACCCAAGACACGCTTAGGACCGCCCCCTCATTTGAATAACATTTCGACCTGACAGAGCATCTGCAGCATGTAACAAATAAATGGAGAGAGTACAGCATTTTTGTTGATTATTTAATTCTATTTATATATTTATTTTTGTATTTATTTTTGACATTTATTTTTACGCATTAATTTTTTGAATCTTGTTTTTTATTTTTGCATTTATTTTTTAATTCTATTTATTTAGGGATATATATATATTTTTCCATTTATATTAATTTGTGAACATATATATATATATATATATATATATACACACACACACACACACGTTTTTTTTTTTTTTTTTTTTTTTTTTTTTTTTTTTTTTTTTTTTTTTAATTTTCACATGTATTCATTTATTTATTTAGTCATTGATTTATTTTTAATTTTGGCAGTTCTGGTCCTCCAAATGCCAGCTCTCCTCGAGGAGAGGCACTTATCATAAAAAGGTGAAATAAAAGTTCTACTTTGAAGGACGCTTTTTTTTTTCATCCCTATTTTTTGAGAGTTTTTCTGCATACATACAGCGATTACTATAAAACCCTGAAGCCTTCTGAAGTGGGTGGGTGGATACAAGTGGGCTGCACTGAGGTGTTGGAGACATGACAGTATGGTGACTCACACAGTCGGTTATATCATTGTGGCAGCTCAACAACTAATATCAAAGACAAAAAAAAAAATAGTGACCCAATTTTCCAAAACACTGCTTTGGATTTGAAATTAACGAGTTGCTCTTGAACTGTAAACTTTTTGTTTTAATTTGATGGGGGCGTTTTTACACCGCCATACACCCTGAAGTGTGGAACGAATCATCGATATCAGCAAAGGCCGAATTTCATCAGTGGTGATGCCCTACCAGGCGTGACGGAAACTGTCTTCACTTCCTGCGCGTTGCTATCATACACAAACCGTTTTCATTCCCGCACCGGTCGCCTGATTTGGATGAAAATACTCTCAAACATGATGAATTAGTAGATGATTTTTTTTTTCAGATAAGAGCCGCATTGCAATTGATATTTTCATTGCCCTTGCTTTGACTTACGTGGGCAAAGTTGAGATACTGGTATTGAAAGGAGGCAGTAAACTCACTTGACAATAAGGATTTAGCAAATATTCAACAATTCTTCAAATGTAGTCTTCATGGCATGCTGGCTTAATGTTAACGCATAATGGGGAAATGCCACTAACAATACAATAGAAGGATGCTTTTTTTTTTTTTTTTTTTTTTTTTAAATAGTCCTCCATGACTTTTCCAAAACTTATGGAGGCTGGGAAGGTGTGGCTGGCATTTCCATTCATTTCAATGCGGTAAGGTTTGTGATGTGAGTGTTTTTTTGTTTTTTTTAGTTATGAGCTTGGCCTTTGCCCCATTGGATTGTCAAATGTTTTCGAAAGGCTTCCCAGTGTAATACAACCTACTTGTACAACCATGATATAAAATATTAATGAGTGGTTATCATGGCAAAGGCGGAATTTTTAACGAGATTCTGCTGTTGTACCAAATTAAGATAAGAATAGGCCTATGTTGAATTTAAAAACATTTATTTATTTATTTTTAACAATGCTGCTACCTTTTCTGTACTTCTAGTTTTCTGCACACCCTGCGTTTTTCAGCACACCCTCCCCTAAAAAGAAAAAAAAACTGGCAGTCTCTTTGTGTCTGCTATTTGAGTATTACTACCCCCCACCCCCACTCCAAAAAAAAAAAAAAAAAAAACAGTGGAGAGGTGTTGCACTGTAGGAAACCCTCCAGCCTACAAAAAAAGAAAGAAAAAAAAAAAGAGGCACTGAGCGAGGAGGCTGATAATTTGCCGACACTCCCTTGCCTGTGCTCATTTTTCATCCCATCGCGTCGCTCTCTGACGGCTTGGCAGTTTACCGAAGCGACCGCGCCTGCGCTCCTCCTCGCTTCCCTTTCCCCGGCGACGCTTCACCAATCCCGGCTTGTGTCGGCTCCATCCCCGCAAGGCCAGCAGCAGCAAAAGCAACGGCGGCGCTAACAAGTCGCCGTCCACTGATGGCGAAGTGACACATTCAAGTCTCCTTCCTTAAATTTTTTGTTGTTATTTTGTATTTTTTTGCTCTTGAGAAGCCTCGAGGAAGTTGAGAGACCGCACCGGACCGGACGACTACACGCATCCGACACTTGGTGCTGTTGAGTCGGCTAAAAAGAAAGAAAGGATGGAGAGAAAGGTACGGAGCGGATGTTCTTGGATTCTTGACTATTATTAGCACGTCAGTGCAGCGGCCATCGTGTAAACTGCTCTATTTGGGCATTTGTTATGGCTCTCCTGTTTTTTCAACGGAATGGGGATTTTCGGTGTAAAATGGTGGTGTTTTGGCCTCACCGCCGCATAGTGCAGGAGGCAGCAGGGGAATATTGGTGGGGGGTGGGGGGTGTTAGACTAGTTCGATGTGTCTGCATCACCAGGCGCCTTCCTCACAGCCTCCGAGTCTCACAGACAGCAGCTTGTTAACCTTGACTGCCGATGGGGAAACGACACTTGAGCCCCCCGTCAAGGGGAGCCGGAGCAGTGGGGAAGGAGGAGTGAGAGAGGGCCTGCTGGCCTGCCTTGGGCATGGTGCACACCATCGTATTCGCACCCCAGCCTCCCCCATCTTGTCAAAAAAGTTTCACTTGTGTCTTTTCAATGGCACCAGACGCTCCCTGGTCACTTTATTTGGTGTTTTAAACACTTTTTTTTTCTTTTGTCAGGGGTACCTCAATATTGTGTTCCAGTTGTTATGTCCTATATGAAGAAAGGATTTCATTTTAGAGGAATGAATATATTATGTGCCTATTCCAAATTGGCCATTCTTTGGTTTTCAACTGTGATGTTAATACCCACGTGTATTAAAATAGTTACTTGTGCAGCTTACAGTTTACATACAGTTGGCCTATAATTGGAATAGAAAAGTGAAAAACATTATATTGAATCATCACGAGGCCACAGTTAAGTTTATTAACTAGTTTAACTTCTTCCTAACTCCTTCTTGGACTAGCAGTACACGATGATTTATTCTGGGGTATAGAAAAGAAAAGAATATATAATTTTATTTTTCAAGCCAGAGGAGCTTAGCTGAGTTTATAGCTTGTTTTCGTGAAACTTCAACACCAGACCAAAAATTATTGTTTGCTTCTTAATTATAACACCCCGACCAAAGTGGAAACCAATGTTCCCTTTTTAATTCTAACATATCTAATTATCTTTCTGAAAGAGTGAGTGAGGCTAAACACTCAAAAGTGGACCTCTCCTTTTAAGCTATTAAATATTTGATTATTGAGCTACCTGTTTAGAATACCCAACCAAAGTGAAATTAATGTCCCCGTTTTAATTAGAAAATAACTTGTGTTGGATCTTTTTCGAAACACAAGGCCGCAGTTAGCGGCATTCAACAAAGCGTAGTAGAATTTCAGCACATCAGATATGCTGTTTCCTTCATTAAAAATACCCCACACAAGTGGAGCCATTATTTTCTTTTTTAATTTGAATAGATCGTATGTCACTATCTTTTTCAAACGCATGTATAAAGCAGTCTTTAGCTTCGTTCATTAGCGTTGAAGTTTCAAAGCAGGTCTTTCAGTCATTAACATTTGTGAGTGTTGAATATACTGTTGGTTTAATTATAAAACCCAATCAAAGTATAAATCAAGGTCTCATTTTTCTTTTTAAAGAAAATTTAATACATAACAGAAGGAGTAACCGAGGCTCTAGTTAGCTTCATTTAACTTAGTAAATGTAAGCTTCAACACTTCAAAGCCCCCCTTCTTTGTAGTTGTTTTTTTTGTCGTAAAATGTGGTGTTTGCTTAATTGTAAGCACCAATGAAGTGAAACCACTGTGCCCCTTTTTAATTCACAAAGAACATATATCTTTTAGAAACATGAGGCTAAAGTTAGCTTCATTTAGCCTAGCTTATGTGCTTTCAATACTCAATGCCATTCTCCGCTTGTTGTTATTTTCATTTGCGAGTAAGCAAATGTGCTTGATTATAAAAACCAACCTTCCCTTTTTTAATTAAAAAAAAGAACATACTCTGTGTATCTTTTCAAAACTGTAATGGCGGCTGCAGTTAGCTTTGTTTTATCCTAGCCAAGTGTAATTTAAACACCTTTCAGTCTCTGCTTTTACTCATCATTTGTAAGTATTTGCTGAATTTGAATTCCCCAACCAAAGTGCAAATGTCTTTTTTTTTCTTTTTTTTTTTTTGTTAGAAAAGAACATAGCCTACATAATTGTTGTTTGACAACAGTAACTGCGGTTACTGTTAGCTTTGTTTCTCTTAGCTTTGCGAAACGGACTCTGGTCCCTTTAAAATGTCACTTTTAATGTGTTTTTTTTCGTGGCTCTCACATTCGCCAGTCATGTTGTTGTTGTTGTTGTTGTTTTTACTAGCTCGATATTGGTTGTTATTTTGTTATATGGAGTAAGCGGTATGTGCTTGGTGACTGGAAGTGCTGCATTGGCTTGCTGTGCATTTGTGTTAGCGTTCGTCTGAGTGGTCGTTTTTCTTTTCTTTTTTTTCCTTCTTTTTTTGTTTTTTTTGTTTAATAAGAACTAACTGGGTATGGATGTGAATTTATAGGCCTCGCTTGCAGAAAAAGCTCAGGCTGCCTCCTCCTCCTCCTCTTCTCCTCCGGTTTCCTGCTCATGGAGACTTGGTGACTCAGCTTTGAGGAAAAAAGCACCTTACTGTGTAGCACGTTGTACTAACTGGCAGGGCAGACGACGACCTACGACTGGTGGACCGTACACGTGATTTCAAGCTTCAGTTGGCAGCCCCCCAAAAAAAGGACAGTGTGATTAGTATGCAAGGTAGCGTCCCGAGGTCTGAATTAGCGAACGGCTGCTGAATGAACGTTTTGAAGGGAATGCACCGAGGTTCCCCCCCCTCGAGTTCCTGAGTTTGTCCTCCTGGACCATCAAAGCGGGCTTTTGTTTGCCCGAGTATTCTTCTTTGTGTTTTGCTCTTACTTTCAGGCCTAAATGGACAATGGGGGCACTTCCCTCTGTAGCGGCAGAGGAATGCGAACCTGCTCAATGGCGGGTTGTTGCCGTGGAAACAAAATGGCTTCCGGGGGGGAAAGAAAAAAAAAAACTGTCTGTGATTGATTCCCACTGAACGAGCGCCAGTGTAGAAATAAACATTTCATGTTCTGCTCGAGACCATGAAATGGTGGGAATTCAAATGGTGCCTGACCTATGAGTTGAATTCCTTTCATGTCCAAGCTCGTTATTAAATTTTCTTATACATCGAATTAATTTCACCCATTAGAATGTTGTCAATGTGTTCCAGCCCACCAAAAATGCCACCGTTTTTTTTAACAAGCGTTTTTAAAGGGATACTTTACTTATTTAGCCATTTTTGGCAGACAAACATTAATATTTTGTCTATAATTAATTTGATACTTTCATTATTTTTCATGTACCTTTAAAAACACATTTTGTAACTTGCTGTCGATTGAAAATTACATCACAAGGGCTCAGGTAACCAATCACAGCTCAACTTGTGAATGTCACATGACCAAACCTAGAAAACTGGTGAGCTGTGATTGGCTACCTGAGCCCTTGTGATGTCATTTTCAGTTGACAGCAAGTTGCAAAATGTGCTTTTAAAGGTACTAATTGTACGTGAAAAATAATGAAAGTATCAAATTAATTATAGAACAAAATAATAACTTTTTATTGTTATAATGGGCTAAATAAGTGAAGTAACTTTTTAATCAAGACAACTAGCACTATTGTGTAACATAAAAAATTAAGTAGCTTCATCAGATGTCATCACTGCACGAACTGTAGTATCCGTGAGTTGGATGTGTGCTTCGAAGGGGCGTGGTCTAGTGTAGCAGCTCTTTGTGTGCGTTTTCATTTTGTATTCATTTGTAACTAGCGACAATGCTAAGTGTTTGTTTGCTAGTCCGCTTGTACTTGTGGTGCGTTCCAAAGCGCCGTATGGATGCCATTGAAGCCCCCCCCCGGTCTCCTCTCGAGCTCTCACTCTGTCCTTTCCACAGGCAGATTATGGATTTTTTTATTTTTTTGGGGGGGACGCTTTTGTAACCTAATTACAGCCGACTGGCCGCGCACGCTCTTGCCCTTCAAGTTGCTCGTTTGTTTTTTTTGCCGTCGGAGCATAACTGGCAGGTTGACCCACTTCCAAGTTCAACAACGCGGGCAGCCTGCAGGCCTCGATTGGAGGAGCAGCAATCAGCAGTGTTTTGATGTGGTTGATATTTGGTCGAAAAAGTCTACACACACCTGCTGAAATGCCAGCTTTTTGTGAAAAATTGCGGCTTATTCTCCAGCATGAAAGAAGCGGCAGCGACTTGTGTCCTATGATGATGATGATGATGATGATGATGTGCTGGTCTGGCTCTCGTCCCATTGGTTGCTGTAGTTTCCAGCTCTGGGCAGATTAAGCTGTTGCCATGGCTACAACAAACAGGAAATGCCCCCAGAGCAGGTGGGCTTTAGATGCTTTGTCGTCCCCCTCTTCACCCCCAAAATGTGAAAAATCCTTTCGTGTTCCTCTTTATCCAAGCTGTGCACTTTTGTGTATTGTGCTCACGTTCTTGGCCGTTATATGGGAGCTGCTTTTTGGTCTATTCAAGGTTTTTTTTTTTAGGCTTTTGAAGGCAGTCCAGGAGTTTCTTTTGTATGTGGGACAAAGACACCACCAAGTGGGACGCCTCGCCCAAATCTGCCATTTTTCTTTTGGCGCTTCAGTCTGCTTGACAGTCACATTGATGGAGCTTCAACGCAGGCTAAATTAGCACACCACTGACCACAATATGAGGTACACCTGCACAACGCTTCCATTCATGGTCATATTGTCAAAATCTATTTTTCAATTTATTTTATAATGAATAAAACACCAAGAAAAGTCATTTGTTTTTGGATTTTTTGGGGGGTGGGATAAAATTACAAACAGACAGAGCGCATGCATCTTATTTACTATTAGTATTATTTTATAATTCATGTTTGTAGTATAATTTACTCTTTTTTTTTTTTTTTTTTTTTTTAACTACTAGATGATAAAAGAAGTGGTTGTTTTGGGGATAAAAGCCACAAACATAGTATTATTAAAATTATATTATTTCAGTATTTAATTTATTTGTAATTTTTCCCCATTTTTCATTTGTATTATTTAAGTTAAATCACAAATGCTTTATGTTGTAGTTTTGTGATTATTATTTTTTTAAATTTAATATAAATTAAAATTATTTTGTATGTTTTTTTTAGTTTACTTTCAAAACTTAGATTTTTTTTTAAACTACTTGATGCTTGATTTTGGGGATAAAACGTACATATACTCTTTTTTTTCTAAACTACCAAAAAATCCAAAAAAAGTTGTTGTTGTTTTTTTTAAATCTTTGTTTACTAGATTGTCTTACAAACCCAATATTCTTAAATTACTTTTAAAAACGAGTTTTGTATAGGTGCTCTTTGGCTTCCTCTTGTGGTTTGAATGGTGAAATGTTTAGAAAGGCATCCAAATTTCCAAATGGTGACAGGTGGGTGTTTTTTTCTTCCCTTCGAAGACGGCGAACGGACTCTCCCAAAACATTTGCCCTCATCATTCATGCAACTTCACAATAGTGAGTCTTATACATCTTTTGAACACATTGATTGTGTTTTATGCTGTGCATCCATTCCTTTCATGCTTGCGCCCCCTGTTGGTCAGCCACTAACACAACTGGTCAGCCACGCCTCCACCCCATCCCCTTGTAGCCCCCGAGTCTTCCCCACACTGGGACATTAGCATTTTTTTTTTTTAACAGAGGGAGTCAATGGGGCTCCAGCAAGGGGTGACTCTACATACGAGTAGCAGGGGGTCGGTGTTGGGGGGGCTCTTTTGCACAGCCCACTCAGCCTGATAATGCTTCAACGACCGCGCACGCATCTCCCGACTTTTTTGTTTATTATGTTAGCAAACTCCACGTTTGTCGAACGATTCAAATTATTTTCCACATTTTGACTTTCCATTTCTCACATTTGACATTTATTTTTGCATAATTCCCTCCTTCAGCATTTTCTCTATTCATGTGGAATAGAGTACACAACGTACTGTTGTGAAACATACGGCCCGTGGGCCAGAACCGGCCCATCATCAGCCTGCTATTTTCCAATGAAATGAACTGTTGTCGATGATATCGGGAAAAGGCCCGTTTTCCTGTTTTCACGTCGCCTCCTTTGTCATTCAAATCCCCTCATGAATATTTCAAGTTGTGATGTGACGGCTGCAGGGGGAAAATGAGAGTGGAAGCAGATTTTGAATATCCTATTAAAGTTAGGGACACACTTTGTTCAGTTTCCCTCCCTGTCCATCAAAAATGCCGGAATGAAAGATTATCCTGAGTGATTATCCTGCGATGTGGGGTGTGCGTATGAGATAGTTTTCCTCACTGACCTGGTTAGTGCCGACAAAATTGTGAATATTTCAAGCGGTGTACTCACATATCGGACAGTCGGGCCAAATTTCAACACTTCCCTCCCTCGCGATCAAAGTCAGCAACAGGCCGATTGTCGGAGGTCTTGGAAAGATGATCCCGAGTGATGTGTTTGTAAAAATAAATAAATAAATAAATAAATAAATAAATAAATAAATCAGCACCTGTCAGAAATTTGTTATGATCTTAAGAGAGGTAGGGGAAAATTTTCTCATCAAACTACTAGGGATGTAACGATACCGGCAATATCGTGATATCGCGATATTCAAACTGCCACAACGTCGTCGTCATCTCACGATATTAAAAGCAGCACATCTGTTTAAAAAAAATAATAAAATAAAATAAAATAAAAAAAAAATAAAAGTCAGGTTGATTTCCATTTGTGCAGTTCTAGCAGCCTCTGGTGGCTACTTTTGTGTAATTTAATTTTCACAAGGCATGTTTTGGCCCTTTATATGTATGTAAACCGAGTCAATATGTGGAGGAACTCAAGGTGTGCTTGCATTAGCAAGTAAGGGCCTCAATATTAAGTGTTATTAGAGATTGTAGGTTCTTTATAAGCATTGCTGTAATGTACAAAAGCACAATATTGTCTTTTTTTTTTTTTTGTATGAGCTCTTTTTTTTTTTTTTTTCCCAATATTGTGACCTTTTTTTGTATCGCCAACCTCCCCACAATATCGTGATAATTATCGTATCGTGACCTTCATATTGTGATAATATCGTATCGTGATGTTTGGATATCGTTACATCCCTACAAATTACTAAAACATCATTTCAGCAATAAAATAATATTTACACATTCACAATACTGTAATATCAATAAAGTGTATACGTTTGGATGAATTTAAAATGATAGCAAATAACATAGATTATTCAAAAACCATAACATGGGCATAATAAATAATAAACTGAAATATATTTATTACAATTATTTATAAAGTTGATAAATTTAATTTTAATAATGTGTATAAATTAAAGTATATTAAACTATTGGTTTTATATAGATAAGAATCAATTTCACACAATTTTCAATAAATTTTAATGATGAAAACAAAATACTTAATAACTATATATTTTAAATAACAGCAAAAAAAGGAAGTTAACTCCATAAGAATAGACATGGCCATTGATTTAAAAAAATGTTTTATATTTATTATTCTAGTAGTTTTGCATTTAAATTTAAGTTGTATGTAAATTACGTGGAAAAAAAATTAGACGACAATGCAATAATAAGGCAAAAAAAAAAAATGTGAAGATGATTTGCTCCTGATGTCAAATTTTTCCCAACAAAAGGTGTTTAAAAACGCGTCTTTTTTGTTTGTTTGTTTGTTTATTTGTTTGTTTGTTTGTATTTTTTGCGCTTGCGACCTCCGACTCGGTCACCCCATCGCTTCCAAAGTACGCCCCCGCCCCTTGCCGCTTTATCTTACCAGCGGAATGCAATGCAACAGCTGTGTGGAGGGGGGGTTGGCAGGCGGTGGGCTGGCTTAAACCCCCCTGGCAGGCCCCCGCAGCAGTAGCCCCCCCCCTGTCTCTCTCTCTCTCTCTCTCTCTCTCTCTCTCTCTCTCTCTCTCTCTCTCTCTCTCTCTCTCTCTCTCTCTCTCTCTCTCTCTCTCTCTCTCTCTCTCTCTCTCTCTCTCGCAATGTGAGCGACATTCCGGGCTGGTGAAAGGCAAGTTAAAAGTGAAGCAGACGCACAAGCGAGGGAGGAGGAAGGAGGAGGACGGAGGAGGAGGAGGGAGGAGGAGGAGAGCACAAAGAGAAGGAAAGTGGAGCAGGGGAGGGGAACGGGAGGCTGGCTGACGGCGGCGGCGGCGGGCGAGGGAGGGAGGCCAGACAAAAGAAGGAGAAGGCGAAGGAGACTCGCAGCAAATGGCCACGGAGGAGACGGCGGGGGGAGCCAGGAAAGCCACCAAGAGCAAACTGTTTGAGTTCCTGGTCCATGGAGTGGTGAGTCGCACGCTCGCTCGTCATTGAAAGGCGGGAGGGGGGGGCGTGAAGGTTATTTCCGGCCCCCCTCCCGGACGGAACCAGCGTCGCGCGCTCCTGGTCTTCCTCGCTCGGCTCGACCAGGGATGGAGGACGCCGGATCGTCCGCGTTTTGGGCAACTGGCCGGCCGCCACCTCCTCAAACAGTGCCGGGGCTAGCACGCTTCGCACACGAGGATGGAAGTGGGGGGCTAGGGGTGGGTTGGGGGGGGTCAGCGGACGTTCGCGGCGTGGAACAATCGCTCCATTCATGTGGGAGATGTCAGGTCGCGGAGACGCTCAGGAGGTTACCGCGACTGTTAGCGAAAGGGGAGTGGAAGGGGGTGGTGGGGGGGCGCTTCGGTCTAGTGTGCATGTGTGTAGCTGGCGACACAGGAAAGTTGCAGCCACTGCCGCCAGTCAACATCGGGATCATTTTTTTTCACGGTCTATTTCCATATTTTGACTTCTCCTCAAAAGTCATTTTAATGTAACATTTTTCAGTCAGTCAAAATTGTAATTCAAAACAATTATAAACAAATTCCCGTGGTGAGTTTTGTATTGTATTTTTTCAATATTTTATTCAAAACAAAATTTTTCATTAACAACTGACCTTATTTGAATGCTAGCAAAACAATTTTCTAGCATTAAATTGATAAGTTGTACTCAAAAGTCAAAGTATGTTTTTTTAAAATTGATTGATCTCGCACTTGTGCTCTTTAGAACACCGTCATTTTCAGAAGTTTGTCAGTTAATGAACAATTCTGACCATATTATCTTTGCCTTGGGAAAGTCTGCTAGCTTCATGCTAGCACACAATGCAAAACACCATGGACACGTAAGCAAAACTACCATTTAACTGTTTGACCGCCAAAAACATTTAATAACGATTAGTAAAATCAAGATGTATGCTGCCATAAACGTTAAATGACGTCAACTATGTTTTTTTTGTTTGTTTGTTTGTTTGTTTTTTAATCAATGGGAAGTGCAACATCTAAGTGCAGCGCTGTCTGGTCAGTGGGTTGTGGAATCAAAAACACAAACTAACTCTGGCCAGCAGATGGCAGCACTGTATCTCTTTTCAGTAGGCTGCCAGTGTATGGAATTACAGTGATACATGATGGAATCTGTTGAAATGAAACATTTTCAATGATGACGACAATGATCAAATCCTTTGTCACATTAAATCTAATTCACAGAGCATCACTAAACAAAAAATATTAGTGTCAAAGTCACCGTTGTGGAGAAAATGTATCTTTTTACAAAAAGCTCGTTTTCTCCTAATTTTTTCAATTTTCGCTCAATGTCACTTAATTGACCTATTTTCAAATGGTGATTAGTAAAGAACGGAATAAGGTAGAATCATACTTTGTTTTTCGAAAGAAAGAATGGAATGCGATCTTTCATTTGGTACCCACATTGTATATGTAGTAAAAGCACACAATATTCTGTTTGCCTTGAAAGATGAGTTAAAATGCTCGAAATCGGCTCCCACTGTGGGGGTTGTGTTTCGGATAACGTGGCAGTAAAAGAGTTAATATCAGTCAGTCATTCTAAACTTATATGTGAACACAAGCGTTAACAACATATGCGGACAGAGCGTAGCAGAATACTTACAGGCATATCTTCTTTATCCTCTGCAAAGAACCCCAATATGTTTGCAGCTTAGTACCAGAAGCAAAAACACGACATAGAAATTTGTAAGCACCTCCGTAGTGCTATTGAAGAAGCTTTAAACATGAGTGATATTTGAGACGTCAGGCCGGACGTGTCGTCGTCGTCATTGTCGTGACCGTCCGCTGCGACGGGTACGATGACGCCGGCGGCGGAGACGGGATGACGTATTGCGTCTTTGACGGGAGCGGTCGTTACGGCGGCCACAACGGCGAGGTTGATTGATGAGCCGCACGCGTGCGTCCTCCCCACACGCCAATTAACCTTGATGAGGAGGCGAGCCCCCCAACCCCCCCCCCCCCCCCCCCCCCCACCCCACTACCCTTTCCCCCCCGCCCCTGCCAAAAAACTTTTAGGATGGAAAAAAGTCATGTGGAAGAGTGTGAATGTTTATTTTGCCGCTTGTGGTGAGGCGTGCTGTTTCCACTCTCCTTGTGGAATAAAGACGCTCTCACATGCATTTTAAGCGCTACCTTGACTTCTGACAGTTTGAGCAAAAAGTATTTTTTTTTAAAGGCAATTTGCAGACAACCGTTTCATCTAATTGCAATATTTTTTTCCTCAATTTTGGCATTGCAATTTATTATGTGATTATTTTTTCAAGGTTCTATTACCATGTTTTTTTTTTTTTTTTTTAACCAAACCCAAGCAGTAAATTCATCTGTATTCCAAAAACCGATATCAAATTTATAAATGTTTTGGTTGAATAGGTTAGACTGATGTTAAAATAAAAGCAAATGAGCTGTGAATTCATATGGAAGACAGTTTATTGATCAACCGACACATTGTGGCCTAACGTAAACAAGTGTGCCAATACATCGATGATTAGATTCATCGAGGTTTGGCACGTGACGATTAGATTATGATTCATAAATGTTGAAAAACGATTATTTTCCATAATAATTTAATGACAGAAACACTACCCCAGCTTTCGGAACAAAAGTAAAAGACACGCCTGCCACCCGGACACTTAAAGGAATTCACATGGTGAGGATAGCATCAGTGGAAGTTAATGAGAAACATGTTTTCCCCACAGAATTAAAAGCTAGCGTTTGGAAGCATTTCGGTTTTGATTACGATTATTATATGTTCAAAAACGATTATTTTCCATTATAACTTAATGACGGAACACTAACGCTGTTAAAAGTACAGAAATCTGTGAAAACACAAAGTACTTTGGTTAAAAGAATTCCTTTTTATTTCTAAAGGCACTTTACGTTTAATATTTTCCAGAAAACGTGGAATTCATTCCACCAGAGTAAATCTTATTTTATTGTAATAGAAGAATCTATTTTTGAAAAGTACTGCCTTTGAAACAATTTTTTTTGCACCTGCTTGTGAAAAAGAGCAGCTTACCAATGACTTGATTCGTTGTAGTGGATCCCCACTACAACGAATACTACTTTGGACCTTTCGTTCTTCTTGAGGATCCTCTTTTGCGCACTCACTCAGGTACGGGCTCATCCTGCCTCAGAAGAAAAGTTTGACGAAGCCAACACATCTCCAGAAACTGTCTGTGTGGGTAGCTTTGTGTTGTATGGGCATCATTTCCATCGTTCCTGTTGGATCATTTGGTGATTGGAAATAAAAAGTAATGGACATAAATTGGTTTGGCTACTTTAATTAATGAATACTGACAAATATACCTTAAAAGTATGAAGTAGCCACAAAGTAAGAAAAAAATCGGGGGAAAAAGATGCATTGAAAATCGTGATGATCATTAGCATGGTAATCGTTCAGTAATCAAATCATAGCACCCTTAATCGTAATCGAATCGAATCGTGGGGTGCCTTAGATGGCACACCCCTAGTAAACACAAGCCAAGTAAGTCGACAGTCCGATTACAACAATCATGCAAACAAATATGTGCTTTTATCACAACTTTTCACGTTTCATCAAGCAATATGAGGAGTACAGTTATTTTTATATACTGTAAATTTAAAAAATGAAATGTACATATAAATTAAAATATATAGCCTACCAACTGACCCAAATTGAAACATTTGCAATTTGAAAATTTTATTTCTTCTACATTGCGATGTTTTATCAATTTAATGAATTGTTCAGGCATAGCCTAAGTTAACCTCAATGTTTGGACTCCTAAGAGCGCCCCTCCCCCCAACTACACGCACACATGCCAACACTAACACTGGTCTCACATGTCGACCACATAGCGGATCTGATTGGCTGATTGCCGACTGCTTGAAAGTCCTTCAGGACTCGTCTGAGGAAATCAACCTCGTCAAATGCCGTCACGACGTCGCGGCTGTTTCTACACGAAGGGTTGAGACAAAAGAGCAAGAAGGAGGCCTCGTCAAGGCGCGCAGTCCCCCCCCCCCGACCATATGTTGTTTGATCGTCTTCCACTTCCTCGCTGACCCCCGCGCACATCCTCACCCCCCCACCCGCCAAACAAGAGTGACAGCAGCGCCTGCTCATCCTTCTTATGATCAACGCAGCTTGAGCTTCAAAACACACTCGCACGTCTTTTGTCGGCGCCTTTTCATCCCGACGCCGTTTGACTTGTCAAATACGCCATTTTTAGTCACATTTGCTCGTATTTTCGGCACTTTCCCGTTTTAGTTGTCTGCCGACGCTCTTTGTTTTTCGCCACGTGACTTTGTGGACAGTCTAAAGATCACATCAGCCTTTGAAATTGACAAACAGGACTGGAAAAAAAACAAACATCCGGGCTGAGCTTCTCAGGGTTACAAAATGTCACGTTACATCCCTGAACTTCTAAGAAATTTCATTTTTCCAACGCTGTTTTCACATTCATCTTTTATTTGATTGTTACTTCCTGAGACGAGAACAAAACAAACCCAAGCGAATTCAACACAATAGAACGGCTTTGTTGCCTTTTGTACTTTCTCCTCCAGTCGAGTTTTGCTAACATAATTGTGATTGTCAAAATGATCATCAGAGTTCGACACCATGCTCCGCCCACATTCAGTGACGTCGGTGCACAAGCTTGGCAAATTAGCGCCACCCAGCTATCATTTGGGCGAATTCCCACAAAGGCTGACTTCCTGTTGAATTTTGCTCATGGGTCCTTGTAGCATTTTTATGCGTCTTGTCATGATTGGCATGTCCACCGATTTTTAGATCAGTTGATGAAACTAGTTTTGGGAGCTATTTTTTCTTCTCTAAACTTCCAGCGGAGTCCATCAAGGCCCTGGAATTTGCCTAAAATGGCCGACTTCCTGTGGAATTTAGCTAATGGATCTTTGTGACATTTTTATGCTTCATGTTATGATCGGCATATCCACCGATTTTTAGATCAGCTGATGAAACTAGTTTTGGGGGCTATCTTTTTTTTTTTTTTTTCTCAAAACTTCCAGGGGAGTCCATCAAGGCCCTGGAATTTGCCTAAAATGGACGACTTCCTGTTGAATTTTGCTCATGGGTACTTGTGAAATTTTTTTACATCTTGTCATGATAAGCCTGTGTTTCTCAATTCGCGGTTATCTGCGGGAGCTGTACAAGATGTATTCTCCGGAGTTTGTGAACTCACAGATCCTGCGAGAATTCATCTCGCAAGAGCAAGGTAAATGATAAGCATGTCTACCAATTTTTAGATCAACTGATCAATCTATTTGGGGCTGACTTTTTTTCCCCCCTAAACTTCAACCAGAGTCCATCAAGGCCCTGGAATTTGCCTAAAATGGCCAACTTTCTGTTGAATTTTGCTCATGGGTACTTTGGGTCATTTCATGGGACATTTTTATACATCTTGTCATGATAAGCATGAGTACGTGTTGCAGCTCACCGCCCTTTTCTGCATTCAAAATGTAGCTGTGGTCCATGTTTTTTGTGGGTGCGGATAAGCAAAGTGTAGGACAGAGCTCATGAGCTCTCGGGTGGCGCGCCTCCCCCCCGCCCACGCAGCTGTTGCCACGCGAGTGACAGGCGCAGGTGAGCGTCGGCCAGTTGTTGCCGGGCGTCAGCAGCCCCCTTTTTCCGGGGAGCAAAAGAAAACTGCGCTCTGTATTTTGTTGCACCACAATTTGCTCTCATGTACACACAAATGACAAATGATTTACTCAAACAATCCTGAAAATGATCTCACACATATACCATGTGAAACACTCTCATTTACACAGAACTAGAAGGTTCTCACATGCAGAACACTCGGCCTAACGATGTGCGGGTGCGTGTCCTCCGCAGCGTCCCGGCATGCCGTCCGGGGCCAGGATGCCCCACCAGGGAGCGCCGATGGGCCCCCCCGGCCCGCCATATGGAGGCAACCCGGCGGCACGTCCCGGCCTGCCCTCCCCGGTGATGGAGGCCGGCCGCAAGAGGCCCGCCCCCTCCCAGCAGGTCCAACAGCAGCAGCAGCAACAGCAGCAGCAGCAGACCGTCCAGAACCGGGCCAGGAAGTGAGTCCAAACCCAAATGAGCAACACCACAGTCAAGAAAAAAAAATGAATCACTGACTCGCGCTATTACGATGAATCAAAGAGTGACTGAAACACCGCAGACTGACCTGATCCGATTCAATTGACGTACCAATAACACAGCAGACTCCAATTTTGTGATTAATTTACTTGAGTTATGAGCGACTCACGTGTTTTCATTAACATAATTGAGTTAGCAGATTCACTGGAAACATGGTAGACTCGTATGATTGCTTTGAATCGGACTCAATTACCTTTAAAGACTTCACCAGATCCACAAAGGATTCGGATGATTTGTTTCGCCGAGTCAAGAGAGCAGACTCGTTTGGTTCTGTTCAATGGCAACTCCCTGGACACAATGCACACTCGCATTATTTGCTTCGCTGACTTGAGTTTTTGGACTCACTGAAATCACTTCAGACGGGTAAATTCGTTTCAGTAGGTTCACAAGAAGACAGATGATTCAGTTGAATCAGTTGTCTGACTCAATTTGGGTGTTTTTGTGACACATTTATTGACCCTCATGAGAAGGCTCACAAAAAACACTGCATATTCAGATTATTTGCTTCTCTGGCCCAAATTGACTGACTCATTCGAAATACTGTAGATTCGAACGGGTTGATCCACTGACTCGAGATGGCCGACATCGACTCACCAGAAACTGCAGATTCAAACGAGTTGCTTCACTGACTGTAGATTCATTGGTAACAGAGCAGACCGGTAACTGACTTCATCACAAATTTGGAGAATTTGAATCACTGACTGGAGTTAGCCAAAACTCAAAAGGATTTGAGTCGCTGACCCGAATAAGCAGACTCACTCATATGATTTGGTTCACTGACTCCCTCCAGCCATTAAGGGGGACGGTAGTGACTCAAGTGCACCCTGCGTGATTCAGACTAAGCCCATCAAATGATTTGAATTTGCCCCCACTTGTGTCGTCTTCTTCTTCTTCTTCTTCTCGTCACGGCCCTCATGGTGGGCAGACGCGGAATCGATAACGTCATTGGTCCTCGCACAGTTCAACCGAATGACCGACCGGACTGGACCGGATCCTCCAGCTTCTCTAGGGAGGTTCCGGTGGGTGGTTGAGACATCAGCCAGTCCGTCCGTCCGTCCAGCCGTCCTCACCTCCAGGTGACTTTGTGAGGCGTCCTCTAGCAAACAAGCGGAAGGCCAAATTCCCAGCAGCTGAGCAACGTCGCCTGCGTCTTCACCATGTCATCGAGACGTTTGAGTTGATGTTAAAAAAAAAATACTAAAAAAATAATCCAAGTGGGCCAAATCGTTCCGATTAATCGGACTATCGTGTGTGATTGGAGCTTTGCCGCCATCTTGTGGCCTCTTGGTGTGAAAGAACTTGGTTGAAGTCAGTTGAGGAGTTTCATTTAGACTAAAGTGGTGCTTTGACACCATCTTTTTGGCTCTTTGATGTCAAGAAACGATGTTTAAGTGAGTTGGGGATGTTCATTTAGTCAGAAATTGTGCTTTGCAGCCATCTTGGTGTCAAGGACGTGCATTAAAGTGAGTTGGGGAGTTTCATTTAGACCAAAATAGTGCTTTGCCGCCATCCTTGGTCCACAGCAAGACTTTCAACATCTTCCCTCTACAAATTAGTAATAGTTAATTGTAACTTTTTTTTAAAAAGTGGGCAACTTTGAAATTCCTTTTTGTTGAATTATTTCCACGTTCCACAACGAGTTTTGTCTAACGGCTGAACCGCTCCCCAGGAAGCCGCTGGGATTCCCGGGAGGCGGCGAGATGGCGGCCAGGCCCGTGGACATGCGAGAGCCCCAATCAGATCCCGCGCTCGGATCCAAGTAGGAGCCCTGAAAGATGTGCTCGCTGCATGCCCCTTTGGGGAAACCCCCCCTCAACCTCACAACCCCAGAAACCAGCACAAACCTCCCTTCCTCCCTCCCCCCAGAATGACGGGACGGTCGCTGTAGCGGTGCATGCTTTGGACTCGGAGCATGGCATGATGGGAAAGGATTTCAAGTCCAAGACAATTTTTGAAATGCTCAAATGTCTTTTGGATGTTTTTTGTTTTTTTCGGCCCATGGCCACACCCTTAATCGGCCATCTTGTTCCACCATTTTGGCATGTTTGACCGAAAGCCGTTTGAGCTTTTCTTCCAGGCACCTCCCACCCGGCCACTCTAATGGATTCCCCTAACGACTGCTAACAAAAATGCTGAAACGCTTACTAAATCCCATCTAATTAAGATTTCACTCTTAGCGACGAAAATTTCTTTAACGTCAACAACAACACGAAAGAGATGAATCTAACCCAATTTACCGGCTTTCGAGACAGTTTGGAAACTGCCTGCATGAATTCAACACATTCGTCATATAGAAATGAGGAATGAATATGTACACATATATTTCTAGTGCACATTTCTCACATTGTGATGTGATTTATTGCTTGAAAGAAAAGATGCATCATGTCCTTATCGAGATGGTCCAAATGTTAAAGTTTGCGTCAACACGCCTACTTTGCCCCGTAGACATCGCACGTCCCTGAATGGAGACCTTTTTTCTTTTTTTTTTCCTCTCTCGAAGGCGTTTGTTATCTTCCCAGGTGGACCGCTGCCTTTATTTGGGAGAGCGGAGCACACACATGCGCACACACAGCTGTGGTGCTGGATGCGGCCCAGCATTTTAGCAGATGGCCCGGCCACTCGGCTATCAGTCACCATAGTAACATGCTCCCCTTTTTTCCTCCTCTTTCTCTCCCTCTCTCCAGCGCAAAGAGGAGGAAGATGGCCGACAAGATTCTCCCGCAAAGGGTAAGGCTGCATTCTTTTTCTTTTTGGGTGCGATCGAAAGATCCCGGCGAGGGCGGCGTCATTCTTTATTGGGAGGCGGTTGTACGGGAGATGCGTGAAGGTGGTGGAGGTGTTCGCATGGGTCAGGGAGGGGGGGGGGGGGGGGGGGGGCAATGAAGACGGCCATTTAGAGGACGGACGACAACCTGCAGGTGTGTTTGTGTGAGCACAAAACCTTCCGATGCTTTCAAGACCTCTCATCAATATTCAAATGTGCTCTCAATTCTGATCAATTCCCTCCCAGGATGGTTTGCGTAATGGACCCAAACCATCTGATCCAATCTATTTGGAAAAATTGCACAATGGTGGCTTCAAATCAAAATGGCCGACTTCCTGTCCAATTTCTATCGTGGCTTCTTGTGACTATTCACTGTTCTTTTACGATAGACATTTCCATTGTGTTTTGTGTCACACCTGATTTTTTTAAAAATTATAATTATGCATTTATTCATTCATTTAGTCCTGTTTGTCATTTTGCAGACGCATCCTTTTCATGAAATTCACCTTCTTGAAATCAAAATGGCTGACTTCCTGTTTAATTTCAGTCTCTTTGGGACTTTTTCATGGATCTTGTTTTGTTGTCCAAGCCTGATTTTCTTTTAAATGATTTTTTTATATATATAATTTTATTCGCCCCTTTTTCACAAAATTGACCAGAAATGGCTGCTTGAAACCAAAATGGCTTACTTCTTGTTGAATTTCAACCATGATTCATGTCCACTGCGTATTTGTGTCGATTGTTGATATATATATATATATATATATATATATATATATATATATATATATATATATATATATATATATATATATATATATATATATATATATATATATATATATATATATATATATTATTTAGCAATGTGATACACCTGTATCACAAATATAGATATTGATGCACATACCAATATTGATAGCATTATCTATACCAATACTGATATCACTCAAGATATTTTTGAATGATTAATCCATTCACTCGCAGCCATTTTGACTGAAGCAACCCCCTTTGCTCCCGGCTGTTTTACTGGATTTTGACTGATTTTGAAAGGCCCACAGAATATTATGTTCTATTGCTATAAAAACATGGAATGGAACCAACCAAAAAAACATTAGCGTCTCTTCTGTCATCAGGAGAAAAAGTACATTTGTATCTGTTGCCATTTTGCAGCAATTAGCATTCGAATATAGATAGGTTTCGTCAATATTCACATTCCTGGTGAAACCACTGACAAAAAGAGCTTGTTGCAACATGGCCCTGGCTGATCTCTTATACTCTGCTGCCACCTGCTGGCCGTTTTTTTTTTTTTTTAAATAAACAACTGCTATTTATTTAAGCCACCTCTTCATGTCAGAAGCTGCATCAAAACATAAAAAACGTTTTTACACGTTTTTGGGATTGAATGTTAAGGCAGATGCTGTTTTTGTGATACCTTTTTTGGATGTCGTCTTCAGATCCGCGAGCTGGTCCCCGAGTCTCAGGCCTACATGGACCTACTGGCCTTCGAGCGCAAGCTGGACCAGACCATCATGCGTAAGCGCGTTGACATCCAGGAGGCGCTCAAGAGGCCCATGAAGGTAAAAAGCGGCAAAAATCGGCTGCGCGTCGGTGGGTCGAAGGAGTGATTAACAGCCCCCCCCCCCCGTGTGGCCCGCACGGCCGTCAGCAGCAGAAGCGTAAGCTGAGGCTCTACATCTCCAACACCTTCAACCCGGCGCGGCCCGACGCCGACGACTCGGACGGCAGCATCGCGTCGTGGGAGCTGCGGGTGGAGGGGAAACTGCTGGATGACGTGAGTGAGGCCGCAAAAACTCACGGAAGCTGGTGCTCCTCGCACGTTTTCTGTCATTATTGTGAAAAGGAGTGAAAAAAATATGAATTGTTTTGTTGTTGTTGTTTAGCCGGGCAAGCAGAAGAAGAAGTTCTCCTCGTTTTTCAAGAGTCTGGTGATCGAACTGGACAAAGACCTCTACGGACCCGACAACCACCTGGTGGAGGTTTGTTACCAGAAGATGTCAAAACATTTCTGTTTGAGAATGTTGACATATGTTCAGACAGTTATCACATTGGTAGCCTCCAAATTCACATGGCAGAAAGCCGACTGCTGCTAAGGTTTTCTGTCTGATGGGCAAAATCACTAACTAATCTTTTAAACGCCAAAAAACAAGCGGACTCTTTTTGTGTGGGCGTTCTGTGGGCAGCATTCCAAGCGCTTGTTCAAGACGAACGTTAGCATTAGCCGTCCTTCAAAGTTAATCCAATCAAAAAAGCAAGAGTGAAAAGGACTTAAGGTCGGCCCGTTTCTGAGGACGAAGTTTAAACGAAATTATATTTATTTATATACTTTTCATACTCTTTATTATTGAAATGTATTTTCTCGATATGACATTTTAAACCTCAAAGCTGGCAAATTCCACTCATTACTATTTAATAATATATTTTATATAAAGTAGGAGTGTGACGATACATCGATATCGTGATAAATCGTGATACTTTGTCTCCCGATAGATTATCGATACGCCTACGCAAGTATCGCGATACTTATAGTTAATATACAGCCATTATGACAGGCCACTAGAGGGAGCGCCTCATAATGGTGGTGTTGAAATGGATGGAAGTCTTCAGGTGAAGAAGACTGATGAGCTTAGTTTATTGTGTATATATATATATATATATATATATATATATATATATATATATATATATTAAACTATGCATTTATATTATATTTATATTTATTTATTTATTTATTTATATTTATTTATTTTATTACTGTTTTATTTTTATTTATTATTTTATGATTAGTTTTATCGTAGATAATCGTGGATTTATTACCTGTAAAAAGACTACTGTCTATCACAATGGTAGCATTTGTTTTTTGTTTTTTTTTAGATTATCACATTTAATTTTGGGGGTATTTTGTCAGTGTAAAATTAAACTATAATATACTATGTTTTTTTCCAAGCAATTCCTCTTTTTTGGTGTGTGTGTGCATTTGTAAACTTGAGAAAAGTTGAATTACTTGTTATGACGTCAAGTGTCACAAGGGGGAGCCCGACAAGAAGGTGTAAGTATGTTGTTTTTCAGTGGCACCGCACGGCCACCACGCAGGAGACTGACGGCTTCCAGGTCAAGCGTCCAGGAGATGTGAGCGTGCGCTGCACGCTGCTGCTTATGCTCGACTACCAGGTGAGGAAGAGCTCGCGTGGCGTGGTGTATGCGCAATAGAGGAACTTGCATGTTAACAAGCGGTGGGGTCTCACACTTTTTTTTTTTTTTTTTTTTTGCGCGCAGCCACCCCAGTTCAAATTGGACCCCCGTTTGGCGCGCCTGCTGGGCATCCACACGCAGACGCGCTCTTGCATCATCCAGGCGCTGTGGCAGTACGTCAAGACCAACAAGCTGCAGGACTCCCATGACAAGGAGTACATCAACTGTGACAAGTACTTCCAGCAGGTAACGCGCACGCTCACATTTCAAATCCCATTTTCAATATCGAAATGAATGCAAAGGGTTTTAATCCGTTCCAGGAGCCGCAAATCAAATGTATTTTTTGCGTTTGTGCTTTTCAGAGAAAAATGAAAAATAGGTTTCTTTATCACTCGTATCTTGCAGCAATGACATTATGGGGGTGCCCTTAATATTGGACAGCCTGCCAATGACTGGCAGCCATTTTCACACAACCAATACCCTTCATTCCCGGCTGTTTTACTAGATTTTGATTGAGTTTGCAAGGCCCACAGAATATTGTGTTCTATTGCCATAAAAACATGCAACCTACCAAAAGAAAGGTTAAAGTCTCTTCTTTCATCAGTAAAAAAGTATATTTCTATGTGTTTCTGTTTTGCAGCAATTAGCGTTAAAATATAGCTAAGTTTCGTCAATATTCACATTCCTGGTGAAAACGCTGACAAAAAGAGCTTGTTGCAACATGGCCCTGGCTGATCTCTTATACTTTGCTGCCACCCGCTGGCCTTTTTTTTCGTTTCTGTTTTGCAGCAATTAGCATTATAATATAGCTAAGTTTCATCATTATTCACAAATCTATTTAGAATTGTGAGTAATTGAGCTTTTTTTCAAAATGGCATTGGTTGGCACTCGTTTGTGAAATAACTACCATTTTTTCAACCCTTCTTTGCAGTTGAGAGGCTGCATCAAAGCCTTCTGTATGCTCTAGCCTTGAGGGCTGAAGTCCTGCAGGTTTTAGAGGTTTCCCTCTTGCAACACAAGCTGATTCCAATCAACAGGATCGTTATCAGGCTTATGCAGAGTTTGCTGATGAGCTGATCATGTATATCAGCTGTGTTGGAGAAAGTAAACATCCAAAACCTGCAGGACTCCGGTCCTCAAGGACCAAGATTGCCCAGCCCTGCTCTAGTATAAAAAAAAAACAACAACCAAAAAAACTTATAAATACGTCTTTGGGACACTTAAAACGTTTAAAATAGAACGTATTTCCATGTTTCTGGGAGCAAATGAGTTACGTCAACTTTGCCTGATTTCAGATCTTCGACTGCCCCCGGCTGAAGTTTTCCGAGATCCCCCAGCGCCTCACCAACCTGCTGCTGCCCCCCGACCCCATTGTCATCAACCACGTCATCAGGTACACGGCTCACCTGTTCACGACTTCACTTGGGATGGGGCCAATCCGCTAAGGAAGAAAGAAAGGCCTGAAGAAATGAGAATGCAGTTGATGTGGCAAATAATAACAACAAAAAATGTAAACCTGTAGACTGCCAAATTGGGTTCCCTGCAGAACTCCACACCCTTGATTTATTGTTTCATTACGCAATAAAAAAAAAAAAACGTGTTTGAAGGCGCGTACGATGTGTTTTTGTGCAGCGTGGACCCCAACGACCAGAAGAAGACGGCGTGCTATGACATCGACGTGGAGGTGGAGGACCCGCTGAAGAGCCAGATGAGCAGCTTTCTGCTGTCCACCGCCAACCAGCAGGAAATCGCCACGCTGGACAACAAGGTGGCGGGACGCTCGTCGTCAAGGACGGACAGAAGGACTAACGTGACTTTTGTTTTCTCTCTCAAGATCCACGAGACCATCGAGTCCATCAACCAGCTGAAGATCCAGAGGGACTTCATGCTGAGTTTCTCGCGGGATCCGAAAGGATACATCCAGGACTGGCTCAAGTCCCAGAGCAGAGACCTCAAGGTTCCCCTTTGGACTATTTTTACTCACGCAGTCTTGAAAAGTCCCGTTGAGACAAGAATCTGCGAGCCACATGTGGCTCTTTAGTCCCTCTCCAGTGACTCCCTATAGAGTTCGAAAAAAACATAGAAATTAATTCAATATTTTTTTACATATTTATTTTTATTTTATTTAGATAAAATGTTATTTAAATGAATTTCTAATTAAATAAAAAAATGAATAATTAAATTCATACTTTGAAAAAACAATTTTGCCACTTGTTGTCGACTGAAAATTACATCACATGTGCTCAGTGCTCAGGTAACGACCAATCTCAGCTCACCTGTTTTCTAGGTTGGGTCATGTGACATTCACAAGATGATCTGTGATTGGTTACCTGAGCCCTTGTGATGTCATTTTCAGTCGACAGCAAGTTGCAAAATGTGCTTTTAAAGGTACTAATTGTGCATGAAAAATAATGAAAATATCACATTTATTATAGGCAAAATATTAACATTTGACTGCCAAAAATGGCAAAGGTAAAGTAAAGTATCCCTTTTAAAATATGTCAGAGTCCAAATTTGTAAGTTTGTCAGGAAAAAAAAGAGATGAAAGGTAAAAAAGTGAGCATTCTACATCCAAAAAGGAAGAGAAAAAACAGAAAATTACCATAAAATGTCCATGAAATTGCCAAAAAATATCAGGGAATTGAAGACAAAAGGCAGAAAAATTTAAAAAGTAACCATGTTCAAAAATAAAAGAAGAAATCCTGAAAATTACCATAATATGCTGACAAAATTGTCCAAAATGTCATGATAGCAACAAAAAAAAGGCAGAAAATTTTCAAAAAATAGCTGTCAAAACATACTGTCAAAAAAACAAAAAGGAAGAAGAGAGGCAAAAAAAATCCAAATATCCATGAATTTCCCAAAAATGTCGAAATTTAAGAGAAAAAGGTATAAAAATCTAAAAAAAAAAAATGTATGTCAAAAATGTCAGAAAATTGATAGGGAAAAAAAGACAGAAAATTAAAAAAAATATATCCATAACGTCCAAAAAACAAGGAAGAAGAGAGGCAGAAAATTTCCAAATATCCATGAATTTCCCGAAAATGTCGAAATTTAAGAGAAAGGCAGAAAAATCTAAAAAAAAAAAAAAAAAAAAATGTATGAAAAATTACAAAAAATATAGGAGAAAAAGAATTGGATTCTGCACATTTTTGTGTTCTGTTTTGCGGCTCCAGACATATTTTTTGTTATTTATTTGGCCTAAAATGGCTCTTAAATTTGCTGCCCGCTGCCCTAAGTCAATGCAATGGGTCCAGGTCAGAACATTAGGTACACCAGTATGGAATCACTCGCTAATGTTTTGCCCTGATGTGGTGTAGCTCAACAGCCAAAATATTAGGAAAGCTCTTCATCTGGCAGTTTAACGTTCAATTTTTTGGAAATGTCTCGTGTCATCTTGTGTTGTCGTGTGACAGCTGATGACGGACGTGGTGGGGAACCCCGAGGAGGAGCGTCGGGCGTCCTTCTACCACGAGCCCTGGTCCCAGGAGGCCGTCAGCCGATACTTCTACTGTAAGGTACGCACCAAGTCTTTGCTTGAGTCTGTCTATTTTGATGCTGATCATATTTACATTATACGTGACATGACATCCTAGCTTGTGTGAATAAAACATTCATAACAAGCTAATAAGAACTTTATATATATATAGTTTTTTTCCAATTTCCAACTTTATGGTGAGCAAACATCTGCCTCACTTTTATTTTTATTTTAATGTTTAAAATAATTTTTGAAAATCATTAAAGGGAGACTTTACCTATTTAGCCATTTTTGTTAGTCAAACATGAATTTGATATTTTCATTATTTTTCATGTCCAATTAGTACCTTTAAAAACACATTTTGCAACTTGCTGTCGACTGAAAATGACATCACAAGGCTCAGGTAACCAATCACAGCTCAGATTGTGAATGTCACATGACCAAACCTAGAAAACAGGTGAGCTGTGATTGGTTACCTGAGCCCTTGTGATGTCATTTTCAGTCGACAGCAAGTTGCAAAATGTGTTTTCAAAGGTACTATTTGTTCGTGAAAAATAATGAAAGTATAAAATTAATTATAGACAAAATAGTAGCTTTTTATTGCTATAATGGGCTAAATAAGTGATGTATCCCTTTACATTTTGGGGGGGATTTTTTTATTTATTTTATTTTATTATTTTCTTCAACTTTCAGATGATCAAACCTCTAATGAGATTTTTTATTTATTTTCATAATTTATGTATAAAATATTGTACTTTTTAAATTATGACAGTGCTTGTGACTGTGGCTGCCTTCTTGTGGCCATTTTGCAGGAACTAGCAAATAGATCAATATCAGAAAAGAAAAGTACCATTAATGTCTTGCAATTTTAAGGAAAATGGAAAATGGGATATGTATGATATCTTTTTAAAAAAAATTTAGGGGTCGGGGGATTTTATATCTCAAAAGTAATAGTGGTATCGGTAGTTACAATTTTAAGTGTGCATACCTCACTGTTGCTTTGATGTTTTTAGGTGCAATTTTTTTTTTGTATTCTTCTTATTTTTCCGGCCAGCAAACTTCCTCCTCTGTTGTTGTTGTTTTTTAAAAAAAATATTCAATAAAATATATTGTAAATTATATATATATATATATATATATATATATATATATATATATGTCTTTGATGTTTTCACAAACCAAAAAGTGCCTCGTTGTTGTGATGATGAGCGTGTCTGATTGCATGCGTGTCGGATGTGCTTGCAGATCCAGCAGAGGCGGCAGGAGCTGGAGCAGGCCTTGGCGCTCCGCAACACCTAAACCGACTCACGCGTCTTTTTGTCCTTAAGTGTGTGTGGCTTGACGCCCGTTCGTCGTGTGTCCGCGTTGTTCTCGTCCGGCCAAGACATCTGCCAAGGCCAAGGTCAGAACATTAGGTACACCAGCACTGAATCATGACTGACTGGCTAATATTTTGTCCCAATGTCGCGTAGCTAAATAACCAAAAGATTAGGAATGGCTTTCGGTCTGATGCGTCCTCGTTTGTATGTGTTTGTCTTTGTGAAGGTACCTAATCAAGTGGCCCGGCCAGTGTTGCATATTTTGCCACAAATTCATATAATGTTCACACCAAAAAACAAAAAGCGGATCTCTGTTGAGTCATTTTCGCTGAGAGCAAAGTGTCCTTGGCGGACGTAAAAACGAGCAACGAGGTTTTTTTGTCACATGAAGAATGAAACTCATCAAAAGGAAAAATCACCCAAAACGGGAGCTTTTGCGCCGGTATTCAAATCGAAGGGTACAAGTGTGGCTGTATGGAAGCTCATTTAAAAAAAAAAAAAAAAAAGCTTGATGATAAATTTCATTTTTTTAATGCAAAATTTCATTTTTTAATGTTCTAAGTTTCACTTCCACATTGTGCAAAACAATTAACTAAGAAATTGCTTCTTTTCCAATCTGAAATTATTTCTCTCTCTCTCTCTCTCTCTCTCTCTTTTTTTTTTTCTTCTAACTGAACACATTTGCTCCCAAAAACGTATAAAAACATTATATTTTAAATATTGCCATGGCCCCAAAAAACTATTTTTACGTTTTTTTTTTGGTTTGTTTTTTAAATACTAAAGCATACAGAAGGCTTTGATGCAGCTTCTGAGCTGAAGGGTAGTTATTACAAAAATGACCAGCAGGTGGCAGCAGAGTATAAGAGATCAATCAGGGGCATGTTGCAACAGCCTCTTTTCCCCAGTGTTTTCAACAGGTTTATGAATATTGATGAAATTTAGCTATATTCTAATTGTGGCGAAACGGAAGCTGATAGAAATATAGGGATTTTTTTTCCTGATGAAAGAAGAGACTCTAATCTTTCTTTTGGTTGGTTCCATGTTTTTATAGCAATATTACACAATATTCTGTGGGCCTTGCAGATCAGTCAATATAATAATATAAGGTTAAAAGACAGCAAAAGTGGTCCACCACTCACCTGAACCAAACGGAATCGCTTCGTCTTGGTTGGCTGAATGTGGAAGTCAAACTTTAGAACCTTCAAACGTAAAACATTTCATGTTAAAAAAAAAAAAAAAAATGGGGAAATGTTCACGTTATAATGTGCAAACTTACAGAATCACGTTAAAACGTGAAAACGATCATCATGTGGTCACATCACATTTTTTGCTTCCTAATGTGAAAATGTTCACGTCAAAAACGTGAAACTTTATAACAAATGACATTTATCGCGTCTTAACGTGAACGTTATCGCATGAAATCGTGAGATTCACCACATTATAATGACATATTCAGTTTGTTTTTCTGATGTGGCAGTAATATGCTTCCGTGTGTGTGTGAGAAGTCCTAATCCCACCAGCAAAAGTCACTAGATGCAGCTATCACACTCAAATTCGATTTTTTTTTTCTTTCCTTCTGAAACCAATCAGAAGACTTCCAAAGTGTCACGTTGAATATTTTTGCCGCCAAGGTGAAGTCGCGCCCGCGTCCGTGTTATGCAAATCTGTCGCCGTATTGATCCCCCCGTCGACGGATCGCAAGTGACGAGCGCGTCGATCGGCTTGCTGTCGCGTCCCTCAAAAGTGTCAACAAAACAAGATTTTCTTTTCTGTTTCCAATGAGAACGGATGAGATGCTAACAGTTGCTACGCTAACAGGTACACTTTGCTGTGTAGTCGCGTGCTACAGTGGTGCCTTGAGATCGCAATCATCCAAGTAGTGCTACTACTGTGACTCAGTAAACTGCTGTAATATGTTGTTTTTTTTCCAGAATAAATGCCAGTATTGCGATTTTGTCTGTCTACATGGATTACTCTACCGTTTGTGTTCAAAAGATTTGTTGCTTCTAAAACGGCAACTAGCGATGCGAACCGTTTGTTAGCATTAAGCGAAGCGGTAGAGACAACGTTTGCTCAGTTGAAATACACAAATTGTCGTGTTTTCGCTTTGCTTTTCGGACTAAACTTCAGCTGGGAGTGGCAATAAACCGGCAGCTGGATTGAGTTCAGTCGTCGTGCTCAAAAACTGACAAGTCTGGAGGCACCACTGTATTTCCAAGGAGAACATGCTAACAGTCGATATGCTAACATGTAGCCAGATGGCAAGCCCAGTTTTGTGTATGCGTATTTGTCATGATCAAGAGATGTGAATGTAAATATCTTTTGTGGGTTGTCGTCATTCGTGTCAAGACATCAAATGGTGGGCGGCGCTCAATTCATATTGCGTTTTTTTTTTTTTTGTAAAGAAAGATGACACTTGACTTGTATGTTTTTGTGCCTCACGGAGGTTTAGTGTTGGCCTTTTTTTTTTTTATTATTTTGTTTTATTTTTTTGTTTGTTTTTGCACTGTGCTGTAAATTTGTCCGCCTCCACGTCATTGTGCGTATCGCAGGCGACACACAATTCACACTTCACGCACACGCTTCCTTCACCTCGGCCTATGCATGCTTCCGTCCAGAAAAAACACGATCTGTAAATACACGTACGGTACATGCAAGACAGCATGTTGCTCCACATGTACTGAGGGTCACGCTCGAACGAGGAAATTGTGGTTTGTTTGTTTTTTGTTTTTTTCTTAGAATAAAGTTGTACTTTTCTTGAACACGACTGGAATTGTGTAAAATTGTATTTCTCAAAAAAAATGGACTAAAATCATATTTAAATTCTTTCGGGAATGAAATTGTCTTTTATGGAATAAAGTGTAATCTTACAAGAGTGAAGGTGAAATTTTCAAGAAGAAAGTCGTAATCTTGCAAGAATAAAGCCAGATTAGAACAAAATTGGATTATTACCTTTAAAAAAAAACATACCGTGAACGTGAATAATACAGGAATAGTCTTCATTTTTCCAAAAATTGTATTTAAAAAAAAAAGCCTGATCTTATGATTTTAATGTATATCTTTTCAATAAAAGTTGTAATCATACGAGAATGTTACAAAGTTGTGATTTTTCTGAAGGATAAAAAGTCTTCAATAATCTAATTTTACAAGAATTGTGTTGTACTTCATATTTTACATGAAACTAAAGTCGTGTTGTTGTTTGTTTGTTTTTGCTAGGAAAACATTCAAAGAATAAAGGCTGCTTTTAAAATAATGTATTTTAGCATTTTTCTATGATTAAAATCATGTTTGTTTCTGGGGGAAAGATTGCCTTTTTTTTCAAATTTGTTTTCTTGGAAAAAATAAGGTTTTCTTAAAAAAATAAAAGAAATAGAATAACTTTATTCTCCTAAGATTGCATTTTTATGGTAAATATTTAACATTGAGAACAACTACTTTATGCTCGTCAGATAAACTTTTCTTCTTGAAAATAAACTTTATCTTGGAAAAAAAAAATCACTCTTGGAAGAATAAAACATTTTAATTGCAAAATACATCTTTGTTCCTGTCAAACTATAGCCTTATTTTCCTTTTTTTATTTTTTTTATTTTTTATTTTATTTTTTTATTATTATTTTTATTTTATTTTTTAGCAAAATCGAACGTTATTCGGTTGGCATCATAATTTCTTCTTTTCAGTGTGACCCTCACAATTCTTAAAAAAAAAAAAAAAAAAAAAAAAGCCTTCTGTAAGTTTTTTTTGCCAAAAATAATCAAATGAGCTACCAGCAAAGCAGTCTAGCTGCGTTTTTCTTACTTAATGAGCATTAAAAAAAAAAAAAAAAAAAAAAATAGTTGTCTTGTAGCTCTTTTTCTTTTCTGGTACAGTCATACAGCTGCTGATTGATGAGCGCCCTCGTGTGGTGTGGAGGCGTCTCGCAGCGGCTCCTGATGAAAACTTCTCAAACGTGTCCACTCGCTCCCTGCATGTTTTTTTTTTGTATTTACAAGCGAGCGAAGCTACTCTTCACTTGTGTTGAACACTTAAAAAAATAGATAAAAAATGACTTGACATAAAAAGACGAAAAAAAAAAAGAGGAGCAAAAGGGACAACAGCTGTGACCTTGTGTGACGGACTGGATGTAAATAAAGAAGCGCTTGCCAAAGTTTGTAAATGCCACAACGTGTCTTTTGTGTCCTTTTGTCTGATTGGTGGGGGGCTGGCTAACTAACTGTTTTTTCTTTCTCTGAACAGGAAAAACAAAACATTCTAAACATTTTATTTTAACCTACTTGATTGCAGCCACACTTTTATACTCCAAATCTTACATCAAATTTATTTTTAACCTTTAAAAAAAAAAAAAAAGAAAAAAAAAAATCATCTTAACAATAACACCCCTTGCTACACTTAAAAATAGAAGACACATTTGAAAAATGTCAGTTTTTTTTTTTTTAAATGGTGGCAACTTGATGCCAAACTTTATTCCAAAAGTTGCAAAATAAGAATCAACATTTAAAAAAAAAAAAAAAAAAAAAACAAGCAGGTAATAACACCAAACATGCAAAACTGGATTTTTTTTTTTTTTAATACAAAATTGTGACATGGAACAAACAGCATTAGTTTAAATATTTTTTTTAAATAAAAAATTTAAAAAATGGACTAAAACAAAAAATAATAATAAAATAATAATAATAAAAAATAAAGAAACTGAACTAAAACTTAAAAGATAAAATTTAAAAAAAAAATAAAAAGAAACTGGAATAAAACGTAAAAAATATATATATATTTTTTTTTTCTACAAAATTGTGACATGGAACAAACGGCATTAGTTTAAATATATATATTTTTTTTTTTTTAAATAAAAAGTTTGAACCTGGAATTGTTTATAGTAGCGGAATCAAAATTAGTGCATTAATTTTGAGTTAACTTAAAGTTCTTTTAATGCCACAATTAATTACTTGGAAAGTCTGTACTGGGGGAATTCCAGTCTTAATGCAGCAGACACGTCTACATCAAAATTTAGCAGCAATAAAAGTAATAATAATGCTAATATTTGTGGAGATTTGGGTCAAGTTTTATTTTACAATTTTAAAAATGTAAAAAAAAAATGAAATAAAAATGAATTTCACTTAAAGATTAGATAGCTCTTAATATGAAAAGAAAAATGCACTGAGCGCTCACTAACGTCTTACAAATGGAATTATGCCATCTAGAAAAATGACCTCAACACAAATCAGACTCGTTTTTTTACAGTACATCTTTTGAATTTTCAATTTTATGAATTATTATGCAATTACTGTATCAATGACTAAATGATGCAGCCATATTCCTATTTAACAATTTTTCAATTTTTATGAGTATAAAAACCTAGAAAAAAATTGTACATTTTATTGTACATTAAGAACAAGATATCAAATTTGCAATTAATCATGACTTAACTATTGAAGTCATGCGATTAATTGCGATTAAAAATTGTAATTGCCTGACCCCGAGTTTAAAGAAAACCAAGTAACGACACCAGCGGAAGTAAATGAATATTTACGAGGTTAACGGTTTTTTTTTGTTTTTGTTTTGTTTTGTTTTTTGTTTTTTTTTATTGTTTTTTTTACAAAATTGTGACTTGGAAAAAAAACAAAAAAAAAAGTACTCTTGGAGTGTAATGCATTTGAAAACCTATCAGTTCTTTGGACCTGGCAAGAGAGCAGGCCTCGTGGAGCGTTTCCAAACAGGACAACGGGGCGCTCTAGGTGCTGTTGGCCTGCTCGTGCTGGAAGAGGGCGGCGGCGAGGTGCGAGCGCGAGCCCAGCCCCTCCAGGTTGCTGAGCACGCACCTATGGTAGATGTCCTCGCTGAAGCGAGGGTTGCACTGGCGCGGCGCGTACTTCTGCACCAGCGCCGGCTCCACCGCCCGGAACACGTGCAGGCCCGAGTAGCGCACGAACACGTCGTACACGTCCATGCTCTCCAGCAGCTCCTCGTTGTCCAGCGCCTCGGCCGCCATCTTGGCGCGCGTGCTCATGTAGTCGGCGTTGTAGAAGCAGGCCTCGTCGAAGACGCGCCGGTCGAAGTGTCCGTCGCGGAGCGGGTCGGCCGAGGCGCCGGCGGCGCCGCCGGAGGCTCGCGGCGCCAGGGCCGGGCTGAACTCCTGGAAGTGCACCGGGAAGAAGACCTGCCAGATGGAAATGATATGATTTTTTTAAAATCTTGTTTCTGTTAATCTGTCACTGTGACACTGTCATGTGACACACCCCCTTTTCAAATCTGCAGCTGGCGAGTGCAACATGCACAAACATGGGACAGACAGGAGGTGGATTCACAATGAAAAGTAAAAAAAAAAAAAAGAAGTCCATTATAGTTATAATGCAACATTAATCTAACAGCTATAATGTTCCAACAAAAATGTTAATCCGACTGCTGAATAATGCTAGCTAACTAGCTCGTAGCATGGAGACATAGTAGCCACTTGTTGATATACTGTAATTGTGTCTGAAGTTTTTTTTTTTGTTTTTTACGGAAGCGTATTGCATTCACTTAAAAAAATTAATTAATTGAAAAAAAAAAACTCCTGTTTTTCCGACTAATTTTTTGGGTGAGCTTTGTTTTTTTTCCAGTATTTTCTTTCTGTTTTATTGAATATATTTTTTTCCATTTTTCAGAGTAATTTATTATTTTTATTTATTTATTTATTTTTTTTAATATGTTTTCCTGCCCTGCGATTGGCTGGCAACCAGTCCAGGGTGTACCCCGCCTACTGCCCAAAGCCAGCTGAGATAGGCTCCAGCACCCCACGTGACCCTTGTGAGGAATAAGCGGCCAAGAAAATTGATAGATGGATGGATAATGTTTTCCACTGTTTTGGTGAATATTTTTTTCCCCTGTTTTTCAGAATATTTTTTGTAACAGAAAAAACATAAGTAAAACAGAAAAAAATGCTCCAAAAAAAAAAAAACAAAGCTCCCCAAAAAAATGTGTCAGAAAAACAGTTTTGTTTTGTTTTTTCACGTGAATGCAATACGCTTCCATAGTTTTTTTTTTAAATATATATTTTTCCCCCTGTTTTTCTGAATACTTTTTTCCCTGTTTTTCTGAATATTTTTTTAGACAAAAAAATATTAAGTAAAACAAAAAAACAAAAAATATTCAGGAAATATTAATAATACTACTACTAATAATAATAATAATAATAATAATAATGCCTAAAACTTAAAAAAATTACAAAAAAATAAAAATAAAATTAAAAAATAATAAAACATAAAATAAAAATATATAAAAATTAAATACAAAATAAAAAAACGACTAAAACTGAAAAAAATAATTAAAAACTATAATAATAAAAAAGAAACTGTACTAAAATAAAAAAAAATAAAAAAAATAAAATTAAATTAAAAAAGAAAATAAAATTAAAAAAGAAACTGGACTAAAACTTAAAAAATAAAAAATAATAATAAATTAAAAAATATAAAAATAAAAAAAGAAACTGGACTAAAATAATAATTTCAAAAAATTAAAAATTAAAATAAAAACAAATAAAATAAAAAATAATAAAAAAGAAAGAAAAGAAACTGGACTAAAAGTGAAACAAAATTAAAAAATAAAATGAAGCCAACCTGCCAGCTGCTGATGGCGTTCATGCGGCAGCGGTTGAGGAAGTCGCCGTTGACCTCGGTCCACACGCTGGCCAGGAAGAAGAGCGTGTCCACCGGGTGCTTCTTGGAGATGACGTCCATTAGCTTGACCTGCGACGGCACCTCCGTCTTGACGCTGATCCACGGGATCTTCACGTCGCGGTAGCGCTTCTCCGCCTCGCCGATGGCCGCCTTGGCGCCGGCGAACACGTCCTGCCGGCTGACGCGCTGCGCCTCGAACGGGTCGTACACGAACAGCACGGTGAGCAGCGCGTTGTCGCGCGCGTCCAGCGCGTTGGCGGCGTACGCCTCCAGGAAGGGGGCCACCCGTTGCCGCTCCGGCGCCGTGACGGGCAGGATGAGCTGCACCCGCGTGGCCTCCGTCACGTACGGCATGGGGATGATCTCCACGGCGCTAAGCGGGCGCAGCAGACGCACCCGCTTGGCCAGCACGCGGCTGCGGCCCTTCTGCGTGTACGCCTCCAGCGCCAGGTCCAGCACGTACTCCATGCCGCGCGTGGGGTCGAAGCGCCGGTAGCCGTTGAGCAACCGGCGCTTGAGGAAGCGCAGCCGCGGCTGGTAGCGGGCGTTGAGGCGCTCCAGCGCCGCCTCCAGCACGCCGGCCACGTCGGCGCGGTCGGCGCCGCGCAGCTCGCACTTTGGCGAGCCGTCGGCGCAGGTGTGGATGTGCTCCTCGGTGAAGTAGTCCCAGGCCAGCACCTCGAAGCGGGTGCGCGGACGGAACGGCGCGTTGATGCCCACTGGCCAGGTGGCGCCCGCCGCGCCCTCCGGCGTCAGACTGCTCAGGTTGCTGATCTGCGTCTGCGCGAAACACATAGTACGTTGTCTGTTTATTTTGTGAAACGCTTTTCCACATTCACTGATTTGCTCCCAAAAACGTATAAATACGTTCTATTCTAATTATTACCATAGTCCCAAATACGGATTTATACGCTTTTATTTATTTATTTATTTTTTATGCTAGAGCATGCAGAAGGCTTTGATGCAGCCTCTGAACTGAAGAGAAAGCTTAAAGGGATATTTGACTCGAGCCATTTTCAGCAGTAAAAAGTTAATATTTTGTCTGTAATTAATGTGGTAAATTCATTATTTTTCATATACAATTAATACCTTTAAAAAGTAATTTTTCTACTTGCTGTCAGCTGATGATGACATCACCTGTGCTGAGGAAGTAGGTAACGACCAATCATGGCTCACCTGTTTACTGGGGTGGGTCAGCAAACTGGTGAGCCATGATTGGCCGTTACCTACTTCCTCAGTTCGGGTGATGTCATCAACATTCGACAGCAAGAGGAAAAAAAAAAAGTTTTTAAAGGTATTAATTGTACATGAAAAATAATGAAGTTATCAAATTAATTCTGGACAAAATATGAACTTTTCACTGCTGAAAATTGTTGAATGAGTCAAGTATCCCCAGTTTTGAATTGAGTTCCCGCCTTTTCGTCGGTCTGTGTCGGATCATTTTTGTTTGAAGTCACGTTTGAATCTTCATTTTATTTATGTATTCATTTATTTTGGTGCGTTGGGGCCTTTCCTTCTACGTCGCCGTTCAGTTATTAATTCACTCTATCACGGATATTGCATTTGTGACCAATTTGTGACATTTGGAACCCAGTTTCTGGTTTAATTTTAGGATTAAAAAGAAAAACTTCATCAGCAACACTGCATTTATATTACATTTTGCAAGCCAAAAGTTACATCTATTTATTTCACTTAGATAATATCATAATGGCTTCATAGGTGTAAATAAACCCCCCAAAAATTATTATTTAAAAAAAAAAAAAAAAAAAAATTAAATCTTGCTACACGTTACACCATGGAACCACATCGACAATAATGCTAACAACAAATGATGATACACAACAAGTGCAATTTAGCCTGCATAATCGAGACTCAACCTGCAGCTCCTGGATCTGCGCGTAGGTCCAGTCTAGCTCGATCTGGCTGAAGCGCTTGTGCAGTCGGTACATGAGGTTCGGTTCCGACACGGGATGCACGGTAAAGGCGTCCTTGAACTGAGCGCTGTCCTCGCGCTCCGGGTCGGCGTTCTTGCCCAGCTCGAAGTAGCGGTAGGTCATCTCCTGCCGGCGACAAGTTAACCTTCCAGTTACAGAACTTTAAGGATGAACTTACTCCAAATTATGACCGCTGACTAATGCTAGCCTAGCTAACTCGCTCGTAGCATGTAGCCATAGTAGCCACTTGTTGATATACTGTAATTGTGTCTGAAGTTTTTTTTTTTTTTTTTTTTTTTACTGAAATGTATTGCATTCACTTTAAAAAAAAAAAAACTCCTGTTTTTCTGACTAATTTGAGTAATGAGTATTTTTTTCTGTTTTATTGAATATTTTTATATATATATATATAGTTTAGTTTATATATAGTATTTTTTTTCCCCACTGTTTCTCAGAATAGTTTTTTTTCACGTTTTTTCAGAATATTTTTATGACAGAAAAAATATTCAGTAAAAGAGAAAGAAAAAAAAAGCTCCCCCCAAAAAATAGTCAGTTTTTTCAAGTGAATGCAATACGCTTCCATACGCTTTTTTTTTTAATATTTATTTTTCCCCTTTTTTTCAGAATATTTTTTTTCCCCTGTTTTTCTGAATTTTTTTAGACAGAAAAAATATTCAGTAAAACAAAAAAAATATTAAGGAAAAACAGAAAAGAAAAAAAAATACTAAAAAAAAAAACAAAGTGTGATGGTTCTGTTGTCTCTCTAAGCAGTTCCGGAGTGTGGCAGGAGGCGGCGCCAACCTCGCAGGCAGAGGCCTGCTCCCGCACCTGGGGCTCATCAGCCTGATGAGCCAACAACCTATTTAACCAGCCCCTCCTTTGGTTCTATGCCGGAACATTCCCTTGCCATACCTGCCACGTTTGCTTGTCTCCTCCTGCCACACCCTTGTTGTGTTCTAGTCCCTGGTCTCCGGGTTGTAGTGGTTTTTTGTTTCTCGTTCTACCGGTCTATTAAGACGACTCTTTCTGTTGCTACTTTGGTCCCTAGTGTTTTATGTTGCTACTTTGCGCTTTAGTGTTTCTTCATCCCTGAACAAGGTGATTTTTGGTTGGTACTTTGTTTTCCAGAACTTTTTCCCTGAGCAAGGTGATTTTCTGTTGATACTTTTGTGAACAATAAACTGTGGACTTTGTCTCTCACTCTGCATCCTGGGTCCTGGCCTTGCTTTGCCTCACGGCACATAACACAAAGCTCCCTAGACTAAAACTTACAAATAATAATAATAATAAATAACAAATTAAAAAAAGAACCTGGGCTAAAACTTACAAAAAAAAAAGATAAATTAAATAAAATAATAATAAAAAATAATAATAATAAATAAAAATAAAAATAAGAAACTGGACTAAAAATTAATTCATAACATCTAAATAAATACATAAAATTAAAAACATCAAATAAAATTTAAAAAATAAAAAAGGGGCGGTTCTAGGGTCAGACACTCTTAAAACTGCGGGGTCAAAAACAACCCAATTTAGATCAGAAACTTGGCTCCATTTGACCCAATTTTCTCGACTGTTTTGTATAGAACAGTGGTATCAAAAGTCCGGTCCTCGAGGGCCTGAGTCCTGCATGTTTTAGAGGTTTCCCCACATTCAACACAGCAATTTAAGATCATCAAGAAAGCTCTGCAGGAGCCTGATAATGATCCTGTTCATTGAATCAGGTGTGTAGGAGAAGAGAAACCTCGAAAACATGCAGGGGAGGACCGGATCTCGACACATGATGTGGTATAGAACAACATATTTGTTTTTTTTTTGTACAAAGAAAAACGAAAAGTGTAACCTATCTAGCTACCCTGTCAAATCCGAGCGCCAACATAGCGAGAAGCCAGCAAACGGTCACCTGGTGGACCTCGACGCAGCTGAGTCCCAGGTAGTCGATGATGCAGCGGCCCAGCCACTCGTCAGGCCTGACGCTGAGGATGTCGTTGCGGCAGGCGTCCAGGTGCGGCTGCAGGCGCGCCAGCAGGCTGCGCGACAGCAGGTAGCCGTAGCCGCCGTGGCAGTAGCGCGCCTTCTCCTCGCCGCCGATGAACTCCTCGGCGCGGCCCATGTAGAGCTCCTGCCCGGCGCTCAGGTGGCCCACCAGCGCGCTCAGCCGCTGCGCCTGCATGTACGTGTCGTCCTGGGCCAGCAGGAACCAGTCGTAGTCGGCGCCGTGCTGCCGATGCAGGTGGCGCACCGTCTCGTACATCAGCCAGACGGGCCGGTCGTCGCCGTGCGCCACGACCGCCATGCCGTGCGGCGCCTTGGCGCTGCGCAGGCCCGTGAAGAAGAAGGTGCGCGGGAAGTGGTGCGCCACCGTGCGGTTCACCGCCACCGCCAGCGTGTTGAGGGTGGCGCGGGACGTCAGCACGCCCACCAGCAGCCGCTCGCGGATGCCCAGCTCCGTGTGGATGTAGCGAGTTCTGCCGGAGGTCGGGAAGAATCTCAACATCACTAGATTTAGTCCCGCCCTCAATTTAAAGGGAGACTTGACTCATTGATCAATTTTCAGCAGTGAAAAGTTTGTATTTTGTCCAGAATGAATTTTATAACTTCATTATTTTTCATGTACAATTAATACCTTTAAAAAGTAATTTTTCCTACTTGCTGTCGACTAATGATGACATCACCTGTGTTGAGGAAGTAGGTAAGGACCAATCATGGCTCAGTTTACTGACCAAACACAGAAAACGGGTGAGCCATGATTGGCCATTAACTACTTTCTCAGGAGGTGATGTCATCATTAGTCGACAGCAAGTAGGAAAATTAATTTTTAAAGGTACTAATTTGGCTGGCAACCAGTTCAGGGTGTACCCCGCCTACTGCCCAAAGCCAGCTGAGATAGGCTCCAGCACCCTCCGCCACCCTTGTGAGGAATAAGCGGTCATGAAAATGGATGGATGGAAGGTACTAATTGTACATGAAAAATAATAAAGTTACCACATTAATTATAGACAAAATTTTAACTTTTCACTGCTGAAAATGGCCAATGAGTCAAGTATCCCTTTAAATTCATTCATTTATTCATTCAAATGCATTCTGAGTGATATTACATTTGTGGAATATGAAATAAGCAGTAAAATCCACCCATTTTTCCCCTATCTAAGGGGGCGGCCATTTTGCCTTCACACAGTTGCTCATGGCTCAGGTAACAACCAATCACAGCTCAGCATGCGAATGTCACATGACCCGACTCTGAAAAGAGGTGAACCGTGATTGGTCGCTACCTGAGCCATGAGCAACTGTAATGTAATTTTAAGTCGATAGCAAGTGGCAAAATGGCCGCCCCCTGCGATGGAGAAAAACGGGTGTATTTTTCTGTTTAATTCATATTCCAAAAACACAAAATTGAATAGAATGTTGCATTTAGACAAGTCGGGGTATATATTACATTTTGTAAAGAATTTTTGGGAGTTGACTTCCCCTCGTTCGAGATGTCAAATATGACGTCATCAATGGTTTAAGGCCAGGGCGCTGATGTCATGTGATGCCACCGTCCAGATGCTCGTGTCAAAAGGGACATGTCCCTACCTCAGGACTTTCTTGTGCTGCTGGTTAGGGTCCTTGTGATAGGGGACGATGCGTGGCTGGAAGTCGTCCTCGCCGGCCTCTCCTCCTCTTCCATCGTCCCTGGGGTCCCTCTGAGCGTCGCCCCTGCCCAGGTAAAGCTTCCCCCCGTTGGCCAGCTCGTCCCCGCAGATGTCCTCCGCGTCCCCCTGCGTCCACGACACCATCAGCAGGCTCAGGCTGCAGCCCAGAGACAGCCCGAGGATCAGGGGTAAGGCGGGCCGGAACACGGCTAGGAAGGACGAAATCCGCATGTCGAGCCTTTTTTTTTTTTCCCTTCGCTCAGCGGAGAAAATTTGTAGCCGCACCACGCAATCTAAATGAAGCGATATACAATGGAGCCAGTGAGCTCCAACACTCGCTCCATTTTGTCAAGTCAATCTTCCACTTAATCTTTTGCAATTTATTTGGCTTAGAAAAAAAGGACAAGTCGCACTTGAGATGATCAACACAGACAAGCATTCGTGCAACTGTCGCCGTCTATAACACTAGTATACTAGCGTATAAGGGATAACCACCTCATCTTATCTTAATTTGCCGTAAACCTGCATGTATTTAGCATTATCACGTCAATCAATTGCGTCGTGAAATAGTTATACAAACAATAATATACATCAAATAACTAGCGTTTGTCGAATCAAGCGTGTGTTTCAGCGGAAAAAGTAAAACACGTCAACGAGACGGGCTACCGCGCTAGCAGCATCGCTAGCTGTCCAATTAAACGTCTCCCTTTTTTCTTTTTCTTCCAAACTAAATAATTATCCCATCCGAAGGCGTCGGTCAATTGGCGTCAAGCTGGCTCATCAAATGTCTCGTTCGTCCTTTTTCACACTTCCTCTTTTTTGTTTTTTTTGTTTTAGCTGCCACGCTCAAGACTTCCAGACACTTCCTCGGTGCTCCTCCTCATCTCTGACCGAGCATCGTCGCTCACTGGTGGGTAGGCGAGCCAAGGAACATCGCTGTATAGAAGAATCATAAACCCAAATTACACAGTATGAATATTATTTATAAATATCACGATACTATAATGTAATCACGCGGCGGTGTTATTTCTTAATATTTCTTCGTATTTATTTTTTAACTATTTTTTCTTCGATCATTTTACTGCAGTTCCGCAAGAAAGGGGCGGAAACGTTTAGTGGTCCACGCCCTTTTGACCATATTTGGCGTGTCTGGCGGTCAGGGTAGCGGCTTCTTCCAGCCGGCAAAGTGGACACGCGAAGTCGGTGTGCTCCTCAGCCAACTAATCGTAAATAAGGTAAGAGAACAACACCCGGCAGCCGCTTCACAACAGCTGCCTCAATCACTAACGTAAAATTGTGTCACTGGAGGCAAGCGAGGCGGTCGGAAGTCGGAACATTGAGGCAAAGCGCCGAAGCCGTTTTCTTCCTTGCCGGTTCACGGGCCTTCCGTCATCACGCTGCTTCAGGCCTTTTCTATGGCGGTTAGCTTTAGCAGAGCTTCGGGGCCAACATTCGTGGCGTTAAGAGCGATTTCCTCATCAAAGTTACGACGTAACGGCATCAGTTCAGTTGCCATGAAATAACCCGCTCGGGAAATTTCGCCTTTGTGGTGACGCCGGTTACCGTTAGCCGCCTAATGCTAAGCTAACCCGGCTACATGGGCTAGCATTGGGAGAACAACGTGCAAGCAGGTGGGACACGAGCCTACGTTTTTGTTTTGGGTTGTTTTTTGTTTTTAAACGAACGCCTTAAGAAAATCTGACTTCTCTTTCCCATCACTAATTCAGACATGTTTGCACTGTTTATTGCCTGAAAGCCTCCAAATGACGAAGTGGTTACGTTTCCTTGACAGCAAGGATGTGCGTGAAATTCCAAAGATTAACTGATTTACACGAGACCCGCATTATGTGACCGATTCATAGAAAACCTTTTTTTTTTTTTTTCTTATCATTTCCTGACACTAGTATTTTAGAACGTTATGACTCTGAATGCAAAGACAATAGGGGTCAAGATTTTAGGTATGACCTTTTGCCAGTAGAATTGCAGCATCAACAATTCAGCTCGTTGTCGGACGATAAAAGTAATTTCATGCTTGATATTTGATGTGTTGTTTTGTCAGAGAAGCCCACAGCAAAACAGCACAGCCATGCCTTCGGATTTAGCCAAAAAGAAGGCGGCGAAGAAGAAGGAGGCCGCCAAGGCACGGCAGCGCACCAAGAAGTCCGACGAGATTAACGGCGAGGGCGACCGAGCGGACGGTCAGCCCAACGGAGCCGACAGTAACGGTAATAAATTGGACACAACCGACATTATTGAGACGTTTGCGCACTGTTGAAACGTCCTGACGGTTTGTCACGCAGGCGTGGACAGTTTGACCAAGGAGCTGGATGAGTTTGAGCTGGCCAAGACGGAGGCGCGCGCCGTCACGGGCGTGCTGGCATCGCACCCAAACAGCACGGACGTGCACATCAGCAGTCTGTCGCTCACCTTTCACGGCCAGGAGCTGCTGGTGGACACCAGCCTGGAGCTCAACTCGGGCCGGCGCTACGGCCTCATCGGCCTCAACGGCACAGGTGAGTTTTCCTTTCAAAATCTTAAACATGAACATGTTTTATTTTATTTATTTATATATATATATATATATATATATATATATATATATATATATATTTATTTTAGTCAATTAAGGTTTTTTTTTTTTTTTTTTTTTTTTTTTTTTTTTTTTTTATATTCATGGCACGTTTGAGTCGCAAGGGTTTACAATACCACAGTAGTAAAATCCTGGGTCTGTGTCTTCATTTTTGTCTTCCAGGGAAGTCTATGTTGCTGTCGGCCATCGGACACCGGGAAGTCCCCATTCCGGAGCACATCGATATCTACCATTTGACCAGGGAGATGGCGCCCAGCGAGAAGACGGCGCTGCATTGCGTCATGGAAGTGGACGAGCAGAGGATCATGCTGGAGAAGGAAGCCGAGCGGCTGGCGCATGAAGACTGTACGCGGATGCCGCCGGTTGACATTGAGTACAAAAATTGTCTCTTGACTCCCGCGTCTCCCCTCAGCCGAGTGCGAGAAGCTGATGGAGCTGTACGAGCGTCTGGAGGAGCTGGACGCCGACAAGGCAGAGGTCCGAGCATCGCGGATCCTCCACGGTTTGGGCTTCAGCGCCGCCATGCAGCAAAAGAAGCTGAAAGACTTCAGCGGAGGTTGGAGGATGCGCGTCGCCCTTGCCAGGTAGCAACACATCCAAAATTGCCAAGTCATTTATTACTGTTTGTTATTATCTCATTCACTCCTAGCCATTTTTACTGGATGTTGACTCATTTTGCAAGGCCCGCAGAATATTGTTCTGTTGCTATAAAAACATGGAACATGGATACCAAAAGAAAGATTGGTTTTTTTTTTTTTTTTTTTTTTTTTTTTTTTTTTTTTTTTTTTTTTTTTTTTTCGTCATTAAGAAAATGTATATTTCTATCTGGTTCCATTTTGAAGTAATTACCTTTAGAATATAGCTAAGTTTCATCATTTCCAAACCTGTTAACACTGGGGAAAATAGGTTGTTGCAACATGGCCCTGGCTAATCTCATACTCTGCTGCCACCTGCTGGCCGTTTTTTGTCATAACTACCATTGCTTTAAGTGACCTTCAGGTCAGAGGCTGCATCAAAGCTGTCTGTATGTTTATAGCATTATATTAAAATAAATAAATAAAAAAACTTAAAAACAAAACGTATAAAACCGTTTTTGGGACCATGCCAATATTTAAAATGCAATGTGTTTGTAGGTTTTTGGGAGCAAATGAGTTAATTTTGTGTTGTTTACCTATAAAAATCAAACAATCCATAACTCTTAACTGTAAACAATCAAAAGTCCTGAAGACGCGTCTCCATTTTGTGCGCGTCACAGAGCCCTCTTCATCAAACCCTTCATGTTGCTGCTGGACGAGCCCACCAACCACTTGGACCTGGACGCGTGCGTGTGGTTGGAGGAGGAGCTCAAATCGTAAGTCGCCTGCCGACCATTTTGGAACATAGCAGACTCGCGAAACTGATGCCTTTAAACTTGTTGCCCGTCCTCAGCTTCAAACGCATCCTGGTACTTATCTCACACTCGCAAGACTTCCTGAACGGCGTCTGCACCAACATCATCCACCTGCATCAGAGGAATCTCAAGTACTACACGGTGAGATGGACCAAAAAAAAAAAAAAAAAAAAGACTGATGAAAAGATTTTGGGAAATGAAAATGCATTTTCCAGGTCCTTGAAAACTTAAAGGGATACTTTACTTATTTAGCCATTTTTGGCAGTCAAACATGAATATTTTGCCTATAATAAATGTGATGTTTTTGTTGTTTTTCATGTACAATTCGTACCTTTTTTAAAAACACACTTTGCAACTTGCTGTCGACTGAAAATGACATCACAAGGGCTCGGGTAACCAATCTCAGCTCACCTGTTTTCTAGGTTTGGTCATGTGACGTTTACAAGCTGAGCTGTGATTGGTTACCTGAGCCCTTGTGATGTAATTTTCCGTCGACAGCAAGTTGCGCAATGTGTTTTTAAAGGTACCAATTGTACATGAAAAATAATGAAAGTATCAAATTAATTATAGACAAAATATTAACTTTTTTTTTACCAGCAATATATTTATTGACATTTTTCAAATAAAAAAAAGAAACAGTTTTCAACAACTTGCAAAAAAAAAAAAAAAAAAAAATTCTCATGACATAGAAATTGTCCAGGCTATCTCGGAGTATTGTCCAACATCAAGATTGCCCTTGATTGTATCTTAGAAAATTAACATTACATACATAAAAAGGGGCACAACAAATGACAAATACTGAGTACAAAATTACATGAAAACAAACAAACCCCACCCCAAAAAAAAATAAAATAAAAATACACATACACACACATACAGGTCTAACTTGTCATCTTCAGCCCAAGTTACTTAACGATTATGTCAGATCGAGAAGAACAAACTCAAATTCACAGTACAGTACACAACCAGTTTCATGCATATTACATACATTAAATTTCAACAGAAAAAGTATTTATTTAATGGACTGCAGAGGACCACCAAAAAAAATCACACCTCATTAGGCTCATTGGCATGCCTGAGATCCACACTCTCCAGATAGTGCATAAATGAGCCCCAAATACTTTGAAACAATGACAGTTTCCCTTTAATAATGTAGGTTATTTTCTCCATGGGTAAAATTGTGGACAGTTCCTTAATCCAGTCGATGAACTTTGGTTTACTTGTCCTCCTCCATGAGTGCTATGACTCTTTTTGCAAGCAAAAAAACATAAATCCAAAGCAGTTATTATTTTCCCAGACATCTGATGGTCATCAGGATATAATCCTAAAACAAACACCTTAGGTTCAAGAACTAGTTTCACATTCAATATGCTTTCTAAGGCTTGTTTGACCTCTTGCCAAAAGTGTTGACCTTTATTACATTTACATACACAGTGAAAGAATGTCCCCTTTTCCGTCCCACACCTGAAACACCAATCAGGGATGGCACCATTATACTTATTAAGCTTTTCTGGTGTCACATATGTCCTCATTAACCAATTATACTGAAGTAATTTAAGTCGGGTATTGGCAGTCTTCATTTGTGCTTTAGCACATGCCTTTCCCCAATCCTCTGGAGAAAAGCTCCCCTGTAAATCTTCCCTCCAGGCATTAAGTTTCTGTACAGAGGACTCAGAAGATCCTGCTTCCAACATTCTGTACAACTTGGAGATGATTCCCTTTTCATAGCAATCCTTTTTCATTTCTATTTCTAAATTAGACAACTTGGGAATCAACATGCATTGATTTTGAGCCGATCTGATAAAGTTTCTCACCTGAAGATATTTAAATAGATGCTTGCGAGGAACATCATACTTGGCAATCAACTCATCAAATGACATCAGAGTTCCACCTTCCGGACCCAAGAGATCCCTACAGTCTTCAAACCTTTTTCAGCCCAAATCCTAAACCCAGGATCGGCTCTGCCTGGAGGGAAGAAAGAATTGCCCCATATCGGACTAAAGCGTGATAAGGAGGACCATTCACCCATGTATTTTTGTACCTGATACCAAATTGTAATCATATGTTTAACGATAGGATTCTTTGTCTTATTTTTTAGCATTCTAACTTTTGATGAGTACAAGTACTGAGGAAGAGGGAGGGGGACAGAGCAGGATTCAATATACATCCAGAGTGGGAAACATTTATCTGTAAAATAAAACATCACAGTCCGTAATTGTGCTGCCCAGTAATACCATATAGGGTTAGGGCACTTGAGGCCGCCTCTATCATACGGTAAGTACAAGAGTGACAGACGTAACCTTGGTCTTCTATTATTCCACAAAAAGTGAACAAAAATGCTCTTTAAGTATGGAAATAGATTAGTAGGAGGTGGCAATGGGATGTTTTGAAACAAATATATAAGTTTAGGCATTATGTTTGTTTTGAGAACATTAATTCTTGCTATAAGTGATAAGGGCAAAGAATTCCATCTGTCTAGTAAGGAAGTAATAGAATCAATCATGGGGGTATAATTAACCATAGCTATCTCTTTTATACATGGAACGATCTTAATGCCCAAATATGAAAACCACTCTACCTTTTTAAATGGGAAATAATTTTCAGCCATCGTCCTTTCTTCTGTTAAGTAACATTAGAGAAGATTTTTCTTTATTTACTTTATACCCTGATATCCTTCCAAACATGTTAATTAGATCTAACAAGGCTGGGATACATTTCTCCAGTTCCCTTAGAAAAAGGATAACATCATCAGCAAATAAGGAGATTTTATGTTCCTGTTGGCCTATACATAAACCAGTTATAGATTTATGAAACCGCACTGCGATGGCAAACGGTTCGATCGCTAAAATGAATAATAAGGGAGACAAAGAACAACCTTGCCTACATCCCCGTTTAATTTGAAATGGTTCAGAAATTACTCCATTTGTCACTGTTTCAGCATATGGTTCATTGTAAATAAGTTCTACCCACCGACAGAAAACATCCCCACAACCAAATCTTTTTAAAATTTCAAATAAATAGTGCCATTCAACTCTATCAAAGGCTTTCTCAGCATCCAATGATAGTAGAGCAGTGTCTGTTTTCCCTTCCCAATTATGTAAAACATTCAGTACTCGTCTCACATTGTGAAATCCCTGTCTGCGTACAATAAAGCCATTCTGATCATCTGCTATAATGCCAGGTAATATTCTCTCCAGTCTCCGAGCCAGAACTTTACAAAGTATTTTTAAGTCCACATTAAGGAGGCTTATTGGTCTGAGATTTCCGCATTCAGTGCATGGTTTACCAGGTTTGGGTAATAGAGTTATCAACGCTCCTCTCAATGAAACAGGAAGAATTCCCTTTTCAAATGAGTCAGAAAACATGTCTAGAAGAGGGCTAAGGATTTTATTTTTAAATTTTGTATATATTTCCAACGAAATTCCATCTGGGCCTGGAGCCTTGCCTACTTTCATACGGTCTATTGCTTCGGATAATTCCTCCTTTGTTAAAAGAGCATCCAAATCTGCACTCGACATTCCTGGAATCTTGGGTATTAAAAGGGAGTCCAGAAAGACAGTTTGTTCATGTCCCATATGTGTCGTGTCTGAGCTATACAATTTTTCAAAAAAAAGCTTAAACGTTTTATTAATTCCTAAAGGGTCAACCATCATCTGTCCATCACTGTTTTTAACTGAGGCAATAACTTTCTCGTTCTGTAATTGTCGAAGACGCCAGGCCAGTAATTTCCCAGACTTTTCCCCTTGGTCGTAAAATGTTTGTTTAAGACGTAGGAGACGGGAAGCTGCTTTAGAGGCGGAGAGTTCATTATATTGCGTTCTCAGTAACAGAAGTTTTCGATGGACCTCTGGACATAACGTTTGAAAATATTCCCCTTCAAGGGTCGCAATCTCAGCTTCCAGCTTTTTTGTTTCATGCCAAGTCTGTTTTGCCCTATGGCTAGTAAAACTAATTATCTGACCCCTTAAGTAAGCTTTAAAAGCTTCCCACCTTACAGAGGGTGACGTTTCGTCCGTATTGGTTTCAAAAAATGTATCAATTCGAGTATCCATAAACGGTACAAATTCTGGGTCCAGAAGCCACTTTTGTTTAAACCTCCACCTTGGAGGATCTCTCTGCAACCTTAAATCTTCATATATTAATTAATTTGGTGCATGGTCAGATATTAAGATGCTTTCATACTGAGAATCCTTTATTTTATGACTCAGATCTCCGGAGACTTAGAAAATAGTCAATGCGTGAATATGATGTATAGGTACTCGAGTAGCAGGAGTATATCAAACCTTTGGGATTTCCATCCCTCCAAATATCCCTCAAGTTGTTCCTTCATAAAGTTATTTATAGTTTGTCTGCTCCTACAGTGGGTGTTATCAATACCTGTGCTTCTATCCAATTCTGGGTTTAATGTGCAATTAGATTCCCCAGCTATAATATGGCTTCCGGGTAGAGATGAAACTGTAAGGAAAAGATTTTGAAAGAATTTTGGATCATCAACATTAAATATACAGTAAATATTTGTTTATTTTCTCACTAATAAGTGTGCCTTGTAGAATAATAAATCTTCCACCCTTATCTTTAATAACCCGACTCACATGAAAGGGTATAGATTTATGAATCAAAATCATAACCCCTCTTGCCTGTGAAGTAAATGGTGATGAATATATATTACCCTGCCACCTCCTCCTAATCCTTGTTTCTTGGTTTGAAAATAGGTGAGTCTCCTGGAGCAACACAATATCAGAACGTAAAGATTTCACCCTAGTCATCACTTGTTTTACCTTTTTAAATTTTTGTAATCCTCTGCAGTTCCAAGACAAAATTTTAATTGTTAAACCACCAGTCATGTTGTGCAACAAAAAGTGGGCATGTTTGTACGGTGAAATATTTAGTAGACCTGAAAACAAAAACAAAAAACACATGGGCAGTAAAACCAATACCCATAACAATAATAAACACTGAAACTCCCTTAAAAAAAATTAAACTTCGTACCTACTTCCCTCCCCCAAGATGTACTACCACCTATCTAATGGCTAAAGGCTGTTCCACATAAAGTGAGGAGCAACCAACTATACCTAAATACTATAAGTACTTCCTCCACTACATCGACAGAGAAAAAACAACAACTCGTCTTTAAGTAAAAAAAGAAGAGAAAAAAAAAGCCACAATTACAGGAACCGCATTTACAGCGTAATAATCATCTGACCTCACTCCGGTCCACTTTTTGCCTTCAATGTCTTCACAAAGTCCTCTGCTTCAGCCGGCTGGTTAAAGATGCGGGACTTTCCGTTGTGCGTCACCAGCAGTCGAGCGAGAGGAATCATGCCGTACCTAATCCCCATGACTCGTAGTTGTTGTCTCACGGCGTCGAACTCCTTCTGCTTTTTGTGGACGCCGGCCGCGAGGTCATCGTAGAATCTCACTGGGTGGTTCTTGTAGAGAATCTGTCCCTTCTCCCTGGCGGCTCTCATCACCATCACTTTATCCTTGTAATTCAAAAACTTCATGATGAGAGTCCTTGGTGTAGCATTGCTTGAAGTATTCCTCCGACCGATGCGATGGGCTCTTTCCAGTGTCAAAGCAGTGCGAAGCGGCGCCAGATTCGAAGCCTCCGGGAGCCAATTCTCCAGAAACGCGCACTCATCCTCCCCTTCCGAGCTCTCGGGCAGGTTAACCAGTCTCAGATTAGAGCGGCGTGACCTCGCCTCCAAATCGAGCATTTTTTCCTCAAGACTTTTATTTTTATTCTCCAGCGTGTGCACCTGTGCTTGTAGTGTGGCAATGTCATCCTCTGCCGTCGATATCCGGGTTTCCGCTTCGCCGATCCGGTCTGCGCAATCACGTATATCTTTCTTCATTGTCTCGATCGCTGCCAAGATGCCATCCAGCTTGGAGGAGAAATCAGATTTCAAACTAGCAATTGCAGCCAGTATTGCGCCGGCGTTACCGGCCGTATTTCCCTCTTGGGGTTGCTCGATGTTCTCCTCCTCCTCCATTCTCTCGCACGTGTCCATGTTAGCTTCGCCGCTAGCCCCGGAGCTAACTTTCGAAGAGAAGTCAGACAACTTGGACTGCGTCGTCTTACTGGAACTTTTGCTGGGTTTCTTTTGAGAGAGTGGCATCTCAACTGACACTCACACGTAGTGTAGAGTCAAATTCACCGAGTATGTTTAAGGATTCTGAAGGAAGGTAGCGGAGCGAAAACGAGCACGTCCTCTCAGCAAGCCGCCATTACCGGAAGTCCAAAATATTAACTTTTTATTGCTTATAATGGGCTAAATAAGTGAAGTATCCCTTTTAATGGGGGAAAAAAAAATTCTACCACTATGGAAACATAAAAATATTGTGTGGCTAATATTTAGCATGTGTAGAACATGAATAAAATGCAAACAAATACGAATATGACCCAGAAGTGTGCAATATAGCGCTAAATCAATAAAGCAAACAGTGCAAGGCAACTCAGGTAATTAGAAATAAAACAGAAGCATTTACAAAAAACAAAACGACTAAAGACATTTAAAAACAAAGTAAAGGACTAAAATGTACTTCCAAGAAACAACACACAGTGAATTTTGGAAAACTGATTTTTAAAATGCTTTTGAAAACGTCAATCATAATCATTTTAACCTGGACTTGAACACATCCACACTTCAATTCTGTTGGCAGCTTTTTCCCTTTTTGTGCAGCACAACTACTAAATGCTGCCTCACTATGTTTGCTTTGAACTCTCATGCACTCTTCCTCCACTTGGAGTCCTGATATTTTTTTTAATTTTTGGTACAGTCTATTTTGTTCGACCACACTATTTGGCACTGTGAATTTGAAAGAAAACAAGAAGTGCATTATTTGAAGCGCAGCCTAGTGTTTGCTGAAGATGAATCGATGTCAAATCCACTTCGATACTATTTTGTACTTGGTGCACAGATTTTTTTTCATTCAAAGTGATAGCGTATCAAGATGACTAGTTTGATTTAGACGCACAGAGTACAATGCTTCAGATTTTGACCTTGTTTTTGTTTTATGCTTTTCACTTCAACCGTTTTTAGTGGCCTGGCTGAAATGGGAAAATTTGTCTTTCTGTTGCTAAAAAAAAAAAAGTGTGGGAACCCTGTGAATGCTTTATTTGTGGTGGTTTCAGGGTAACTACGACCAATACGTGAAGACCAGAGAGGAGCTGGAGGAGAATCAGATGAAACGCTTCAACTGGGAACAGGACCAGATAGCTCACATGAAGGTAAAAGTCCCCCTCCCCCCAAACGTTTTGGTAAAGTTGCACTTGAATGAATCGAGTCCTACTTCCTCAGAACTACATCGCCCGGTTCGGTCACGGCTCTGCCAAGCTGGCCCGACAGGCGCAGAGCAAAGAGAAGACGCTGCAGAAGATGGTGGCCTCGGGCCTGACTGAAAAAGTTGTCAATGACAAGGTAACATGAGCGACTCTGCTCATGCTACATTTTAGGATCACTTGTATTTGACTTTATTACTTTTTTTTTGTGACGTTTGCGCAGACGCTGTCATTTTATTTTCCTCCCTGTGGGAAGATCCCTCCTCCTGTTATCATGGTTCAGAACGTGAGCTTCAAGTACAGCGACAACACGGTGAGGGCGCACTTTCGCCGCTACTTTCTCGTTCGGCCACTTTCTCACGCTGTTCGTTCATTGCTCGCCTCGGCAGCCGCACATATACAAAAATCTGGAGTTCGGTATCGACTTGGACACCCGCGTGGCGCTGGTGGGGCCCAACGGCGCCGGCAAGTCCACCCTGCTCAAGCTGCTCATGGGAGAGGTAAAAGGCCGGCCTCTCCAAAAGTCACAAAAGTTCACAAAACCCGCAAGTCTTAACAGGCGCTTATTTATTCACCAAAACGTGTCATTGCTTACTTTTTCAAAATCAAACGGGAAGTTAAAAAGGAATACGTTTATTTTGCTGGCTGCCTTAAAAAAAAATTTAATTTGAATTATATTTTATAGATGTTTAAATGTGATGCAGGTTCACATTGAGCCCATGAACAACCACTTAGGATATTTTTTTTTTATTTATTTTTTTTAAAGAAATTAATTTCTGGTTGCTTGAAAATTTGCATATTTTATTATTTTTTTATTTATTTTTGAAAATGTAGGGCTGGAATACATTGTATTTTTTATATTGTGTAAAATTTGCATTGTGTTACTACATTAAAATAATTATATTATGCAGTAACTGTTGTCACACTGAACATGAACATCGCCTTTGCAAATCTTTGAGCAATTTTATTTTAAATTACATTTATTGTTGGTTGCATTTTTTTTTTTTTTTTTTTTTTTAATTTTCAAAAAACAATTTTCTTTGTTTAGTTTTTTTCATTATGTATTAATATCTCCTTTGCAAAAATATTTGTGCAAAGTGTAGGTTTTTTTAAAGAAATTAAATCCTTTCTTGGTAGCTTTTTTTTTTTTTTTTTTTAATGTAGGGCTGGATTATTTTGTTGAATAAAATTTGCAATGTGTTGCTATTTTAAAATAGTTATAATACAGTAAGTGTGGTCACACTGAACATAAACATCGCCTTTACAAATCATAATAAGTAATTTTATTTTAAATTATATTTATTGTTGGTTGTTTTTTTTTTATTTAAAAAAGATTTTTAAAAAACTATGCATTTAGTTTGTTTTTATTATGCATTAAATGTAATATCTCCTTTGCAAAAGTAATTAGGCAAAGTAGTTTTTATTTATTTATTTTTTTAAATATCAACATTGAAAAACTTGTTCAGCTAGATTTTTTTTCTCCCTTTTATTTAAAAAAAAAAAAAACTTTAAAAAAAAAAGTGCATTGTTTTTATTTGACCGGTTAGTGCTGTTACTAATCATGAAACAAGAGCATTTTGGGGGATTTATAAATGTGTTTTTGTTTGCAGCTGCTTCCCACAGACGGCATGATCCGCAAACATTCTCACGTCAAGATCGGCAGGTATCACCAGGTAGGCACGAGACGCTCGCGCGGGCTTTCGAGTCGTGCCAGCGGTGTGGTCAAATTTTGTCTTTGCGCTTGTGGTAGCACCTGACGGAGCAGCTGGAACTGGACCTGTCCCCCCTGGAGTACATGATGAAGTGCTTCCCCGAGATCAAGGAGAAGGAGGAGATGCGGAAGATAATCGGCCGCTACGGGCTGACGGGGAAGCAGCAGGTGCGAATCGCGAACCTGGCGATTTATCGCCATCCGCCACGCGACGACTGATTAGAAGTCTTCCCCTCAGGTGAGCCCCATCCGCAACCTGTCGGACGGGCAGAAGTGCCGCGTGTGCTTCGCCTGGCTGGCCTGGCAGAACCCGCACATGCTCTTCCTGGACGAGCCCACCAACCACTTGGACATCGAGACCATCGACGCGCTGGCCGAGGCCATCAACGAGTTTGACGGCGGCGTCATGCTCGTCAGCCACGACTTCAGACTTATCCAGCAGGTAGGTGCGTGCGACGGGCTTCCCGCCCTCTAGATGGCGCTAATGCGCTGCTCTCGTTGTTGCAGGTGGCCCAGGAAATCTGGGTGTGCGAGAAGCAGACCATCACCAAGTGGAAGCGCGACATCCTGGCCTACAAGGAGCACTTGAAATCCAAGATCGAAAAGCAGCAAGCGCATGACATTTAAAACGTGAGCCGCTCGTGGTGTCGCCGGCTTTCGTACCTGCTCCGTCGCCGCATGCCTTGACCGCAGCCACTTGTCCCGCCCCTTTCTCCGCAGGCTGCACTCCCATTGGCCAAGTCGCTCGCAGCGCTCCCTGTTGCGCTGCCGTCGTCGTCGTGAGTTTTTAACTTTGTTCCGCCACCACCGAATGTTCCGTTCAGCGGCTTTTACGTCATATTTAAAAGCTGACTATTTCTTTAATTGTAAAAGCAGAACGTCTACGTTATTTAACAGTGTAATGCAATAAAGGTTCATCTGAATAAACACAACATGGGGAAAAATCAGCATTCTGTACAGTGGCTGGTCTTTAACTCATTCAATCCCAAAAACGTTTTTTTCACACTTTGTCCTTCCCTCCCAAAAAACTTTTATTTTTATTTTATTTTTTTAAATGCATCCTCCCACATTCCAAAGACATGCATGGCAGGTTAATTGGGCGCTCCGAATTGTCCCTAGGTGTGCTTGTGGGTGTGGATGGTTGTTTCTCTGTGTGCCCTGCGATTGGCTGGCAACCAGTCCAGGGTGTACCCTGCCTTCTGCCCAAAGCCAGCTGAGATGGTTTCCAGCAACCCCCCCCACCCTTGTGAGGAATAAGCAGTCAAGAAAATAGATGGATATTTAAATGAAAGAGCATATAGAAGGCTTTGATGCAGCTTCTGACATGAAGAGGTGGCTGAAAGGAATGGTAGTTATTGCGGCCAGCAGGTGGCAGCAGAGTATAAGAGATCAGCAAGGGCTTTGTTGCAGCAAGCTCTTTTTGTCTTTGTATTTACCAGGATTGTGAAAATGGACGAACGGCTATATTCTAATCCAAATTGCTGGCAAACAGAAACAGATACAAATATTTTTTTTATTTTTTAAGCAGCAATAGAACAGAATACTGTGGGCCTTGCAAAATCAGCCAGAATCCAACAAAACAGCTGGCAGCAAAGGGGGTTGCGTCAGTGAGAATGGCTGGGAGTGAATAAGTTAAAAAAAAAAAAAAAAAAAAATCTGGGTAAGAGCCATCAATGTAAAAGTGACAAATGGAAAAATATTAGACCGTCAATTTTAATTAATAATTAGGAAAAATGGAACCCAAGTCAACCATTCCAGTTTAAAATTGCTCTTCACTCATATTAAGAAAAATCTGGAAGACCCAAATTAATTTTACATCGACCCAATTACTATGTTTCTAGGCAGAAACCATTCCAGCTTTGAGCTGATTAACTTGTTCCTGCTCCCCAGTGATTGTACTGTTCACGATTCCAAACATCAACCATGTTAAGAATTTCCGACAACAGATAATAACATTGATGTTATGTGACAAGCAACACAAATATGCCTGCATTGCAAACACGTCAAGACCAGAGCTTCTGAAAGAAATAATCACACGCAAGGAAAACCGGTCTGTGTTCAACTTGAATGAATGGATTGACATTTGGTATTAAAAGTTAAGTCAACCATCACTGACTTACAGGTTTAACGTTTCCGGGTTTGCCATAGCACTCCAGCAAGGTGCTGGACAGTTGTAAACAACATTTCATGAAAAAGTACTTATGATAGATCAGTATTTGAAGACACAGTAAGTTGCAAGAGGTGAGACAGTCAGCGCTGTTTCTAGCTTCATATTAATAATGCGGCAAAGAAATGATTCAAACATGCTTTGAAGCCGTATACATTCACAAACCTGACAGGTGACACTTCTAAGGGGAACTTGTTTTTATAAAACTGTTGTGACATGTTATCTTAGCATCAAGACAGGTTTCAGGTAGGAGAAGATAAAGGGGATGGCATGCACACATCTCACTCATTTGTCACCAAGTCCACAACTTAACTACGCAACATCGCCGCGGGTGAGTTCAACAGCGTCGTTTTTAGCATAAATCCTGCTAGCACGCTTACCTATTAGCTATCGTACATGCTTGCGCACGAGTAGAACAAGAAAGTTTCTAACAACCGCTTTTTGCGCCTGAAGTTTTCCTCCAAATTTGTGAGTGCGAATGCTTGTTTGTACGAACGATTGGCTGGCTCCAGTCCAGCTCAGCTGGGACCAGAAAATGGATTGATGAACAAACTGGAGTCCTTGCAAATGTCAACATTGATGATGTAAATCAAATATGTACGTCAACGTTTTTGAAGTTCAAAATTGTGCTTTGGTTGAATATGTGCTGTTTTCAAACTTTGAAATTTGACATTGATCCCTTCCAGAACCCCAAAGAAAGAAACACCTTTTTTTATGTTCAAGACAAGTAGTAGACAACTGCTAAGCTATGGAAATATAATAAAAGATCATGTAAAGTCTTATAAAGCATAATTACTGAGCATACCAGCGCATTTAGTGAAGACTAAAATTGAAAAGTGAAAACGTACGTCATTTTTGTCTTCATCACATTAGCTTTCGGGGTTCGTTTTAAGTATATTTTTGGTATGGGGTCGTGTACATCCATACAAAAAGAGTTGTTTGAGAATTGTGTAGTTACGTAGTACCTGTTCTTTTATCTTGCACTTGACAAATAGGCCAGCAATTTTAAAAACAAACTACAACAACAAACTAAGTGCAATTTCTGGAGTTATTGTGTGGGAATGCTAAAAGCTGAATGCTAAGATTTGGAATGCTTATGAAGTAAATTGAAAAGAAATTATGACCTCCTGGTTACTGGATAATGTACTTCACCAACTGTGCCACCGAGCAGCATCAAACACTTGGTAATGACGGTAAATTATATGTTCGGAAGTGGGCATGGAAAACAATACTTAGAAAAAGTTTAACGTCTGTCCTATTGAAAATGAATGGGGGGATAAGATTGATTGATTGATTTGATTAAATAAGTTGATATTAAACGTTAAATTGTGCAGATACTGTGAGTAATGTGGAATCAGACGATAAATACCCCTTGAGGCATGAATTTTTGAAGCTAGTTAAAATTTGAACGGTGTAAATTGGAAGTATTATGTGGGAGTTGTTAAGCGGCAAAAAGTGTGGAGAATAAAAATCTAGGGATGTAATGATATCCGAACGTCACAATACGATTTCACGATATGACGCTCACGATACGATAATTATAATATATTTAGAAAAGGTTACAATATTGTAAAAAAAAATGGGCTCATACTAAAAAAAAAAAAGCACAATATTGTGATTTTGTACATAGCAGCAATATTATTTTTATGTTATGTTAATGTACGCACACATATTGTTCCTCCACATATTGACTTGCTTCACATGCATATTACGTTCCCCTTCATCTGACAATTAGTGTAGATTTTAAAGATAGAAGGGCCAAAACATCCCTAACGAAAATTTAATTGCACTAAAAAACTAGCCACCAGAGGGTGCTAGAACTGCACAAATGCAAATCAACCCGACTTTTATAAGAAATGTGTTGCATTTAAATGTTGTGAACATGACGACGACAATATTGTGGCAATTTTAATATCACGATACCACGATATTGCGCTTATCGTCACATCCCTATTAGCAACCATATCTCTCCTTACCCATATGTCAGGGCATTACAGTACTTTAATTGCTCAATTTTAACTTGACTCGAGTGGCAACTGTCTGTTTTGGATGAACAGATGATGAGCCAAATGATAATTTTCGTCAAGCGACATCAACACTTACTGAAAAATGTTCTCTTTATTGCTTTGCATTAGTCTACCATACTGTACCCCCCACCCCTTTTATGTTCAATGACCCCAAACTGGTCTAATGTTCCATGCTACCTATCTGAAGCTTGAGTGGAATTCAAATTTTTAGGCGCTTAACACAAAGCAACCAATTGAACCATGTGACAGCTCGTATTTCGAAAAGCTCATAAATGGGGGCACTCGTGAGTCAAGGAGCCGCAGTTCAGCCAAAAGTCGTCTATAATGTGTTGCTTGAGTGAAGTTCAAGTCATGAGCTGCTTCGTGTTTCAGGCTGAAGAAGGAGAGACGCCGGGAGATCGTACAAACATCACGTGGGGCTGAGATGTCGACCATCACATCAACACCAAAGTCGGAAGAGGACAAAAACCTGAAGTCAGAACGACGTCAGTTAAGAGTCACGCAGATGAAATTTCATTCAGTGCCGGAGGTCACGTTGGGCATTTTGGACTATCGAGCCAAAATGGGGTCGGACCAAATCAAGACAAGAAAAAGTTCGTTTTCCAGCTGGTTGTCGAAAGTGATTAAAGATCTGGTGGTGTGCGTCGTCAACTTCGGCATAGAAGCCAACAAACAGCCAGACGACGTGGTCTTGACTGAGTTAGATCACACACACGCAAATCTGCTAATCGACGATCTCCTGCATCAATTTTCAAGCCCTCTGCCTGGAATTTCTGCCACCACCTCAGAGTTCCTCACCGGGCCTCCTCCTCCTCCCGAGACTATCACACACGTGGAGTTGCACCAAACAGAGCGGCAGAAGCCGGCCACCTACACCGTCCCGGCCTATCCTCACATCCGCTACTCGGACCGGAGCGCACGGCCCGGAAACCGGCCCCAGGCCCGCTTGCCTCGCTCTCGCAGCTGCACTTGGCTCGGACAAACGGGAAGGAGCCGGAGCGTGACGTCGTCATCTGCCAGCTTGCCGGACCTGTTCCTGAAGGACTTTGAGCACTTCACGCCGGACATCACCTTGGGGGGGCCCAAGGAGACGTACCACTTGCAATGTTTCCGGGCCGGCCGCTACCAGTGCACGGTCACGGGCCTGGTCTTCGATGTGGACGGGGAAGGGGACGTGCGTTACAGTGTGGTCTCCTGGGACATGGACCTCCTGCAAAACCACTGCAAGAAGCCCGCAGGTACGGAAAGAAACTTATTCCAGATCATTCAAATAATTTTTTTACACTTTTAAAAACAGTTGGGTCAAAAAAAATAACCCAAATTGGGTGAAAAAATGGACTGATCCACTACTTGGGTTATTTTGCACAAAACAAACACCAAAAAATGGGTTATTACAAAAGTTAAAAAAATATATAGGTTCTACACAAATGACCCCCAAAAAATGGTCCATTTGAGAAAAAAAACAAGACAAACACAAACAATTTCAGAAAGTTGGGTCGGTCCACTTTTTGGCAATTTTTGGTGGTTAAAAAAAAAAAAAAAAGTATATATCTTTGTATATTTCATTTGAACCCAACTTCTTAGCTAAAAGGACAAACCCAAAAAAATGTATTGGACCCTTTTTGACGCAGTGTGTTTTTGTTTTTTTGTTTTTTCTTTAAACCTAACTGATTTTAGTGTAGGTAGGGATGTAACGAAATCCAAACATCACGATATGCTTTGGATAACATAGAAGGGACAAAACATGCCTTGTGAAATTAAACTGCACTAAAAAAAACTGCACAAATGGAAATCAACCTGACTCTTAACTCATTCAAACCCAAAAACATGTAAACATGTTTTTTTAGTACTTTGTCCTTCACTCCCAAAAACGTATTTACACGTTTTTATTTATTTATTTATTTTTTTATGCAAGAGCATACAGAAGATTTTAAGCAGCTTCTGACATAAAGAGGTGGCTTAAACCAATTGTAATTTTACATAAAACGGCCAGCAGGTGGCAGTATTTTTTTTCCTTTTTTTTTTTTTTTTTATAGCAATCGAAGACAATATTTTGTGGACTTGGCAAAATCAGCCAAAATTTAGTAAAACAGCCGAGGGCGAAGGGTTGCTTTACTGAAAATGGCTGAGAGTAATGACTTAATATTGAGAGTCCTGACATGACGACGATATATTGTGGAAGTTTTAATATTGCAATATCACGATAGTATTGCCATTATTGTTACATCCCTAGTAGGTCCAAAAGTAAATAAATAACCCAAAAAACAATTCATTGTGTGTCCTTGTGGGTTATTCATTTAGCCCAAAAAGTTCGGTCAAAGTGAATAACCCAAAAACGATGCATCGGCCCTTCTTTGACTCAACTTGTATTATTTTTGAACCAACTGTTTTTAGAGTGAAAGTTTGCGAATAAATGAAATAACCCACAAAACAACCCAACAACGAAAACTGGGTTTGTGGATTATACATTTTTACCCATCTGTAGTAGCCTAACCCATAAAACGATCCAATTTTTGGGTTGTTTTGTGGGTTATTCATTTTGACCCAACTTTTTGGGTTAAATGAATACCTCAAAATATTGTCAGTCCAATTTTGACCCAACTGTTAGCCCGAGTGTACAATCTTTGTCCTCACTAGTACAACAATTTGGAACCACTGAGCTCAAGATGCTTTATAGGGTAAGCTTAGTAAGGAACAGTTGTACCTAATTTGACTTACTAGTGAGGACAAAGCGCAAACTAGTCCTCAAAACAAAGTGAAATTTGAAATGTTCCAACGGTTTTCCACATGCCAGGCCCGCTCTTTGACATCCAGTGCGAGCGCCTGACAGTGCGCCAGCTTCACCTTCCGCACTGCGAGATCTTGCCGGCGGCCGAGGCGGGACACCCCTTGTCCGTGGGCCACGTGAGCGCCGAGGGCCTGGAGCTGATCACCCCCGAGGAGACCACCCGCACCCACGTCATCGTCAACGTTTCGGGCTGCTCCGGTTTCGGGCTCATGGCAAACGAGGACGCGCCTCTCGTCCCCATCCGAGCTCTGGTGGAGATCTCCGTTATTCGCGAGGTGCCGTCCATCCAAGCGTATATGCTCCCGGAGAACGTGGTGCAGGATCAGATGCGGCGCCAGAGGGTAAGAAGCAACTGCAACGAGAGGTTCATCACCACCATCCCGGACTGCATGCTGGTACCGCAGCGGGAGTACACGCTGGCCAGCATGACGGAACTGGAAACGGTGTTAATTCAACCGGACAGGGCCCCTTTTTACCGAATGTCTCACAACTACAATCCTTCGTTCCAAATATTAAGATATGGCAATTTGGATGAAATCCACCTTACACTGAGGGAATTTAACAGCAACAACTTGGTCTGGAGCGCCGTGGTTTCTTTGTTGGAAGCGGCGCAGGGGAAGTGTGAATCCTTCGTTGAAGCTCTTCGAAACGTTTGGTCCGAGTTCATCCGGCGGTTATCGATGGCAGTCGTACAGAGGCTGGTGGACCGCCTGTTTCAGGACCGTGTTTTGGGCGAGCCTGACAGAACAGCGTTGGATAGCGAAACCAGAAGAAATGACAAGGCGCGTCTCCTCCTCGACACAGTCCTGAGCAAAGGTGAAGCCGCTTGTGAGATGATGGTGACGTTTCTTCGTGAGGAGGACCCCTACAACGCAAATGGTCTCGGCTTGGTGTGAACAAAGACATTTGTTGACATTGGCCCGTATCAATGACAAAAATGGCACTTCTGTACACCATGGATGTTTTTAAGTGCTTTTTTTTTTTTTTAACAATGATTATTACATTAACTAGATTATTCTAATTTTACTAACAAGTGTTTCATCTTTTAATTTAAGTACTGTACATATTTACATATGTTTTGTTTAGGTTCCGTTTCTATTCAAGTTTTTTTGGTTTTTAAACCATTTCTTTTTCCTCAGCTATGCACATGCACTGATATTCTGTGTACAATTACTTTGGAGAACACTAAATTGTTAATTGAGAGCACAATTACCTCTTGACACACATTTTATTGACAAATATATTGAACAAATGCATTCTTACTATTTTAAAAGCAGGGATCAGTGTGTACGTGTTTTATCAACGGGTCAATCTTTACCTGTGTTTTTGCTAACATTATCAACCATGTACATCTTTAAATGTGTTTGATCAACAACACGAATCTGCTGGAAGAATCTGAAAGGCGGAATGAACATGACTGAGGGCATCTTCTGTGAAACTACATGAACTATGAATCAGTTTGTTGATTTACTTTATTTACTATGTCTAAAATTGTGGAAACCCGAGCATTTTTTTGTTGGAGTGAAATGCTCGGTGCTATTTGGAAAAACTAGGCATGATATGTTTTACTTCTTTCTGCCCCATTTCATTTTTTATTTTTTTTTGGAATGAAATAAATAAATACATCAATGATGAAAAAAAAGAAAAAAATGACTGAGTAGTTGCTAAATCTAGCATGAACATGAACGTATACAGAGTGGATATGTCCTGTACACGCGAACGCATCATAAAAACAGCCAGTGAGCGTCTTCTGGGGGCGGGGTTAGATAAACTTGGCGACCCTCATATAATGTTTGTTGATCAGGGAGGCAATAATTACTATTGAATGTGACGGGTGTCGAAGCCACCAACCTGAAATAACCAGCAACGGGTTGATTTTAAAAGTTTGCAAAATGAGCTGCTTTTTTCGCTTTCTTTCCGTCCTGTCTCCGAAAGAACAAAGGGAACCCGTCCACATGTCCCCGCCGCAGGCCCCCTGCCGGTCGCGAGCTCCCATTGGCTGGCACCCTGAGACGAACGGCCTATCGTGTCACACGGCACTCGGCTCGACTAATGTCGATGCCTGTGATTGGCCAAAACGTTTGGCGCCTCTTGAATCCGCCGCTGCGGTAGTGGAAGAAGAGAAAGACGTCGATGGTGTACACAGCGACGCTCGAGAGCCGGTTTGGATTTGTGTAGACTTTGTCTAAGTGCAAACTACAAGCCGCGGTGTCAAATCGAATTTTGGGCGACAAGCGGCGGACGTGTTTCAAACAAAATAATTTTTGTCCCGCCAAAGTGAAACTCCTTCCTCCTCCTCGGCTAACTTCGCTAGCCGCCGAGCTAGCGCGGTGCTAGCAGCTGCTCGCCACACAAAAGGAACGACTCGGCCGCCGAGTTTGCAGCGCGGTTTTGAATGACGACGGAGCCCCGAACACAGGCAAGGCCGAGCGTCTTCAGTAGCACTCGTGTCTCGACTTTCGTCTGGAGCTTTTTTTTTTTCTTTTTCTTTTTTTTTGGTGGGGTGTTTTGGTACATGCCAACAACTAGCTAGCTTAGCAGCTAGCCAGCTCAGCCGGGTGTTGTGACAGCCAGGTGGGCTTTTCCTGTCTCTCTATCTCAAAAGGTAAACCTTGGGAAAGTCGGTTCATGTTGTTGCCAACAACCTGTAAGCCGCAGGTGAAGACATGTATAAGCACCCTTCCCCTCTAAGTCACATCTTCAACTCAATTCAAATGGAAATAGGTGGGCATATAGTATACGACGTGCTATGTGCAGGTAAAAGTACATACCGGTAGATATAATAGACGTGATCAGTGTTCTATAATTAAAATTGAGTTAATGTATTGTCACCTGAAAGCCTTCTTAGTGCGTTTTGTATTACTAAAGCCTTATAACCTGGTGTGCCAGCTGTAGATAAAAATCTTCTCAAATCTTGAATTTAGGTAGGTATGGTCTTTTCTTGTCAGGAGTTGTTCCTCTCAAAGTCACCAACCTTTTACACGTAGGTACAGACTCTGAAATCTGATTCATTTCTCCAAACTTCAATCAACTCAACTTTTGAATTAAAGTTGTGAATAGTTCGTAGTGTTGCTGTATTTCCTGTTAACCATTTCACTGACATTGAGGGGAAATTCCTTGTCTGATATTGAAACTTTACAGTCAGGAAATTGCGTCCTAGACGACGCGTGGGCGTGCGTGCGTAGATTGTGCCTCATGGTTGTCTCACAGATCAGAATGTGCCGCTTTGTTCCGCGAGACCCGATTGCGACAGTCTCGACGTTGACGTATCGCCCATTCACATCAGCTGACAAACCGAAAGCACTTTGGTGTCTGTCCACCTTGTGTGCGGGCCTGCAGCGTGACCATGGTGCTGACTGGCAAGCGTTCCGAGAAAGGCCCCGCCCGCTGGAAGAGGAGAGTCAAGTCTGAGTACATGAGGCTGCGCCAGCTGAAGCGCTTCAGGAGGGCCGACGAGGTCAAGGTTCGTGACCCTCAAATTCGAACGGCGCGTCGCCCGTTTGTCTGATTGATCTCCTCGGATCTTTGCAGAGCATGTTCAACAGCAACCGGCAGAAGATCCTGGAGCGCACCGACATCCTCAACCAGGAGTGGAAGACACGGCGCATCGAGCCCGTCCACATCATGACATCCGTCGGCTCGCTTAGAGGCACGCGGGAGGTCAGCCGCAGACCAATTCCCAATGTTGGGACTATATGGCTGTCACTGATTATTAGTTTTTGATTAATCTATGGATTTGATTAAGAAAACATTTCAAAATTGTCCATTCCTTTTTTCAAAAATAGGCGGCACGACCCTTTTGTCACTCAGATGTGACATCTTAGTGGATATCGTCCTAAAGTTGCACTTCCTCTTTGCCCCGCAGTGCACGGTGGACAGCGGCTTCTCCGAGTTCCCCCGCCAGGTCATTCCCCTGAAGACTCTCAACGCCGTGGCCTCCATCCCCGTCATGTACTCGTGGTCGCCTCTGCAGCAGAACTTCATGGTGAGCAAAAATGCATTCGAATGACTCTTTGAACACACACACTCATGAAAACTTTGGGATATTATTTAATAGGGACGGACGCATATTCCAGTCAGTCGCATGAATTTGAGTGATATCGAAACCCAATGAGATACCTCAGTAATACATTGCGCATCTAAATTGTCTCAAATATCTTTTTTTTTTTTTTTTTTTTTTAATAAATAAAAGGACCCCAGCGTGATAGCAGAGGTTCAAAACAACCATGTAAAATATTTTTTCTTATTTAATATTTTATTTAAAAACATGAAAATATATATTTTTGTAGCACATATTGTTTATGTGATCGGATCGGATTTGTGCTGAATTTAGGACAAAACTATGATGCACTAAAACGTGAGCTTAATTTGATCTTCTGTAACCCTTTGAATTAAACAAAAAAAAAATGTTCACTTATGCTTATGCTAGAAAACACGGATTTGGTTTACAAAATCCACAACAGGTGTTTCGGCCACAAATGGACAAATACATGTTGTTTTCGAACAAGAATTTGCATTTAAACGATCCTTTGGAGACTGGAAGAGTTACAGAAAGGCATGCAAGTCATTTGATGTAATTAACTCATTCACTCCCAGCCGTTTTCACAGAATCAATCCCCTTCGCTCCCGGCTGTTTTACTGGATTTTGACAGATTTTTGACTAGGCTCACAGAATATTGTGTTCTATTGCTATCAAAACATGGAACCTACCAAAAGAAAGATTAAAGTCTCTTCTTTTGTTCTTTCATCAGGAAAAAAAAAAATTCTATATTTTTCCGTTTTGCAGCAATTAGCATTAGCATATAGCTATTAGCTAAGTTTCATCATTATTCGCAACTCTAATAAAATTGTATTTGAGCTTTTTTTCCAACATTTCCCTGGTTGATCTCTTATACTCTGCTGCCACCTGCTGGGCGTTTGTGTAATAACTACCATTTATTTGCCCGTTCTTTGCAGTTGAGAGACTGCATCAGCGCCTTCTGTATGCGCTAGCGTAAAAAAACAAACGTGTAAATACGTCTTTGGGACACTTAAAACATTTAAAGTATAACGCATTTATATGTTTTTGAGAGCAAATGAGTTAAAAACAAACAAAAAATGTTATGAAATTAGCCTTTCAAATAGAACCGCAAATAGTTCGTGAAGTTCTGTAAGACTGAGCCGCGGAACATTAAAATGTTTACAATTAAGTCCAGCATCAACAACTTTTTGCTAGTTACGCGCATAAATACAAAGTGTACGTTGCGTGCCAGGTGGAGGATGAGACGGTGCTCTACAACATTCCCTATATGGGAGATGAGATCCTGGACCAGGATGGCACGTTCATCGAGGAGCTCATCAAGAACTACGACGGGAAAGTCCACGGAGACAGAGGTAGAGCTACGACAACGCGGCGCTCTGGAAACGGGACAAGGTTTGACGAGCGGCCGTGCACTTTTGCAGAGTGCGGCTTCATCAACGACGAGATCTTCGTGGAGTTGGTCAGCTCGCTGGCGCAGTACAGCGACAATGAGGAGGATGAGGAGGATGAGCACGACTTCAAGATGGAGAAGATGGACGGCGGCTGCGAAGCACAGGCACGCCCGCGCGACACGCACGTCAATGACGGTGAGGACTAAATGCGTATGGTAGAATTAATTCAAACTGCTAAGTCAACGTAGCGCTGTAACAAAACGTTCTAACTGCACGTGTACGCGGCGCAGGCCGAGCAGGCGACGACTGCAACAAGAAGTTTCCCTCGGACAAGATCTTTGAAGCCATCTCGGCCATGTTTCCTGACAAAGGTTCTACTGAGGAGCTGAAAGAGAAGTATGAACATTCACAGCCGTCCTTCAACTGTACGATCAAAAGTCAAAGTATTCGCCTTTCCCTTGCAAGGCTCGAAAGTCACTCAATGAGCGGGAGTAGGAAGGTTTTTTGCAAAGCTGTGCTGTCACCTAGTGGTCTCTTATTGCTACTGCTGGAACAAAAAGAGTCCAAATGAAGGAATTCAAATATTGTGTCAATGTAATATTACTTCACGATGAGTGGAAAGTCCACTTTGATGATTCAGTTATCAAGAAAAATTCCGTATTCCTCACAAGGAACTTTTTATCTAGAAAGAAAATGCAACATAAATCTTGTATGAATGAATATGAATTTCACTTCAAGTACAACTTTGTGCAGTTGTGACCATCTTCTTAGATTGTGACTTTTAATATTACTTTAAACTTAAAAAAAAAAAAAAAAGTAAACTTTGTTATCGTATGATAATTACTGTATTTATTATATTCTATTAGATATTCTATTAAATTCGCACATTATATACACACACTATTATACTTTTTGTTTCCATTTATATTTATTTTTTTGGATCAAATTTATTTTTATTTTTTTTTAAATATTTATTTATTTAGTCATTTATTTTGAATTTGGGCATTTTTAGCCCTCCATAACAGAACATATTGTGTTAAAAAAACAAAAAACAAACTCATATACATTTGAGTAGTCACTTATAATACCAGTACTTTTGAGACATAAAATTTTGTCAACAAAATGGCAATTTTCTATTCTTCAAATTTCTACTGCCAGATACTTCTTTAATGTGTGTGGAAAAAAATTGAACTTTATTTTTTTATTTTTTTGAATCTGAAAAAAATATATAGTATTTATTTTCTTAGAAGATTATGCCTTTTTATCTGAAAGTAAGTCTGTATTCTAATTAAAAAAACAACAAATGGATGGAAATCCAATGATTTGTGAAGTTAATCTTTCAAACTTTATTTTCCTCCAAGGGCCACATACATAAAAATGCTCAAACCACAATGCATCAAGAAATTCTGATTTGATTATGAAGAACTCCCGTATTGCCCCGCCGCCTCATTCGTTTGTCTGCGTTGTTGCAGGTACAAGGAGCTGACCCAGCAGCAGCTTCCTGGCGCGTTGCCTCCCGAATGCACGCCCAACATCGACGGTCCCAACGCCCGCTCGGTGCAGCGCGAGCAGAGCCTGCACTCGTTCCACACGCTCTTCTGCAGACGCTGCTTCAAATACGACTGCTTCCTCCACCGTGAGTGTCTGCCCCTGCTGCCGCCGCAATGCCCGCCTTCCGGTCAGGGATAGCTGAGAAATCTCGTTGTTTTTGCTCACGCTTTTTGTCCTCCTCCAGCGTTCCACGCCACGCCCAACACGTACAAACGCAAAAACCTGGAGAACCTGGAGGACAGCAAACCCTGCGGCGTGGATTGCTACATGAACCTGCTGCAGGTGAACACACTGACACCGAAATATAATCTGTATGCACTTTGACCTTCGTGGCCGATGGCTCCATTCTGCACCAGAGTTATTTTTAACAGAATAGGCTTCATAAGTCTTTCATCAGAACAAAGGAAACCTGGCAGATGTAGGGACGTGACCAGTAGTATGGCTTTATGAAAAACTTTGAAATTGACCATATTTGGACACCCAGAGTTGTCACTCAACAGTGGTGATAAGGACCAGCGATCCATATACTTTTTATTTTTATTATATAACTTTATTAAGAATTGTGTACATACTTGTATATGTTTGGTCAGTTTCACACTCACATTGACAGTTATGTACTTATTTGGAGGAAGTTGATGCATGTTAATCCTGGGGGCGTGTCTGAAAGCTTGTTTGTTAGTTTTTCTAGTTGCTACTGCCAAGATGTTTGAAAATGTGAAACACGCAGAATGCAGTCAGGAGAAAAAAAAGCAAAAAAAAAAAAAAAAAAAGATTCATTGAATAATAAGAGGAAAATTAGCTAAAATTTTAAAGGGGGAGTCAACTTTAAAAAAAAAAATTGACAATATGTTCTATGCTATGGAGGACTAAAACTGCCAAAATTCAAAATAAATAAATGACTAAATATATGATAAGTGTAAATAAAAATTGACATCAAAAAATGTAATTAGAAAATTACATCCTTAAAAATAAATATAAAATAATATATAAATTTGTATATTTGTTTTTAAATTTAGAATTATATATATATTTTTTTACATCAGATTTTATTCTCACTTTTAGTCATTTATTTTTAATTTTGGCAGTGTTGGTCCATACTACCAAGTCAAAATGTTATTCAAATGAGGAAGCGGTCCGAAGCGTGTCATGGGTTGGACTCCGCCCCGTTGCAAACTGCCTGCCATTGGTCGAGTGAGCAGCTCGGCGAACAAGGAAGTCTCGCTGAGTTGCCGGCTTGCAATGGAGAGCTCCAGCAACGGACGGCTATCTTGTCCACCGTCACCTCGAGTTGTTGTCTAAAGTCGCAAGTTGAGGTGACAGTGGACAAGATAGTCGTCCGTTGAATTTTGACAGTTTTGGTCCTCCATACTATGCAGCCCCACTGGTCTAGGTATTCTGTATTCTGGTTAATATTGCGTGACTGGAATATGAGTTAAGCAGCAAAATTCAGCTATTTTTTAATCCAACTCAGGGACGGCCATTTTGCCACTTACTGTCAAATTAAGATGACATCACAGTTAATCGGGTAACAACCAATCACAGCTCACCTGTTTTCTGAAGCAGAGCTTTGATTGGTTGTTACCTAAGACCTGAGCAACTGTGATGTAATTTTCATTCAACAGCAAGTGGCAAAATGTCCGCCTTCTGATATTGATAAAAGAATTTGGATTTTGCTGCTTAACTCATATTCCACTCACGCAATATTAACCCAAATACCGTATTTAGACTAGTGGGGCAGCACATTATTGTCAAGAATTTGTATTTATTTATTTATAGGGAAGGTTGACGTCCTTTCGTCCTGCTCCGTTTCAGGACAGCGTGGTGAACGAATGCGAGGTGGGTGCGGGGGAGCGCCCCAAGACGCCATCCAAGCGCACGACGGGGCGCCGCCGCGGGCGTCTGAACAACAACAGCCGACCCGGGACGCCGACCACCGTGTCCTCAGAGGCCAAAGACACGGACAGCGAAGGCGGCAGAGACGACGACGACGACGACGACGACGACGATGACAAGAAGGACGACAACAGCGGCAGCAGCTCAGGTGACTAACGTCACGTCACATTCGCTAGGGTGAACGTAATGTAACATGGAAAAGACCGTGACACCTAAAACGGGGACACAGTAACTGAGAACAGCCGTGTGTGTGTGTGTGTGTTGCAGAGTGCAACTCTCGCTGCCAGACGCCCGTCAAGCTGAAGCTGAAGCTCCCCGCCGAGGCGCTGGAGTGGAGCGGCGCCGACGCGTCGCTCTTCCGCGTTCTCATTGGGACGTACTACGACAACTACTGTGCCATCGCCAGACTCATCGGAACCAAGACGTGCCGACAGGTGAGCGACTGGCACGCACGCTATGTTGATTCCTCGCGTCCGCTTTATGCACCATACCATGACGTCCGTTGACATTTTGTCAGGTGTACGAGTTCCGGGTGAAAGAGTCAAGCATCATCTCGCGCGCCCCCGCCGAAGACGAGGACACGCCCCCCAGGAAGAAGAAGAGGAAGCACCGACTTTGGGCCACGCACTGTCGGAAAATCCAGCTGAAGAAAGGTCAGAGTTCGGCCCGTGTGCAGAAATCACAAGATGGCCGACGAGTAGGGCTGGGGTTTGATTCACTTCAATCCAATATTGATTAATTTATTATCAATTCTTCTTAAATATATATAAAAACTCCAAAAACTTTAAATTCCAAATGAAATTTAAAATCATTATAGAAAAAGTATATAATCACTCACATGTTCTACAAACATTGATATTGGCAAGGAAGGGAGGTGAAAATATTTTTATAATTCTAATCAATAATTGTAAATATAAATTAAAAAGATCTCTTAAAGTACAATAATGTATTTTAAAAATGTAAGAAAATACTTTTGAATTCATTGTGAACAATAAATTAAAAAACCGTAAGATACAAAAAAAATGGCCTTTAAAGGGATACTAGACTCATTGAGCCATTTTCAGCAGTAAATTTTTAATGAATTTATGGGACAAAAGAAATATTAAAATAATCTATTCATGGTCTTATGAATCTATCAGGCTCAAAGGAAAAAAGGAAAATATTTTTTTAAACCCAGCCCTTCTGACGGGCTCTCTGGCCCCGCCCCCTGCAGATGGTTCTTCCAATCACGTGTACAACTACCAGCCATGTGACCACCCCAGGCAGCCGTGCGACTCGTCTTGCCCGTGCGTCACCGCCCAGAACTTCTGCGAGAAATTCTGCCAGTGCAGCTCCGAGTGTGAGAGCAACGAGATCACATGATCACTCGTCACTTGGATGGGGTTTCAAATGAGGCTTTCCCGATGCGTTTTGCAGGCCAGAACCGATTTCCGGGCTGCCGCTGCAAAGCCCAGTGCAACACCAAGCAGTGTCCGTGCTACCTGGCCGTCAGGGAGTGCGACCCCGACCTTTGCCTCACCTGCGGCGCCGCCGAGCACTGGGACCGCAAGAACGTCTCCTGCAAGAACTGCTCCATACAGCGGGGCGCCAAGAAGGTGACCCCAGCGGCTGCAAAATGGCCCTCACCCGACACGTTATTGTCAGTCGGCCGTTTTGCAGCTCTTGTCGTATTATTCAAATGGCCGAATATTCCATCTAGCACCTCCTGCTGGCGCCGTCCGACGTGGCCGGTTGGGGCATCTTCATCAAGGAGCCGGTCCAGAAGAACGAGTTCATCTCGGAATACTGCGGCGAGGTAAGAACGCTCGTCGTTCGTGAGTGCTACGCTAATGCTAACGCGCTAACACGCGTGTCTTTTTCAGATCATCTCTCAGGATGAAGCGGACCGCCGAGGCAAAGTGTACGACAAGTACATGTGCAGCTTCCTCTTCAACCTCAACAACGGTAACAAAAGTCACGTGACGCATGCCGACCGCGTCCTGGCAGGCTCGCCTCATTGCTGACGTGGTTCGTCTGTGCTTTTGCGTTTGCGATCCCCATCAGACTTTGTGGTCGATGCCACCCGCAAAGGCAACAAGATCCGATTCGCCAACCACTCCGTCAACCCAAACTGCTATGCCAAAGGTGAGAACACACACTCGATAAGGGTTATTATAGTTTTGGAATTTTCATTTTTGTTAGTCTTTTATTTTGTTTTTAAGTTTTATTTTTTAAATTTAATTGATTTTAATTAGTTTTCACTTCAGGGTGGTTCTATTAGTTTTCGTTAGTTTTAGTCATTTAAAAAATGCTTAGTTTTAGTTTCGTACGACGGCGTATTAGGGCCACGTATAAATACATATATATATATATTTGAGAGTAGTAGTTTTGCGAGTTTGCAAATCTGCTACTTTATAAACTGGCAAATTCTCCACTTTTTAAACTTGCAAGTTTGCCACTTTATAAACTCGCAAATCTGCCACTTTATAAATTTGCAAATTTGCGACTTTCTAAAGTGGCAAATTTGCGAGTTTTTTTCTCTCAAATCTGCCACTTTATAAATTTGCAAATTTGCCACTTAGCAAATATGAGAGTGGCAGATTTGAGTTTTTTTTTTTCTTCTTGCAAATCTGCCACTTTATAAACTCCTAAATTTGCCGCTTTAGAAAGTCGCAAATTTGCCACTTTAAACCTGGTTCACACGGCAGGAGAATTGGCCCGATTTTAGCCCCGAATTTTCCCTTCCGACAATCGTAAGGACGCGCCGAGACGCAAGCGATAATCTTCACAGATAATCCTGCCGTGTGTCTTGTCACCACACGCAGTGCCTCCCGATATCGGCGTTCGGAAGGACCCCCGACTTGAAATTGGGCATATCCAACATGTTGGATTTTTTGGCCCGACTTCGCTCCGCGTAGATGATTGACGGTGACGTGCAGCCAATCAGAAAGCGAGCCAGCGAGGAAGCCGGTGGCAATCCAAAATCAAAACAGTCATGATCAGCAGAAAGTCCTGTAATAGCTGGCGCCATTACACTCTTTTTATTTTTTACATTTTTTAAATTATTATTATTTTTTTATACACGCACACACATTCTCCACAAATAAACGTGGTCTCCGGGTGGGACGCCAACACGCGCCACCAGCACCGAGCCGAGGGCAAGCGATGTCTCGCCAGTGCCCATTTACGCTCCTTTAATTAAACAACACATTTTCTTTTTATGCCGCTTTTTCGACTGAAAACCAGGATCCACTTTTTTTCTCTTCACGTATGGTGTCTGTCAAAGATTGGAAATCGGCTGACAATTTTAAAATCTTGCCGTGTGAACCAGGCTTTAGAAAGCTGAAAATTTGCGAGAAAAAAAAATCGTAAATTTTGCGAGTTTATAAAGTGGCAAAATTGCGACTTTCTAAAGTGGCAAATTTGAGAGTAGTAGATTTGCGATTTTTTATTTTTATTTTTTTCTCGCAAATCTGCTACTTTAGAAAGTCGCAAATTTACAAGTTTTTTTTTTTTGGGGGGAGATTTTTTGCGAGATTTTTATAATATTGACCCCACCCTCTAAAAAAAGATATATTTATACGTGGCCCTAATACACCGTTGTAGTTTCACTATTAGTTTTCTTTTTACAAAAATAAAAAAGTCTCTTGCAATATTTCAAAAACATGATCAAATGAAAAAAAACAAACACATTTTAAGCATGCAAAATTGCCACTTAGGAGTGACATCATCTGAAAGTGCTTTTCTGTTGACTGCTGCCAGATGACGTCACTTCTGAGTGAAATTATCCCCAAAGGCTCATGCTTTAAATTAATGGTACCAAAGACTAGAACAGACGTTTTTGCTATGATTATAGTTATAGTTTTGTACATATAAAATGTAGTTTCTGTTTGTTTAAAAAGCATTTTCGTTTGTTTCGTTAATGCATCCCCCCCATTGATGCGGAATTTGTCATTCCAATTCCTTTATCGATACTTGATCCAATTCTATGAGTGAGAGAATGAATGGGTTTGTTTTCGAGGCGTCAAATGAACAAGTTGACAACAAATGAATCGACAACTTGGGCGTGACAAAAATGCTAACTGGCGCACGTCATCCTCAGTGATGATGGTGAACGGCGACCACAGGATCGGCATCTTCGCCAAGTGCGCAATTCAGACGGGGGAGGAGCTCTTCTTCGATTACAGGTACGCAAATGCATGTAAATCGCGAGGGGCCCCCCCAACTTGAGCTTTTCGCTTTGAGTTACGAGCAAGCTCCGATATATGCAGGTGGAGAATCGTTTAAAATTTCGAATGAAAGAAAATGTGAGTCATTGTCTTAAAAAGACGTGAAATTGATCACGTTTTTTTTTTTTCACCTTTAAAACATGATACTTAATTTAGAATTGAAGTCAAGGTTGTGAATTTTTGCATTTGGGCTTACAGGTACAGTCAAGCGGACGCTCTCAAGTATGTCGGCATTGAGCGCGAGATGGAGATAGCCTGACGACGTTCACATTAGGGCTGGGCGATATATCGATATAAAAATTATATCGATATATATTTTTAAACGGGATATGGAATTTAGGGATGTAACGATATCCAAACATCACGATACGATATCACGATATGAAGGTCACGATACTATTTTTTCCCCTCAACCTGTAAAAGCTGTTCTGCCATTGGTTCAGAGCATTCAAGGGCCAATAGGATATCTTAGATCAGCATGCAGTGAACATGTCACATATCAGCGAATGTTGTGCACGAGCAAGAAAAAAGATGCTGCATCCAAAATCCCATATTAGCGTGGGAATTAATGCTCTCGGCATGTTACTTGTGAGTACTCACCGATACCACTGTTTTAACGCAGTATCGGCACCTCTGCCAATACCAGTATCGGTATCGGAACAACGCTGCACGATATAATTATCACGATATTGTAGGGAGGTTGGCGATAGAAAAGGTCACAATATTGTAAGAAAAAAAAAAAACCCACACACAATATTGTGTATTTTTACATTACAGAAATGAAAAATACTATAAAAATATATATAAATATAATACCGGTACATAAATATAATACATATATATGGAGGAACTAATGCAAGCAGACATTGAATTCCTACATATATTGACTGTTCACAAGCAAATTGTTCCCCTTCAATCTGACCATTAGCATGGATTTTAAACCTAGAAGGGCCAAAACATGCCTTGTAAAAATTTAACTGCACTAAGAGTAACCACCAGAGGGTGCTAGAACTGCACAAATGGAAATCAGCCTGACTTTAACAGATATGCTGCAATCAATATTGTGACCTGATGACGACGATATATTGAGGCAGTTTTAATATCGCAATATCACGATATTGCCATTATTGTTACATCCCTAATGGAATTAGGCCATTTTCGTCTGCTCGGCTCAAAGCCCTGTGCGGCCCCAGCCGCGGGGGACACTTCACACTTGTGAAGTGTTTGTCTCTCTCGTCTTCTCAATCATGCAAATCGCGGTTTAAAAAAAATAATAAATGACGGAGTGTGGGGCAACACTTGGCACTTGATTCTACAGCACACATCACACCCACCCAATCTGCGTTGAAACTTATTTGTAGTCCGTTCTTGTCAGTCAAGCTGTGGCCACTCGGGAGGATGCAACGTGGCTCCAAATGTGCAATTAACTTGCCAAAACGCGGATCAGCTACAGAAAACGGCTGCTTGTCTAGCGCTATTCGTGCGCAACAGAATGAAAGTGCGTGGGGCGGCGCGGAGGACGCGTTTCGCGCATTGGGACGCGGTACGGAGCAGCGAAAATCCACACATTCGCGACGAAAATCCGCACATTCGCATATTCGTCGAAGGTTCAAAAAATTTAACTTTTTTCGTGTTTCGCCTCGCGGTAGCCAATCGGCTTCGAGTACGGGCCACGTCACGCACAGTGTCCTCTCTATTGTCACCCCGAGCGCAACAACAGGGCCAGCCGTGACTGATTGATGATCACGAAAGTGCTGGTAAGTCTGTTTACTTGCTTTTGAACTGTACCGAGTTAGCAACAGTGCTTATTATTAACTCCAAAGCTATTTTTAGCTCAAATGCCGGCCGCCCGATTGCCACTAAAAAAGCGAAAGTGCTATCACGTACCTCAAAAAAGGAGAAAATAGTTCCACGGCTGTTTAGTCCCAGGAAAGACGTGAAAGTAGTTGGCGGTGCTCACTTTTTGTTGACTTCTTTCCCACCTCTTAGAATCCTTGCTGAAAATGTTTAGATCTTCTGCCATGGAGAAAAACCACCACACTGGTGAGGAGGACATGTTAATTGCTATGTGGCAGTCTTTTTTTTCTTTTTTTTTTTTTCTTTTTTTTTTAAATCGACCTTTTTATCGGCTAAAATATACATAATTATCAAATATACATCATTTCCCAAATCTGCCGATATTGTATTGGTCAGATAAATGTCGTGCATCCCTAAATAAAACTATTTGTGACATGTTATATTTAGCTTTGACTCAAAATTTTCTTGCGGGGGGGAAACATATATATATATATATATATATCGGGATGTATATCGATGTTAAGCCAAAATATATCTGGATATGAGTTTTGGTCCATATCGCCCAGCCCTAGTTCACATGCCGACACACGCGCACCAACTACCTTCAGGACAACTGTCAGCTTGTCAAAAAATAAATAAAAAATCAGGAAACTTTTTTTTTTTTTTTTTTTTTTTTCCTGTTGAAGGCAAAAAAAAAAAAAAAAAAAGAGACACATTTGTCCTGTGTTTGCAAGTTGACGTTTTGTGGCGCCAGGTTAACAAACGAGCGCGTCGCACTTGAACCTTCAGGGACCAAAGTTGGCACCAGCAGGCTTGCGTTGTTTGGCGCGCACGTCAAACTGACTGCAGGCATACGATTCCAATCGGAATCCTCCTTCATCGTGTCGTCAACGCCTCAGCAAACGTTTCACCTTTTCCACTTTGTGGTGTCTTTGGTCAATGAAACCAAAATGAAATGAAAACTTTCCTGAAAGCAACAATCAGCATCTCATCCATATCCTTGATAAAGAGGTTACTACTACTAGTCTGTCATACATACTTAGTTTAGCCCAGTTGTTACTAGTAATTTAACCAATAATAAGGTTTAATTGTGTAAGACAAAACGGGAAATAGTAGTGGAAAGAACTTTACTAGTTACCGGTAAGTACAAAAGCACATGAACAGTTACTAGTAGGTCCAATTGAACACACTAGTAGAAAATTGAATAAATGCAGTGCTGTCACAGGTAAAAAATTGACTTTGTACCCGAATGCGCAAACTCACTGCCACAGAATCGGTGGTTTTTTTTGTTTTTTTTTTTTTTTTCTTCCCTTTTTCCCTCTTTTCCCCCTTGACGTGAATGTTTGCTGGCGGTGCGACAACAATGTGACACCGCTCGGCTTCCTGATCCACTTCCTGCTGTCAACAAAACAAAGTGGATCATCACCTGGCTCCGCGCAGTTTTTTTCTCTGGCGCTTAAAAAAAATAAAATAAAGTTTGTGATGTCACTGTCCGCTGGGATAACACCTCATGTTTACAAATCAAAGGTGCTGCACGTGTTTGCATTCAACAAGGACAACCAGCCAGCAGCAAGCACTCAGCCTCCACTTTGGAATATTCACTTTTATTTTCCCACTCAATGTGGAAAAACAAATGGTGCTGACTTTGTTTACACTGTTTTTATGGCTGCACAATAAACTCTCCAAAAGTGCTTCTTTTGTTGTGTTTTTATTTTTTATTTTTATTTTTAAATACAAGAATAATTAGCATACAAACTGCCTTTCGGGTCATGGAATTGTTAGACCTGTGTAATAATTTACTACCACCATCTATAGTAAAGCTTTTTTTTTTTTTTTTTTTTTTTTTTTAATTTTATTTTATTTAAAGCCCATCCAGATTGAAACTGGGCTGGTCTTTTGTAGTTTTGAACAGTCACAAAGCACATGAAATGTGACTTTTGCGAGATGGATTGAAACCACGTTCTGGAGATAATTTATTTCATATTGCATTTGGACATGAAGTCTCAGTCTGAAGAGCTTCAAACAGATTGCTTTTGACTACATGAAATCACTACAGCAGGCTCACTTGACTAGTCTGTACTTTAGCACTTAAAATGTCTGCATGTAAAAATGTCAGCACTAAAATTCACCTCCCTGGAAAAACTGATTTAATGCGTTTTATGACTACAATGGAATTGGGATTTTTCTTTGTTTTTTTTTTTTAGGTATGATGTCTTGTAAATTTTTACTATTTTGCTTTTGTATGCCATTTTCTGGCTGTAGGGAAAATACCAGGATAAAAACAAAACAAAAAAAAACCACGTTGGTGCCCCCTGGTTTGTGCGAACAAGTAATTTAAAATGTTTAAAGTTGAAACTTTAAATTCTGCATGTACCGTTCGAAACAATGATAAATTTGCCCTCTGATTCGTTATTCGCTACGGCATGTATTATTTTAGTTATGTCAAGACGCTATCGGTCACCCTGCACGATCGGTGACGCGCCTGCGCAGAAGGTCCCGCCATTTTGGATCGCCAACTACGGCAGCAACACGAGAACAAATATGGCATTATGCGCACTACGCGTTGCGATAGTGCGCATACGTAACAACACGTTACAAAATGAAAAAAAAAACATATAGACATTGATGTATTTAAAGTAACTAATATTTAATCCTATTATAGTGAGTCTGTATTGTACTTCTACAGTAAGTCGGTATGTTGTGTGGTTTTTCTTTTTTTTTAATTGAGGCATATAAAGGTATTTTGTTGTAGTGACGCTGCCGTAGTTGGGGAGCCAAGCTGGCGGGATATTCTGCGCATGCGTGCGCGTCACCGATCGTGCAGGTTAATCGATAACGCCTTGACAAGTTAGCGATCGATTTAGCTGCGACCCGGAAGTTAAACACCGACGGAAGATGAATTGTTTGGGTTCATGGCTTGGCGTTTTTTTTGTTTTTAGCACATGGTCCAAGTTATGTTAGTGGGTAAATTTATTTATTTATTTATTTTTTCCCTTGCACAGAGACGTCCACAATCAAAGGAATATTGTCTCCACGTCGGCTGCTGCCGGTCTACCTGCACGCCAGCTGAAGAAAAGCGGCGACGAGTTGTGAAAAGGTAACTCGTGCTCGACCTTTCCACGTTTTCACTGCATGGTCCTCTAAAAGTATCTTTTTGTTTAAAAAGAACTATCGTCTCATATTTAGCGTGTCCTTAGACTCGATTAGATCAAAACATTTAGGTGCGTTTACACAATCTAACAAACACATTTTACATTGGACAATAGTATTGTATCTTATTAGTCTACTTGTCAAAAGCGAGAAACTGTGAGATAATAATAATAAATGCAAAAAATAATAGACAGCAGGATTAAAGAAATTACAGTTTGAGCATTAGAAAATGTTCTAATGAGTCAGTAAGTGTTCCTGATTGTGGGATTAGTTGATGCATTCGAGGATGGACGGAATTTATCCGAGTCGCTTTTCGATTTTTGCAGATCTTTATTTGCTTAGACATAAAAAAAAATACAAACAAGATGCAAAGTTACTATCTAGTTTTCTACTCGAGTAAATTGTGTTTTGCCATTCACGGTCTGCGTTTCCGAAGGGTAGAGTGACGTCACACTGTAGTCCGTCGGTGAACTTAACCTGTATATTATATGACTGGATAGCCGATAGCCCATACACGCCAGTGCAAGCCGTTGAAGTCACAGTGCGGCCATCTTGTTACTCCCACCTCGCGAGCTACTGTATAAACTCTACGTACACATGAAACATATAAAGCTCGTCGGCAGGTTAGTATAAGGCCGGAGGCGGGGTGGAGGGGTTGTGACGGGGTGGTCGTTATATTTTTTTAAAAAGTAAAAAATAAAATAAAAAATAAATAAATAAGTGGACGGTATGTGCTGCTTGGAAGACCCCCTTTTTCTTTTATCGCTCAGTTCCTTAGACTCCAATATTAGATTTGGCAGAGACATCTTTTGTTGAATTACAGTTATAATTTTTATTTAAAAAAAAAAAAATACAACTTTCTTCCTGTACTAAACATCATTAAGCATATAATCTATACATGTATTTAAGGCAAGTTGTAAAATGTCTGAAGTCCTCTTCTTTATTTTTAATAAATTTAAAACACCATAAATCATGCTGTTTCTACTAAGTACTGTCTCAAATGTTCTCCAATTTCGATACTGTAAATGTATTGGATCATATGCCGAGAAATGTTTGATGGGAGGGGCAATATGGCGGCCTCGCAAAAGTCTTGGCTTATCCGCTATCCAGTCGTGTATATATAGATCAGTGGAGAGTTCCCGTACACACTTCCTTGTTTAAAGTCTCAAAATTCCGACTTCCGACAATCCTCGAATGCAGCATAAATTCCAGAGGGCGGGGCAGCAGCGGCGAAGGCTCGGCCTTGTGCGGGTGATGGGCGTGGGAAGGGTGGAGTCAGCAGAGCGGAATGAGCGGGAGGGGGCGTGGCTTAGGTTGGACTGCACTGACCTGCTTGCTCACTGCATGTACCCCCTTGCATTTTATGAAAAATCAAAAACCGACCCAAAGTCGTCAAAAATTCAATAATATGACATTTAGGAAGTAGTAACGTGAATATTTAACAGTTTTTCAATTGTATGAAAACCAAGTGTTTTATGCAAATTACCACCCACAATATGCAAATGAGCATGACTGACTGCTTCTTTTTCTGTTTTCTTGACATGATGGAGGCTGTTTGGGACACGGATGGGTCTGCGCTACAACCACGCGATTGGAAAGCTGCTTTTCGACAGGTGCGTGTACTTTTTTGACAGGTTATGCCATGCTGTGTGCTTGAGGAGGCGTGTCTGATGCCACTTAGCCATTTGGCAGTGCACTTTGACTTGTGCTTGATGTACTTCGACACACACCAGAACAACATTCAATGGTTCTCAACATGTGCTTTTTTTTAACATCACATTGGTGTGGCCCAAATTATTAAAAAATAAATTTAGAAAAAAAAAATAAATTCAAATGTATTTTAAAAAAAATCTAATTTGCTGTTATGTTGCCTACCTATTAAAATAAATACTATTTGTAAAAAAAAAAAAAAAAAAATGAAAAAAAAAACTTACATAAAAGCGCATGTCCAGGAGCATTGAATGATGTACTTGTTGTTTGGTTCCACATGTGTCAGTGTTGTGCAGTGTTGATGAATTGGGTTTGGCCTGTCGAGATGGTTCAGCCAGTTGGTTTTTGGTTGCGCTCATGTACTGAATAACTTTCCAAAATGGTCAAATTGTTAGGCACACCCTAGTTGTTGTCTTGACTAATGTATGCAGTTTATGATGGTAGATGGACAAGTCATGAGGTGTCAGTAGGTAGCCCTCAAGTGTACCTAATCAAGTGTCCAAATATTAGGTGCACACTCAGTCTTGTTTCTTGACTATTATGGACATTGTTCATTGACAGATCGATCGTGTACACAAATGTCATGAGTGGACAGTTGAACCGCTGCATGTTGTTCCGTGCGCTCTGTCAACTTCAACGTGCTATTAAGGGATGTGTGCTACTTCAAATGTGCATAGAAATAGATTTTTTTTTTTTTTTAATGCTAAAAAAAAATTGTTCTGCTTTTGCTGATGATTGCACATGCTAACTTTTTGCTAATGATTTTTAACTGAGGCTTTTTGGTGACAATTTGGTATCATTACTCAGTTTTTTTTCTTTTTTTTTTTTTTTTTTCTTGAGCTAGCTAGTTTTGGACATTATAGTGTTTCGCATTTCAGCTGCGGCCCCGACGTGTTGTAATTTGATGTGATTGAGCATGACTGACTCGTTTTGTGTTTTCCTGTCAGGATGGAGGAGGTTGTCGGACGAATGAACACGCAGCCAACAGACGTGTGGACGGGTCGTCCGCGCTACATTGACAGCAAGCTGCTCAACGACAGGTGTGTGCGCTATCTGATGGCTAATGTTGTGTGCGTGATGTATGTGATGTCACACAGCCATTTCTCAAGTGTGCTTGATGTACGACACACAGCAGAACATCATTCAATGCTTGTCAACATGTGCTTTACTCATGATTGAAAATGTTTGGCAAAATAACTGTTAATTTGAAATCAATTAATTGGTGTTATTTTTGCTCGCCTAAGAAAAAAATCTTGGGCACATGTCTAGAAGCATTGAATGATGATGTCTTGGTGTGTTTGTCCCATGGAGAGATGGCTCACTTGTGCTCATGTGACATCACACACACACACAACATGGTGTCATTTGCTGCCTGTCAACCAACATTTGTAACTTCAGTCCAACATTATTTGCTGTGCCCAAAAAACTTGCTTGTCTGAAGTCAAATATATTTTTCAACCATTATCAGTGTCCCCGTGTTTCATTTCCACTGTGACTTTGCAAATTGTGACATATTTCTCAGGGCCTTGAATGGATTGCAGGTGGATTTTTCACATTGACCTTGAAGACGTTTTGGCCTCACGTCCCAGCTGACTTTCTCGGTTCATTCTCAAGGCCACATGGCGGCATTTTCAGTGTGAATCGAGGAAGCCTGCTCGGACCAGAGGCCAAAATATCTTCAAGAACAACCTGAACAATCCACTTGCAATCTGTTCAAGGGCCAAAAAATGCTTTTTTGTGACTATTACGCTTCAACATGCAAATTAATAGACATAGCTCCACCCACTCAGAGAAAAAAAAATCCTAAATAATTTGCACAACTGGCCACTCCCTCTGAGAATCGACCTATCAGCTGGCTTTATGCAAATTAATTTGCATAGCCACACCCACTTTTCCTGCAAAACAAGGGCATATTAGCTAATTTGCATAACCACTCCCACTTATGCAAATCACAAGTCGTGTAAATTTGCATAAACTCCACCCATCTATGAAGCCAGCCAATCAGGTTCTGGCATTTTTTAGAAACCCACCAATCACATTGCTTCCTGCTCAAATTTGCATAACCCCACCTACTACACAACTTGGTCACACCCCATTATTTTTAAAAGAAACTTTCTCAAAAAAAATTTTTTCAAATGGGTTGGTTCTAATGTTAAAGTTAAGAAAAGATGCATTTTTTTTGCAGCATACATGTTGGAATGACAATGGCAAAAAAACTTATAAATTTGAAAGTCAAAAAACTTTATTTTGTCATGTACATGTTGGAAAGGCAAAAACGGCAAACAGAAAAAAAAAAAAAAAAAAAAAGTTGTATGACTTGATTGCACTCTGCTTGTCACCAGGTGAAGTTAGCCAGCAGGAGAAGATCTTGCAGACCTAAGACAAAACGACATCATTGAGTTAAGGCAAACTGTGCAGCAAACGTTTTTGAAATGTGATGAAACTCACCATCCAGCACAGAAGGGCATCTGGACCAGTCACTCACACGGCTGCATCGCCAGGAAGCCCGCCATGTTCCTAGACACCTGCGACAAAACATTGGAAAAACACTGAGAAGCTCGCCCGGTCGACAACATTCAAAGCTTACCGTCACTTGCGTCACCTTCAAGCTGATGGCATCAATGCAGCACCAAGAAAGTGTTCAGTCACTTCCTGCTCAAGCGGACTCTACAAACAAAAAAAAGGACGTGTTGAGTACTACTTTTTCGAATGCAGCAAATTTGACAAGATGAAAGCCACCAGTGCAGAAGAAGACCTTCGAGTTGTTTCTGGGACTGTCAGTGATAACGCAGCTGCTTTCACAGGAAGAAAACATTGAACACATGACATGCATTGACAGAGAATACGCGAAACCAGTCAAGTTTCTACTTCACTTTATTAACATGTGCCAACTATACAAAAACAGAAGCAATGAACAAGATGTACACGTTTCTCCACCATGGCCAATTCAAAATCAGAGTTTGGAAATCCAGGTCCAGAAAGTAAAAACTGCCAGTTTGGTTTTAGCTACAGGTGCTTCATCAACCAGCAGGTAAACGAGGTCATTATGAGAAGCACCTGTGGCTACAGCTGAAGTCTGGCAGGGTTTTTACTTTCTTGACCTGGTTTTCCCTCATCTCTGTTCAAGACAGCACTCTTCACTGGAAGCCTGCCTTCAGCCCAGAGATGCTTTGGCGCCACCTAGTGGACGTAAAAATAAGAGCGTGTCAGCACAAGTCAATTGAAAAGGTAAATGTACCGTTTGGCGGGTCCCCAGTTAAGCGCAGTTGAAAGCAGCTTTTGGAGAACATAGAGAGAGGTTCAAATATTGTATCGAATGTTCACATCAGCCATTTTCTTTTGCGGCATGCTCAAACCCAGCGATGGCCACCCTAGTACACGGTTCTTCCTCAGGCGACTCCGGTTCAAGTCAAGATGCAGTTTTTACCTGCACACACCCAAAAAACATAAATAGGATGTCAGGAATGGTCAGTGCATGTTACTTGAAATGTCCTTACCTTCAACACATGCTGAAACAAATTAAAACAGCGTATCACATATTAACACGTATGAGTGTTTGTGTCTCACCAGTGATGAGGACAGGGCCAAGCTGGACAACGTGTCAATGGCCTGCGGCATGCTGGCTGGGCTGAAAGACACGGTGACATTACATAGTTAGCTTAAAAAAAAATACATACAAATAAGTTAGCTTCCAAACATAAGCACGTTTAGCCAGTGTAGAGCAAATAAATAAATAAAAAGTCACCAAGCTATGACCAAAAAGATTCGCTTCAAGATGCAAGCCTGTGGACGAATTAAAATAAAGTTAAGAGTTGATTCATGTACAAACGCTGGCAACCTACCTTCTCTTTGCCAAACTGTGCTCTTCTCCAGACGCTGGAAAGGGGAACGTGCGTCGCGTTATTCAAGATCTTCCGTTTCCATGTACCGTTTAATAACCAAAAACTTGAACAAATAAGTACTTACCGCGGGGATTTATTGCCAAACATGTCCAATAAATATGTTTGTGTCGTTTTAGCACGCGGACGCGGTTGACGTTAACCACGATCGAGCAAACATTTGAGCTAGCATGCTAGCTGGTGTTTCACCCTGAAAAGGTGAACAAGTTAAAAGTTACAACTATGAGTGTAATAAAAAAAATAAATACTTAAACAAACCTTTTGGTCATCTTGTCGAGATGAGTGGAGAACAGCAGGCGGAGGATGTCGACGTTGCTGTTGATGAGGCTGGTGAAGAGAAAGAAAGATCGATCATTCAATTCCGTCAGAGTTTAAATAGGTTTCCGTAACAACGTCATCACGTTTTTTTTCTTTTTTTTAAATAAAAGCTTTATTTAACCAAGAGGAACAAAAAAAGTATTTCTGCTGTAGAAAATGATGAAATTGTTATGTTGCCGGACGTTGGGCTCGTACCCTGCTCGTTAGAACCAGAGACCGCGTCGTTAACCACTGGACCAACCTCGCTGGGATCATGTTCAACTTTTGGTCGTAATTATACCATAAAGTGATAAACGGTGGATGGCCTACACAGCCACTGATTCTATGAATAGAAGCAAAGTCCGGATGATTTCAAAGCCAAGATGGTTGAGTGGTATACGATATTGTCTTTGGCTAATTAGTTTGTGAGTTCGATCCTTCTTTTCGGCAACCTTCAGGTTTCGTCGTTATGTATTAGTTCGAGCGTCCGCTACCGAGGATCGAACCAAGATCTGCTGAACCGGAGGCAAAGTTTTATACCATTCTGCCATCATGACTGAAAGTTTTCGGTGTTTTATATCATGTATTTGTAGGATTTCAACATGGGTATATGAATCCAATAAATGGGATAAGATCGAGTTTTTGTGGTGTGTGAAACTGGCCGAGTGGTTTGCAACGAAGGTCTCACATTCGAAAGAGCCGGGTGCGATACCCGGTCCCGTCTGCTTTTATGAGATTATTTCTCAAAGTATAGAAAAACGAGGACGAGAGCGGGGATCGAACGCTGTACCATCAGTACGGGAGCCGCTGTCTTATTTCATCTGCCATCTATTCATAGAGGTCTCAGCAAAATGTAATGAAAGTGATGTCGCGAACCAGTCATTCCAGGCTGATGTTATTCCAGTCCACCACAGGAGGGCAGTATTGCATCATATCTCAGTTGCTGCTCCTTGAAACTTTCACCACGAATTTGTTTGACTCGAACAGTGGAATCCACACACACGAATTGTCGTCGATGTTTCTTCTTATTTGTTGAACTATAGTTCCTTGGCGGCTGTAATGATGCGTGTCTTACACCCCTAGAAAAAATTGTTTTGTTTTTTTCTTTTTAAAATGACCATGTATATAGGAAGGTGTTTTTTGTTGTTGTTGGTTTTTAAACGGTCATGTATAGTAAGGCGCTTTTTTTTTTTTTTAATGACCATGTACAGCGACCCTTGTGAGGGATAAGCGGTCAAGAAAATGGATGGATGGATGGATGACCATATATAGTAAGGTGTATGATTTTTTAATTTATTATTATTATTATTATTATTTCAAACGACCATGTATAGTAAGGCGTTTTTTTTTTTTTTTTGAACGACCATGTATAGTAAGGCGTTTTATTTTATTTTATTTATTTTTTTAAATGACCGTAAGGCGTTTATTTATTAATTAATTAATTTATTTATTAAAACGACCATGTATAGTAAGGTGTTTTTTTTGTTTGTTTGTTTAACGACCAGGCGTTTTATTTATTTATTTATTTATTTATTTATGTATTTATTTAAAAAAAAAAACGACCATATATAGTAAGGCGTCTACTTATTTGTTTATTTATTTTAAAAAACAACCATATATAGTAAGGCTTTTTTTTTTTTTTACGATCAAGTATAGTAAGGCGTTTTATTGTTTATTTTATTTTTTAAAAACGACCTTGTATAGTAAGGCATTTTATCATTTTATTTATTTACTTATTTATTTATTTATTTTTTTTAACGACCATGTATAGTAAGGCGTTTTTTTTGTTTGTTTTGTTTTTTTCCTTTAAACCACCATGTATAGTAAGTTTTTTTTTTTTGTTATTTTTTAAACGAACATGTATATTAAGGTGTTTTATTTATTTATTTATTTATTTACTTGTTTTTAAAGACGACCATGTATAGTAAGCGTTTTTGTTTTGTTTTTTGTTTTAAACGACCATGTAGAGTAAGGCGTTTTTTGTTTTTTTTTTAAAAACGACTATCGACTATGTATAATAAGGCGTTTTGTTTTGTTTTTGAATTATTTATTTTAAAAACGACCATGTATAGTAAGGCGTTTTTGTTTTTTGTTTTTTTAAACGACCATGTATAGTAAGGCCTTTTTTTTTTTTTTTTAAACGACTATGTATAGTAAGGCGTTTTTTTTCTTTGTTTTGTTTTTAAACGACCATGTATAGTAAGGCGTTTTTTTTGTTGTTGTTTATTTAAATGACCGTGTATAGTAAGGCTTTTTTTTTTTTTTTTTTACGACCATGTATACTGAGGCATTTTTTTTTAAACGACCATGTATAGTAAGGCGTTTTTTTTTTTTTTTGAACGACCATGTATAGTAAGGATTTTTTTTTTTTTTTTAAACGACTATGTATAGTAAGGCGTTTTTTTTTTGTTTTTTTTAAACGACCATGTATAGTAAGGCGTTTTTTTTTTGTTTTTTTTAAACGGCCATGTATAGTAAGGCGTTTTATTTATTTATTTATTTTTTTAAACGACCATGTATAGTAAGGCGTTTTTTTTGTTGTTGTTTATTTAAATGACCGTGTATAGTAAGGCTTTTTTTTTTTTTTTTTTACGACCATGTATACTGAGGCATTTTTTTTTAAACGACCATGTATAGTAAGGCGTTTTTTTTTTTTTTTGAACGACCATGTATAGTAAGGATTTTTTTTTTTTTTTTAAACGACTATGTATAGTAAGGCGTTTTTTTTTTTTTTTTTTTAAACGACCATGTATAGTAAGGCGTTTTTTTTTTGTTTTTTTTAAACGGCCATGTATAGTAAGGCGTTTTATTTATTTATTTATTTATTTATTTATTTTTAAACGACCATGTATAGTAAGGCGTTTATTTATTTATTATTTTTAAAAATGACTATGCATAGTAAGGCGTTTTTTTTTTTTTTTTAAACGACCATGTATAGTAAGGCCTTTTTTTTTTTTTTTAAACGACTATGTATAGTAAGGCGTTTTATTTATTTATTTTAAAAACGACCATGTATAGTAAGGCCTTTTTTTTTTTTTTTAAACGACTATGTATAGTAAGGCGTTTTATTTATTTATTTATTTTTTTAAACGACCATGTATAGTAAGGCGTTTTTTTTGTTGTTGTTTATTTAAATGACCGTGTATAGTAAGGCATTTTTTTTTTTTTTTTTACGACCATGTATACTGAGGCATTTTTTTTTAAACGACCATGTATAGTAAGGCGTTTTTTTTTTTTTTTGAACGACCATGTATAGTAAGGATTTTTTTTTTTTTTTTAACGACCATGTATAGTAAGGCGTTTATTTATTAATGTATTTATTTATTTATTAAAACGACCATGTATAGTAAGGTGTTTTTTTTTTGTTTGTTTAACGACCAGGCGTTTTATTTATTTATTTATTTATTTATTTATTTATTTATTTAAAAAAAAACGACCATATATAGTAAGGCGTCTACTTATTTATTTATTTATTTTAAAAAACAACCATATATAGTAAGGCTTTTTTTTTTTTTTTTTTAACGATCAAGTATACTAAGGCGTTTTATTTTTTATTTTATTTTTTAAAAACGACCTTGTATAGTAAGGCATTTTATCATTTTATTTATTTACTTATTTATTTTTTATTTTTTTTAACAACCATGTATAGTAAGGAGTTTTTTTTGTTTGTTTTGTTTTTTTCCTTTAAACCACCATGTATAGTAAGTTTTTTTTTGTTATTTTTTAAACGAACATGTATATTAAGGTGTTTTATTTATTTATTTATTTACTTGTTTTTAAAGACGACCATGTATAGTAAGCGTTTTTTTTTTTTTTTTTTTTTTTTAAACGACCATGTAGAGTAAGGCGTTTTTTGTTTTTTTTAAAAAAACGACTATCGACTATGTATAATAAGGCGTTTTGTTTTGTTTTTTAATTATTTATTTTAAAAACGACCATGTATAGTAAGGCGTTTTATTTATTTATTTATTTATTTTTAAACGACCATGTATAGTAAGGCGTTTTATTTTTTAACAAAAACGACCATGTATGGTAAGGCGTTTTATTTATTTATTTTAAAAACGACCATGTGTAGTAAGGCATTTTTTTTTGTTTTTTTGTTTTTTTTAAACGACCATGTATACTAAGGCGTTTATTTGTTTATTTATTTTAAAAACGACCATGTATAGTAAGGCGTTTTTTTCTTTGTTTTGTTTTTAAACGACCATGTATAGTAAGGCGTTTTTTTGTTGTTGTTGTTTTTTTTAAATGACCATGTATAGTAAGGCATTTTTTTTTTTTTTTTACGACCATGTATACTGAGGCATTTTTTTTTGTTTTGTTTTGTTTAAAAAAAAACAAAAAACAACCATGTATATTAAGTTTTTTTTTTTAAACGACCATGTATAGTAAGGCGTTTTATGTATTTATTTATTTATTTATTTATTTATTTTAAATGACCAAGTATAGTAAGGCGTTTTATTTATTAATTTATTTACTTGTTTTTAAAGACGACCATGTATAGTAAGCGTTTTTTTTTTTTTTTTTTTTTTTTTAAACGACCATGTAGAGTAAGGCGTTTTTTGTTTTTTTTAAAAAACCGACTATCGACTATGTATAATAAGGCGTTTTGTTTTGTTTTTTAATTATTTATTTTAAAAACGACCATGTATAGTAAGGCGTTTTATTTATTTATTTATTTATTTTTAAACGACCATGTATAGTAAGGCGTTTTATTTTTTAACAAAAACGACCATGTATGGTAAGGCGTTTTATTTATTTATTTTAAAAACGACCATGTGTAGTAAGGCATTTTTTTTTGTTTTTTTTAAACGACCATGTATACTAAGGCGTTTATTTGTTTATTTATTTTAAAAACGACCATGTATAGTAAGGCGTTTTTTTCTTTGTTTTGTTTTTAAACGACCATGTATAGTAAGGCGTTTTTTTGTTGTTGTTGTTTTTTTTAAATGACCATGTATAGTAAGGCATTTTTTTTTTTTTTTTACGACCATGTATACTGAGGCATTTTTGTTTTGTTTTGTTTTGTTTAAAAAAAAACAAAAAACAACCATGTATATTAAGGTTTTTTTTTTAAACGACCATGTATAGTAAGGCGTTTTATGTATTTATTTATTTATTTTAAATGACCAAGTATAGTAAGGCGTTTTATTTATTAATTTATTTATTTATTTAATATTTTAAATGACCATGTATATATGTATGTAAGGTGTTTGTTTTTTTTTTAAACGACCATGCATAGTAAGGGGTTTATTTATTTATTTATTTATTTTAAAAAAATGACTATGCATAGTAAGACTTTTTTTAATTTTTTTAATTTATTTTAAAAACGACCATGTATAGTAAGGCATTTTTTTTATTTTATTTTTTTTAAACGACCATGGAGTAAGGCATTTATTTTTTTTGTTTTGTTTTGTTTTTTTAAACGACCATGTATAGTAAGGCATTTTTTTTTTTTTTTTTTTTTTTTTTTTTTAACGACCATGTATAGTAAGGCGTTTTTTTTTTAATGACCATGTATAGTAAGGCGTTTTATTTAGTTATTTATTATTTATTTCTTTTTTTAAACGACCATGTAGTATAGTAAGGCGTTTATTTATTTATTTATTTTAAAAACGACCATGTATAGTAAGGCGGGGTTTTTTTGTTTTGTTTTCTTTGTTTTTTTGTTTTTTTTTTTAAAAAACGACCATGTAAAGTAAGGGGTTTATTTATTTATTTATTTAAAAAAATGACTATGCATAGTAAGACTTTTTTTTTTAAAGTTTTTTATTTTAAAAACGAACATGTATAGTAAGGCATTTTTTTTTTTTTTTTTTTTAAACGACCGTGTATAGTAAGGCATTTATTTATTTATTTATTTTTGTTTTGTTTTTTTAAACGACCATGTATAGTAAGGCTTTTTTTTTTTAAACGACCATGTATAGTAAGGCATTTATTTTTGTTTTGTTTTGTTTTAAAAAAAAAAAACGACCATGTATAGTAAGGCGTTTATTTATTTAAAACGACCGTGTATAGTAAGGCATTTTATTTATTTATTTATTATTTTATTTTTTTAAAAGACCATGTATAGTAAGGCATTTATTTATTTTTTGTTTTGTTTTAAAAAAAAAAAAACCCGACCATGTATAGTAAGGCGTTTTATTTAGTTATTTATTATTTATTTCTTTTTTTAAATGACCATGTAGTATAGTAAGGCGTTTATTTATTTATTTATTTTAAAAACGACCATGTATAGTAAGGCGGGTTTTTTTTGTTTTGTTTTCTTTGTTTTTTTGTTTAAAAAAAAAAAACGACCATGTAAAGTAAGGGGTTTATTTATTTATTTATTTAAAAAAATGACTATGCATAGTAAGACTTTTTTTTTTTTTAAGTTTTTTATTTTAAAAACGAACATGTATAGTAAGGCATTTTTTTTATTTTTTATTTTTTAAACGACCGTGTATAGTAAGGCGTTTATTTTTTATTTTTGTTTTGTTTTTTTAAACGACCGTGTATAGTAAGGCATTTATTTATTTATTTTTGTTTTGTTTTTTTAAACGACCATGTATAGTAAGGCATTTATTTTTTATTTTTTGTTTTGTTTAAAAAAAAAAAAAATGACCATGTATAGTAAGGCGTTTATTTATTTAAAACGACCGTGTATAGTAAGGCGTTTTTTTTTGTTTTGTTTTTTTTAAACGACCATGTATAGTAAGGCATTTTATTTATTTATTTAGGTATTTATTATTATTATTTTTTAAAAGACCATGTATAGTAAGGCATTTATTTATTTTTTGTTTTGTTTAAAAAAAAAAAAATGACCATGTATAGTAAGGCGTTTTTATTTATTTATTTATTTATTTATTTATTTTAAAAAGACCATGTATAGTAAGGCGGGTTTTTTTGGTTTGTTTTTTAAACGACCATGTATAGTAAGGCGTTTTATTTATTTATTTATTTATTTATTTATTTATTTATTTTAAAAAACAACCATATATAGTAAGGCTTTTTTTTTTTTTTTTTTAACGATCAAGTATACTAAGGCGTTTTATTTTTTATTTTATTTTTTAAAAACGACCTTGTATAGTAAGGCATTTTATCATTTTATTTATTTACTTATTTATTTTTTATTTTTTTTAACAACCATGTATAGTAAGGAGTTTTTTTCCTTTAAACCACCATGTATAGTAAGTTTTTTTTTGTTATTTTTTAAACGAACATGTATATTAAGGTGTTTTATTTATTTATTTATTTACTTGTTTTTAAAGACGACCATGTATAGTAAGCGTTTTTTTTTTTTTTTTTTTTTTTTTAAACGACCATGTAGAGTAAGGCGTTTTTTGTTTTTTTTTAAAAAACGACTATCGACTATGTATAATAAGGCGTTTTGTTTTGTTTTTTAATTATTTATTTTAAAAACGACCATGTATAGTAAGGCGTTTTATTTATTTATTTATTTATTTTTAAACGACCATGTATAGTAAGGCGTTTTATTTTTTAACAAAAACGACCATGTATGGTAAGGCGTTTTATTTATTTATTTTAAAAACGACCATGTGTAGTAAGGCATTTTTTTTTGTTTTTTTGTTTTTTTTAAACGACCATGTATACTAAGGCGTTTATTTGTTTATTTATTTTAAAAACGACCATGTATAGTAAGGCGTTTTTTTCTTTGTTTTGTTTTTAAACGACCATGTATAGTAAGGCGTTTTTTTGTTGTTGTTGTTTTTTTTAAATGACCATGTATAGTAAGGCATTTTTTTTTTTTTTTACGACCATGTATACTGAGGCATTTTTTTTTTGTTTTGTTTTGTTTAAAAAAAAACAAAAAACAACCATGTATATTAAGTTTTTTTTTTTAAACGACCATGTATAGTAAGGCGTTTTATGTATTTATTTATTTATTTATTTATTTATTTTAAATGACCAAGTATAGTAAGGCGTTTTATTTATTAATTTATTTATTTATTTAATATTTTAAATGACCATGTATATATGTATGTAAGGTGTTTTTTTTTTTTTTAAACGACCATGCATAGTAAGGGGTTTATTTATTTATTTATTTATTTATTTAAAAAAATGACTATGCATAGTAAGACTTTTTTTAATTTTTTTAATTTATTTTAAAAACGACCATGTATAGTAAGGCATTTTTTTTATTTTATTTTTTTTAAACGACCATGGAGTAAGGCATTTATTTTTTTTGTTTTGTTTTTTTTTTTTAAACGACCATGTATAGTAAGGCATTTTTTATTTATTTATTTATTTTTTAAAAACGACCATGTATAGTAAGGTTTTTTTTGTTTTTTTTTAAACGACCATGTATAGTAAGGCGTTTTTTTTTAATGACCATGTATAGTAAGGCGTTTTATTTAGTTATTTATTATTTATTTCTTTTTTTAAACGACCATGTAGTATAGTAAGGCGTTTATTTATTTATTTATTTTAAAAACGACCATGTATAGTAAGGCGGGGTTTTTTTGTTTTGTTTTCTTTGTTTTTTTGTTTTTTTTTAAAAAAAACGACCATGTAAAGTAAGGGGTTTATTTATTTATTTATTTAAAAAAATGACTATGCATAGTAAGACTTTTTTTTTTTAAAGTTTTTTATTTTAAAAACGAACATGTATAGTAAGGCTTTTTTTTTTTTAAACGACCATGTATAGTAAGGCATTTATTTTTTTGTTTTGTTTTGTTTTAAAAAAAAAAACGACCATGTATAGTAAGGCGTTTATTTATTTAAAACGACCGTGTATAGTAAGGCATTTTATTTATTTATTTATTATTTTATTTTTTTAAACGACCATGTATAGTAAGGCGTTTTATTTAGTTATTTATTATTTATTTCTTTTTTTAAATGACCATGTAGTATAGTAAGGCGTTTATTTATTTATTTATTTTAAAAACGACCATGTATAGTAAGGCGGGGTTTTTTTTGTTTTGTTTTCTTTGTTTTTTTGTTTTTAAAAAAAAAACGACCATGTAAAGTAAGGGGTTTATTTATTTATTTATTTTTGTTTTGTTTTTTTAAACGACCATGTATAGTAAGGCTTTTTTTTTTTTAAACGACCATGTATAGTAAGGCATTTATTTTTTTGTTTTGTTTTGTTTTAAAAAAAAAAACGACCATGTATAGTAAGGCGTTTATTTATTTAAAACGACCGTGTATAGTAAGGCATTTTATTTATTTATTTATTATTTTATTTTTTTAAACGACCATGTATAGTAAGGCGTTTTATTTAGTTATTTATTATTTATTTCTTTTTTTAAACGACCATGTAGTATAGTAAGGCGTTTATTTATTTATTTATTTTAAAAACGACCATGTATAGTAAGGCGGGGTTTTTTTTGTTTTGTTTTCTTTGTTTTTTTGTTTTTAAAAAAAAAACGACCATGTAAAGTAAGGGGTTTATTTATTTATTTATTTAAAAAAATGACTATGCATAGTAAGACTTTTTTTTTTTTTTAAGTTTTTTATTTTAAAAACGAACATGTATAGTAAGGCATTTTTTTTATTTTTTATTTTTTAAACGACCGTGTATAGTAAGGCATTTATTTATTTATTTTTGTTTTGTTTTTTTAAACGACCATGTATAGTAAGGCATTTATTTATTTATTTTTGTTTTGTTTAAAAAAAAAAAAATGACCATGTATAGTAAGGCGTTTATTTATTTAAAACGACCGTGTATAGTAAGGCGTTTTTTTTTTTTTTGTTTTTTTTAAACGACCATGTATAGTAAGGCATTTTATTTATTTATTTATGTATTTATTATTATTATTTTTTAAAAGACCATGTATAGTAAGGCTTTTTTTTTTTTTTAACGACCATGTATAGTAAGGCATTTATTTATTTTTTGTTTTGTTTTAAAAAAAAGAAATGACCATGTATAGTAAGGCGTTTTTATTTATTTATTTATTTATTTTAAAAAGACCATGTATAGTAAGGCGGGTTTTTTTGGTTTGTTTTTTAAACGACCATGTATAGTAAGGCGTTTTATTTATTTATTTATTTATTTATTTTTAAACGACCATGTATAGTAAGGTGTTTTTTTCTTTGTTTTGTTTTTAAACGAGCATGTATAGTAAGGGGTTTATTTATTTATTTAAAAAAATGACTATGCATAGTAAGACTTTTTTTTAATTTTTTTTTAATTTATTTTAAAAACGTCCATGTATAGTAAGGCGTTTTTTTTTTTTTTGTGTGTTTTGTTTTTTTCCTTTAAACCACCATGTATAGTAAGGCATTTTTTGTTGTTCTTTTTTTAAACGACCATGTATAGTAAGGCGTTTATTTATTTATTTTTAAAAAGACCATGTATAATAAGGCGTATTTTTTCTTTGTTTTGTTTTTAAACGACCATGTATAGTAAGGCGTTTTTTTTGTTGTTGTTTATTTAAATGACCGTGTATAGTAAGGCTTTTTTTTTTTTTTTTTTTACGACCATGTATACTGAGGCATTTTTTTTTAAACGACCATGTATAGTAAGGCGTTTTTTTTTTTTTTTGAACGACCATGTATAGTAAGGATTTTTTTTTTTTTTTTTAAACGACTATGTATAGTAAGGCGTTTTTTTTTTGTTTTTTTTAAACGACCATGTATAGTAAGGCGTTTTTTTTTTGTTTTTTTTAAACGGCCATGTATAGTAAGGCGTTTTATTTATTTATTTATTTATTTATTTATTTTTAAACGACCATGTATAGTAAGGCGTTTATTTATTTATTATTTTTTAAAATGACTATGCATAGTAAGGCGTTTTTTTTTTTTTTTAAACGACCATGTATAGTAAGGCCTTTTTTTTTTTTTTTTTAAACGACTATGTATAGTAAGGCGTTTTATTTATTTATTTTAAAAACGACCATGTATAGTAAGGCCTTTTTTTTTTTTTTAAACGACTATGTATAGTAAGGCGTTTTATTTATTTATTTATTTTTTTAAACGACCATGTATAGTAAGGCGTTTTTTTTGTTGTTGTTTATTTAAATGACCGTGTATAGTAAGGCATTTTTTTTTTTTTTTTACGACCATGTATACTGAGGCATTTTTTTTTAAACGACCATGTATAGTAAGGCGTTTTTTTTTTTTTTGAACGACCATGTATAGTAAGGATTTTTTTTTTTTTTTTAACGACCATGTATAGTAAGGCGTTTATTTATTAATGTATTTATTTATTTATTAAAACGACCATGTATAGTAAGGTGTTTTTTTTTTGTTTGTTTAACGACCAGGCGTTTTATTTATTTATTTATTTATTTATTTATTTATTTATTTTAAAAAAACGACCATATATAGTAAGGCGTCTACTTATTTATTTATTTATTTTAAAAAACAACCATATATAGTAAGGCTTTTTTTTTTTTTTTTTTAACGATCAAGTATACTAAGGCGTTTTATTTTTTATTTTATTTTTTAAAAACGACCTTGTATAGTAAGGCATTTTATCATTTTATTTATTTACTTATTTATTTTTTATTTTTTTTAACAACCATGTATAGTAAGGAGTTTTTTTTGTTTGTTTTGTTTTTTCCTTTAAACCACCATGTATAGTAAGTTTTTTTTTGTTATTTTTTAAACGAACATGTATATTAAGGTGTTTTATTTATTTATTTATTTACTTGTTTTTAAAGACGACCATGTATAGTAAGCGTTTTTTTTTTTTTTTTTTTAAACGACCATGTAGAGTAAGGCGTTTTTTGTTTTTTTTAAAAAAACGACTATCGACTATGTATAATAAGGCGTTTTGTTTTGTTTTTTAATTATTTATTTTAAAAACGACCATGTATAGTAAGGCGTTTTATTTATTTATTTATTTATTTTTAAACGACCATGTATAGTAAGGCGTTTTATTTTTTAACAAAAACGACCATGTATGGTAAGGCGTTTTATTTATTTATTTTAAAAACGACCATGTGTAGTAAGGCATTTTTTTTTGTTTTTTTGTTTTTTTTAAACGACCATGTATACTAAGGCGTTTATTTGTTTATTTATTTTAAAAACGACCATGTATAGTAAGGCGTTTTTTTCTTTGTTTTGTTTTTAAACGACCATGTATAGTAAGGCGTTTTTTTGTTGTTGTTGTTTTTTTTAAATGACCATGTATAGTAAGGCATTTTTTTTTTTTTTTTTACGACCATGTATACTGAGGCATTTTTTTGTTTGTTTTGTTTTGTTTAAAAAAAAACAAAAAACAACCATGTATATTAAGTTTTTTTTTTTAAACGACCATGTATAGTAAGGCGTTTTATGTATTTATTTATTTATTTATTTATTTTAAATGACCAAGTATAGTAAGGCGTTTTATTTATTAATTTATTTATTTATTTAATATTTTAAATGACCATGTATATATGTATGTAAGGTGTTTGTTTTTTTTTTAAACGACCATGCATAGTAAGGGGTTTATTTATTTATTTATTTATTTATTTAAAAAAATGACTATGCATAGTAAGACTTTTTTTAATTTTTTTAATTTATTTTAAAAACGACCATGTATAGTAAGGCATTTTTTTTATTTTATTTTTTTTAAACGACCATGGAGTAAGGCATTTATTTTTTTTGTTTTGTTTTGTTTTTTTAAACGACCATGTATAGTAAGGCATTTTTTTTTTTTTTTTTTTTTTTTTTTTAAACGACCATGTATAGTAAGGCGTTTTTTTTTAATGACCATGTATAGTAAGGCGTTTTATTTAGTTATTTATTATTTATTTCTTTTTTTAAATGACCATGTAGTATAGTAAGGCGTTTATTTATTTATTTATTTTAAAAACGACCATGTATAGTAAGGCGGGTTTTTTTTTTTTTGTTTTCTTTGTTTTTTTGTTTTAAAAAAAAAAACGACCATGTAAAGTAAGGGGTTTATTTATTTATTTATTTAAAAAAATGACTATGCATAGTAAGACTTTTTTTTTTTTTTAAGTTTTTTATTTTAAAAACGAACATGTATAGTAAGGCATTTTTTTTATTTTTTATTTTTTAAACGACCGTGTATAGTAAGGCGTTTATTTTTTATTTTTGTTTTGTTTTTTTAAACGACCGTGTATAGTAAGGCATTTATTTATTTATTTTTGTTTTGTTTTTTTAAACGACCATGTATAGTAAGGCATTTATTTTTTATTTTTTGTTTTGTTTAAAAAAAAAAAAATGACCATGTATAGTAAGGCGTTTATTTATTTAAAACGACCGTGTATAGTAAGGCGTTTTTTTTTGTTTTGTTTTTTTTAAACGACCATGTATAGTAAGGCATTTTATTTATTTATTTAGGTATTTATTATTATTATTTTTTAAAAGACCATGTATAGTAAGGCATTTATTTATTTTTTGTTTTGTTTAAAAAAAAAAAATGACCATGTATAGTAAGGCGTTTTTATTTATTTATTTATTTATTTATTTATTTTAAAAAGACCATGTATAGTAAGGCGGGTTTTTTTGGTTTGTTTTTTAAACGACCATGTATAATAAGGCGTTTTATTTATTTATTTATTTATTTATTTTTTTAAACGACCATGTATACTAAGGCGTTTATTTGTTTATTTATTTTAAAAACGACCATGTATAGTAAGGTGTTTTTTTCTTTGTTTTGTTTTTAAACGAGCATGTATAGTAAGGCGTTTTTTTTTTTAAACGACCATGTATAGTAAGGGGTTTATTTATTTATTTAAAAAAATGACTATGCATAGTAAGACTTTTTTTTATTTTTTTTTTATTTTTTTTAAAAACGTCCATGTATAGTAAGGCGTTTTTTTTTTTTGTTTGTTTTGTTTTTTTCCTTTAAACCACCATGTATAGTAAGTTTTTTGTTTTTGTTTTTTTTAAATGACCATGTATAGTAAGGCATTTTTTGTTTTTTGTTTTTTAAACGACCATGTATAGTAAGGCGTTTATTTATTTATTTTTAAAAAGACCATGTATAGTAAGGCGTTTTTTTTTGGGGGGGGGGGGGGGGGGTTGTAAACGACTATGTATAATAAGGCGGGGTTTTAAAAAAAAATTATTTATTTTAAAAACGACCATGTATAGTAAGGCGTTTTATTTTTTAACAAAAACGACCATGTATGGTAAGGCGTTTTATTTATTTATTTTAAAAACGACCATGTGTAGTAAGGCATTTTTTTTTGTTTTTTTGTTTTTTTTAAACGACCATGTATACTAAGGCGTTTATTTGTTTATTTATTTTAAAAACGACCATGTATAGTAAGGCGTTTTTTTCTTTGTTTTGTTTTTAAACGACCATGTATAGTAAGGCGTTTTTTTGTTGTTGTTTTTTTTAAATGACCATGTATAGTAAGGCATTTTATTTTATTTTTTACGACCATGTATACTGAGGCATTTTTTTTTGTTTTGTTTTGTTTAAAAAAAAACAAAAAACAACCATGTATATTAAGGTTTTTTTTTAAACGACCATGTATAGTAAGGCGTTTTATGTATTTATTTATTTATTTATTTATTTATTTTAAATGACCAAGTATAGTAAGGCGTTTTATTTATTAATTTATTTATTTATTTAATATTTTAAATGACCATGTATATATGTATGTAAGGTGTTTTTGTTTTTTTTTAAACGACCATGCATAGTAAGGGGTTTATTTATTTATTTATTTATTTAAAAAAATGACTATGCATAGTAAGACTTTTTTTAATTTTTTTAATTTATTTTAAAAACGACCATGTATAGTAAGGCATTTTTTTTATTTTATTTTTTTTAAACGACCATGGAGTAAGGCATTTATTTTTTTTGTTTTGTTTTGTTTTTTTAAACGACCATGTATAGTAAGGCATTTTTTATTTATTTATTTTTTTTTTTTAAACGACCATGTATAGTAAGGTTTTTTTGTTTTTTTTTAAACGACCATGTATAGTAAGGCGTTTTTTTTTAATGACCATGTATAGTAAGGCGTTTATTTATTTATTTATTTTAAAAACGACCATGTATAGTAAGGCGGGGTTTTTTTGTTTTGTTTTCTTTGTTTGTTTGTTTTTTTTTTTTAAAACGACCATGTAAAGTAAGGGGTTTATTTATTTATTTATTTAAAAAAATGACTATGCATAGTAAGACTTTTTTTTTTTAAAGTTTTTTATTTTAAAAACGAACATGTATAGTAAGGCTTTTTTTTTTTTAAACGACCATGTATAGTAAGGCATTTATTTTTTTGTTTTGTTTTGTTTTAAAAAAAAAAAACGACCATGTATAGTAAGGCGTTTATTTATTTAAAACGACCGTGTATAGTAAGGCATTTTATTTATTTATTTATTATTTTATTTTTTTAAACGACCATGTATAGTAAGGCGTTTTATTTAGTTATTTATTATTTATTTCTTTTTTTAAATGACCATGTAGTATAGTAAGGCGTTTATTTATTTATTTATTTTAAAAACGACCATGTATAGTAAGGCGGGGGTTTTTTTGTTTTGTTTTCTTTGTTTTTTTGTTTTTAAAAAAAAAACGACCATGTAAAGTAAGGGGTTTATTTATTTATTTATTTTTGTTTTGTTTTTTTAAACGACCATGTATAGTAAGGCTTTTTTTTTTTTAAACGACCATGTATAGTAAGGCATTTATTTTTTTGTTTTGTTTTGTTTTAAAAAAAAAAAACGACCATGTATAGTAAGGCGTTTATTTATTTAAAACGACCGTGTATAGTAAGGCATTTTATTTATTTATTTATTATTTTATTTTTTTAAACGACCATGTATAGTAAGGCGTTTTATTTAGTTATTTATTCTTTATTTCTTTTTTTAAACGACCATGTAGTATAGTAAGGCGTTTATTTATTTATTTATTTTAAAAACGACCATGTATAGTAAGGCGGGGTTTTTTTTGTTTTGTTTTCTTTGTTTTTTTGTTTTTAAAAAAAAAACGACCATGTAAAGTAAAGGGTTTATTTATTTATTTATTTAAAAAAATGACTATGCATAGTAAGACTTTTTTTTTTTTTTTTAAGTTTTTTATTTTAAAAACGAACATGTATAGTAAGGCATTTTTTTTATTTTTTATTTTTTAAACGACCGTGTATAGTAAGGCATTTATTTATTTATTTTTGTTTTGTTTTTTTAAACGACCATGTATAGTAAGGCATTTATTTATTTATTTTTGTTTTGTTTAAAAAAAAAAAAATGACCATGTATAGTAAGGCGTTTATTTATTTAAAACGACCGTGTATAGTAAGGCGTTTTTTTTTGTTTTGTTTTTTTTAAACGACCATGTATAGTAAGGCATTTTATTTATTTATTTATGTATTTATTATTATTATTTTTTAAAAGACCATGTATAGTAAGGCTTTTTTTTTTTTTTTTAACGACCATGTATAGTAAGGCGTTTTTATTTATTTATTTATTTATTTTAAAAAGACCATGTATAGTAAGGCGGGTTTTTTTGGTTTGTTTTTTAAACGACCATGTATAGTAAGGCGTTTTATTTATTTATTTATTTATTTATTTTTAAACGACCATGTATAGTAAGGTGTTTTTTTCTTTGTTTTGTTTTTAAACGAGCATGTATAGTAAGGGGTTTATTTATTTATTTAAAAAAATGACTATGCATAGTAAGACTTTTTTTTAATTTTTTTTTAATTTATTTTAAAAACGTCCATGTATAGTAAGGCGTTTTTTTTTTTTTTGTGTGTTTTGTTTTTTTCCTTTAAACCACCATGTATAGTAAGGCATTTTTTGTTGTTCTTTTTTTAAACGACCATGTATAGTAAGGCGTTTATTTATTTATTTTTAAAAAGACCATGTATAATAAGGCGTATTTTTTTGGGGGGGGGTTGTAAACGACTATGTATAATAAGGCGGGGTTTTTAAAAAAAATTATTTATTTTAAAAACGACCATGTATAGTAAGGCTTTTTTTTTTTTTTTAAACGACCATGTATAGTAAGGCGTTTTATTTATTTATTTATTTATTTATTTTTAAACGACCATGTATACTAAGGCGTTTATTTGTTTATTTATTTTAAAATCGACCATGTATAGTAAGGTGTTTTTTTCTTTGTTTTGTTTTTAAACGAGCATGTATAGTAAGGCGTTTTTTTTTTTTTAAACGACCATGTATAGTAAGGGGTTTATTTATTTATTTAAAAAAATGACTATGCATAGTAAGACTTTTTTTAAATTTTTTTTTATTTATTTTAAAAACGACCATGTATAGTAAGGCATTTTTTTTCTTTTATTTTTTTAAACGACCATGTATAGTAAGGCATTTATTTGTTTTGTTTTGTTTTTTTAAACGGCCATGTATAGTAAGGCATTTTTTTTTTTTTTTTTACGACCATGTATACTTTGGCATTTTTTTTGTTTTGTTTGGTTTTAAAAAAAAAACGACCATGTATAGTAAGGGTTTTTTTTTTGTTTTTTTTTTTTAAACGACCATGTATAGTAAGGCGTTTTATTTAGTTATTTATTATGTATTTCTTTTTTTAAACGACCATGTAGTATAGTAAGGCGTTTATTTATTTATTTATTTTAAAAACGACCATGTATAGTAAGGCGGGGGTTTTATGTTTTCTTTTCTTTCTTTTTTTTTTTTTTTTTTTTTTAAACGACCATGTAAAGTAAGGGGTTTATTTATTTATTTATTTAAAAAAATGACTATGCATAGTAAGACTTTTTTATTTTTTTTATTTTTTTATTTTAAAAACGACCATGTATATAGTAAGGCATTATTTTTATTTTTCATTTTTTAAACGACCGTGTATAGTAAAGCATTTATTTATTTTATTTTATTTTTTTAAACGACCATGTATAGTAAGGCATTTATTTTTTTGTTTTGTTTTTTAAAAAAAAACGACCATGTATAGTAAGGCGTTTTTATTTATTTATTTAATTTATTTATTTATTTATTTATTTATTTATTTTGAAAAGACCATGTATAGTAAGGCGGGTTTTTTTGTTTTTGTTTTTTTAAACGACCATGTATAGTAAGGCATTTTATGTATTTATTTATTATTTTATTTTTTTAAAATGCCATGTATAGTAAGGCTTTTTTAAATTTTTTTAACGACCATGTATAGTAAGGCATTTATTTTTTTTGTTTTGTTTTGTTTTAAAAAGAAACCGACCATGTATAGTAAGGCGTTTTTATTTATTTATTTTATATATTTATTTATTTAGTTATTTTTTTTAAATGCCATGTATAGTAAGGCGTTTTTTTTTTAAACGACCATGTATAGTAAGGGGTTTATTTATTTATTTAAAAAAATGACTATGCCTAGTAAGACTTTTTTTTTATTTTTTTTTATTTATTTTAAAAACGACCATGTATAGTAAGGCATTTTTTTTTATTTTATTTTTTTAAACGACCATGTATAGTAAGGCATTTATTTGTTTTGTTTTGTTTTTTTAAACGGCCATGTATAGTAAGGCATTTATTTATTTTTTTTGTTTGAAAAAAAAACGACCATGTATAGTAAGGCGTTTTTATTTATTTATTTATTTTATTTATTTATTTATTTTAAAAAGACCATGTATAGTAAGGCGGGTTTTTTTTGTTTTGTTTTTTTAAACGACCATGTATAGTAAGGCATTTTATTTATTTATTTATTTATTTATTTATTTATTTATTTTTATTTAATTTTTTTAAAATGCCATGTATAGTAAGGCTTTTTTTTCTTTTTTTAACGACCATGTATAGTAAGGCATTTATTTTTTTTGTTTTGTTTTAAAAAAAAACCGACCATGTATAGTAAGGCGTTTTTATTTATTCTATATATTTATTTATTTATTTATTTATTTATTTTAAAAAGACCATGTATAGTAAGGCGGGTTTTTTTTGTTTGTTTTTTAAACGACCATGTATAGTAAGGCATTTTATTTATTTATTTATTCATTTTTATTTTTATTTTTAAAAGACCATGTATAGTAAGGCGGGTTTTTTTTGTTTTTTTTTTGTAAACGACTATGTATAGTAAGGCGTTTTTTTGTTTTTTTACGACCATGTATAGTAAGGCATTTTTTTGTTTGTTTTTGTTTTGTTTAAAAAAAAAAAAAACGACCATCTATAGTAAGGCATTTTATTTATTTATTTATTTTATTTATGTATTTTTTTTTTTTTAAAAGACCATGTATTGTAAGGCTTTTTATTTTTTTATTTTTTTTATTTTAAAAACGTCCATGTATAGTAAGGCGTTTTGTTTTGTTTTTTGTTTTTTTTAAACGACCATGTATAGTAAGGCGTTTTTTTGTTTTAATTTTTAGTTTTTTAAACGACAATGTTTAGTATGGCGTTTATTTATTTATTTTAAAAACGACCATGGAGTAAGGCATTTATTTTTTTATTTTTTGTTTTGTTTTTTTAAATGACCATGTATGGTAAGGCGTTTATTTATTTATTTACTTTTTTTTTTTTAAACGACCATGTAAGGCGTTTTTTGTTTTTGTTTTTTTTAACGATCATGTATAGTAAGGCATTTTATTATTTAAAAAAAAAACAAAAAAAACGACCATAGTAAGGCATTATTTATTTATTTATTTATTTATTGACGGCCATGTGTAATAAGCATTATTTTTATTTTTTTAATAAATCAAAAATGACCATCAGGCTATTATGTAAAAAAAAAAAAAAAAGTCACGATGTATTTAAAAAAAAAAAATTCCCTATCAAAAATGACCATGTACACTGTACAGTACAGTAAGGGTTTTAAACACAATAAAAATAACGTGTATATAGTGTTTTTGTATAGTAAGTAAAACAACCATTGAAAAGCTTTCATTTACTTTTTAAAAATATCATGTATAGTAAGGTATTTGTTTTATTATTTTATTTTACTTAAAAAAAAACATGTATAGTAAGTTTTTTTTGTTTTTTTTTAAACAATCATGTGATTAGTTATTTTTCTGTTTTCTGGCTCAGGTTTCTTGCTAAAGTTAAACAAACAGTGAAGCACAATTAATGGTGATTTTTTTTATTGAAGATACAGATATGCAATTTTAAAATGACGCACTATGCGTCTGGCCGCCGGGGCCCCCAATCCCTTCTTGCCTGGGGCCCTTGGAGAATGTTTCTCCGCCACTGTTTACACTTTCAGGTGCCGTTGAAAAGCAGCCGGACAGTCGTTTGGCATGACGTGCTGTTGCCTTCGGGAAAAACACGGCTTTTCTTCTTCATAATAATTACCTTGCAAATGTCCTTACGTCTTTGAAATTAAAAAAAAAAAAAAAAAAAATCTCTCGTCTGATCTGGTGTTGCCTTCAGGAACAGTCCCAAAATCACAGTTTCCTATCAACAACCCCTCGTTAATTTCCCTCCCCCACCCCCCACATTCTTGTGACTTTCTCCAGCCCCCTCCCATACCCAATGATGCATTTTGGTGAAGCAGCATGTGGCTCACTCGCCAAACTTGTGCACTGTGGAGTCCTTGCGACTTTGTCATGCCTCAAACGCACTCATTGGCATCTAATCCCGATCAATGGAGGAAGAGGAAGATGATGAGGAAGAGTGGGTGGGATGTTTGTCATCCTCACCTGAGGAACTGTTGATGTTTTTTTTTGTGTTTTCTTTTGGATGGATGGTTGTTGGTGACTTGGACGTGAGAAGTATGTCGATAACTTAATCGATAGCGGGCGTATGCGTGTGCAGGTGCTCAAAGTTACCAAAGGGGGCGCATTTAAATGACACCATTTGAAGTTTAAAAAAATAATAATAATAATAACAAAAAGCCCTTTAGTGCTCATGAAAAGAAGAACTTTGACTTTAGTGATGGATTCAAACGAGTCGGCTTTTATGAGCTCATCACAACCTGCGGGACAAAAGATTGGCCTCGTGTTAAATTATTCACACGCACACGTACACAAAAGAAAATTAAAGTAGACAGCATTTCATATTTTCTTGCTCTCCGCGTTTAACTCGGCGAGTGAAAACATGACGTCTTTTTTTTTTTCGTCTCCCAAAAGCGTCATAGTGGTCAACCTTGGGTCGTTATGATCCATGCGTGGTATGATCATCATCATAATAATAATATTAATAATGAGAAGAAGCCATGCTGCACATTGATGTCAAGGGAAGAAAAGACAAATTCCCGTGTGGATTATTCTTTGAAGCTACAACAAAAGGAGCCAAAAAAAAAAAATATATATATATATATATATATATATATCACTCCTGGGATTGTCTTGCATTCTTTTACATCAGCCCGATTCCATTTTAAAAGGGACTTTTTCACAGAGGTCCAGCAAAATCACCGTATGGGAGCCCAAAATAGCCAATAGGTTGCACTCGCCTTTCACATATCACCCAACAAAAAAGGAAATTGTCACATCTGTAGCTTTTTACACAGAGATCCAACAAAAATTGATGCAACAAACAGCTTGGCATGCATCCACCTTTGCAGTTCATACAGAACCCAGCCAAGGCAGGACATTGTTGGAGCCTCTTTTACACAGATACCCCGCAAACAGCTGAAATTGTGCTCAAAGTGGAAGGCAGCTAAATTGAAGATCCAACATTTATGCTTCTTTTACACAGAGACCAGCAAAAGAGACGTTTCCCTTTCACTCAAACCTAGCATAGACAAGATATTGCCACGGCGGCCACTTTTACACAGAGATCCAGCAAAATTGAGATACAATTTGAAGATCCAACATTTACACTTCTATGCTTTTCACACAGAACCCAGAAAAAGTAGCATTTTGCATTTATATGCCTTTCACACAGAGATTGGCAAAGGCAGGATTGCCACAACTTTTGCCTTTATTTACACATAGATCCAGAAAATTTGAAATAAAATTTGAAGAACCAACATTTACGCAGGGTGCATTTCACACAGAACCCTGTAGAATCCAAAATTTGCCACCTGTTATACAAAGAGATCTAGCAGAAATAGTTGCACTAGAGCAGAAAATTGCTTATGGGCTAAATTTGCGTTCCATGCAGAACCCAGCAAAGCCTGTCATACAGAACCCAGACAAGGCACGACATTGTTGGAGCCCCTTTTACACAGATATCCTGCAAACAGCTGAAATTGTGCTCAAGGTGGAAGGAAGCTAAATTGATGATCCAAAACATTTATGCTTCTTTTACACAGAGACCAGCAAGAGACATTTCCCTTTCACGCAAAACTAGCAAAGATTGGATATTGCCACGGCAGCAACTTTTATACAGAGGTCCAACAAAAATTGAGATACAATTTGAAGATCCAACGTTTACACTTCTATGCTTTTCACACAGAACCCAGAAAAAGTAGCATTTTGCATTTATATGCCTTTCACACAGAGATTGGCAAAGGCAGGATTGCCACAACTTTAGCCTTTATTTACACATAGATCCGGAAAATTTGAAATAAAATTTGAAGAACCAACATTTACGCAGGGTGCTTTTCACACAGAACCCTGCAAAATCAAAATTTTGCAACCAGTTATACAAAGAGATCCAGCAGAAATAGTTGCACTGGAGCAGAAAATTGCTAATGGGCTACATTTGCGTTCCACGCAGAACCCAGCAAAGCCAGTCTGTTTTAAACACATACAACCGACAGCCACAATTGTCGTTTTTTTTTTTTTTTTTCCAGCAAAATTGTTACTCATACATTTATCCATTTTTGTCTTTCGCACAAAACCCAGCCTAAGCTGTAGCTTCTTCAAGACATGGATCTTCCACAAAACACACATTTGCCTTTCACACAGAGCCCAGTAAAGTCACGATGACCCCACTATATCTGCAGCCTCGTTTACACAGAGATCCCCGTACAATTAGTGTAGCAAAGCCAGAACCGGAGTCAACAAGTTATACTTTTGTGCCCGTCACACGGAACCCAGCAAAGGGCAGATAGATGATCATTGCTTATATCGCCTCAGAAACTTTCCAATAAATCCCACCCGCCCCCTTTTTCCTTGATGGAGTATAATAGCAAGGTGGGCGCGTCATCAGGGTCCCACCCGCGCAATCGCGTCGCTTATCCATCTTGCACTGCTGAGTTGGCGCTTTAGCTGACGGACGCTAGCGACGATTTACCGCTAGCTCATAAATCATAGATACGCACACACACACACGCGCGCACATGAGGTCATTATAGTTCACAAAAATGAGTGTTTATAAAACTCATGACAATGATATCAAACGTGCTTTCAAAATTCCGCACTCGACAAATCCGGCAAATTCAAACTAATAGGAAAAGCATATCAACGACGCATCTTCCTATGCAAAAGGCATCCGAGTGACTGGTCACATGGTCCGCCGGTAACCACGGCGACAGGCTCTAGGCCATAATCTAGATAATCCCTCGCCTTGGAATTGTTGATCGTTTTGTTTTAAGACGAGCACATGGGGAAGATGTTTTTTTTTCCCCCCTCCCCAAAAATGATTTTCTACATTTGAAATCCGAGTTTGCGTCGTTTGTTTTGACAAGATGGCATCCATCATATAAACATGATGAAGGAAAAAAAATCCATTCAAGCGCTCATGGATGAAACATGGCCCAAAACAATCATGATCATGTGGAGGCTCGACCTTTGACCTCAACCGTAAATTCAATTTTCAGCCTCCCAATCCAAACCCCAAACTTGTGCTAAACTCAACCCTATTGCTATAAAAACATGGAATCTACCAAAAGAAAGATGAAAGTCTCTTCTTTCATCAGGAAAAAAAAGTATATTTCTATCTGTTTCAATTTAGCAGCAATTAGCATTAGAATATAGCTAAGTTTCATCATTATTCACAAATCTATTTAGAATTGTAATTGAGCTTGTTTTCAACATGGCCCTGGTTGATCTCCTTTGCTGTGCTGCCACCTGCTGGCTGTTTGTGTACTAACTACCATTTCTTCAAACGTTGCATTGGCTGCATCAAAGCCTTCTGTATGCTCTAGCATAAAAAAAAAACAAAAAAAAAACAAAAAAAAACAAAAAAAAACATGATAAACATATAAAAAGTCTTTGGGACACTTAAACATTTAAAATAGAACGTATTTATAAGTTCTTGGGAGCAAATGAGTTAAATCGGAACGCAATTCAAATGGAATTCGGCACACATAACAAGTGATAATGTTCAGATGTTGTAGGAGGCTTTTGTTGACGTTATGATTTTTTGTTTATTTTCATGTTATTTTAATTTAATTGTATTTATTTGCATTTTATTTGTTTATTGTATTTATTAGTGGTGTCAGGCGATTATTTTTTTTTATCATAATTAATCGCATGACTTCAATAGTTAATTCACAATCAATCGCAAATTTTATGCCTGTTCTAAATGTACAATAAAATGCACAAAAAAATATTTTTCCAGTTTTTATACTCTTACCATAAAAGTGGGTAAAAAAAAGTCAAATGAATAGATGAGTAGAAATATGGCTGCATCTTTTAGTCATTGATACAGTAACGTCATAATAATTCACAAAAATTGAGTTAAAAAAAAAAAAAAGACGTGTGATATTGATTTGTGTTGCAGTCAATTTTCTGCCACTAGATGGCAGAATTGCATTTTTAAGACACTGGTGACAGCTCAGTGCATTTTTCTTTTCATATTTTAAGAGCGATTTAATCTTTAACATGAAGTAACATTTTTTAAAATTTCAAAATACAACTTCACCCCAGTCGACAAAAATGTATGCATTAATATATTACATTGATTACTGCTGAAATTTGACCCAAACCGCAACAATGGGCAAGGCCACTTGTCGTGTGGGCGTGATCATGCAAATTAGTCCCACTGTGACATCACAACCAGCAACATTCGCAACAGCAAAAAGCGTTCACCCGATGTGAAGTTGACAGACGCATCATCGATGCGGTGATGTCATCCAGCGGCCAGGGGTTCCATTTCCACTTCTGCGGTGATGTCATCCATCTTCTCACCTAAAAAAAATCAAAAGAAAAAGCAATTAGGAGGGAGTAAATCGTTCACAAGTTCACTGTACTGAAGTCTCAGGAGATTTGAGGGATAATTTTGGTCGCAAATGGTTCCGGTTACCATTCTATGGTTATCATCACACTTTAGAATAGATAAATTCTACTCTTGCCCGAGTTCAAGCCAAAGAAAAAGCCAAACAGTCCAATCATTTGCTCATGTGTGCTTACGTGAAATCTCACAAGGATATTTGGCTCCCCTCGCCCTGGACGTCATATGAGCAGGTGTACCTAATCAAGTGGCCAACCGACGCGCGTAGCTGTTGCGCGCGCGCGCGCATGTGAGCAGTGCGCGGCGCGCGTGCGCGAGTGCTCCTCGATCGCCTCTCTCCAAAGTTTGCAGCAAACAGCAAGCGGGCGCGCGTGTGCGTGTTTGTTTGGCGACACTTTTGGAAGATGGAAAGCGCCAACAGTCCGCTCGACACGTTCCTAGAGCGGCCGCCGGAGGACGCGGCGAGTCCCGCCGCCGCCGGAAACGCTTCGGCGGCGGCAGCGGCGGCGGCGGCGGCGTGGAGCCGCAACGCGAGCGGCGAGGAGGCTTCTTGGGAGCAGGAGGGCTTGTCGCCCATCATCCCCATCATCACCGCCGTCTACTCGCTCGTCTTCGTGGTGGGATTGCTCGGAAACTGCCTGGTCATGTACGTCATCGTCAGGTAAGGCAAGCACGCACAACACCTGCAAGTGCTAGAAAGTATTGAGGCAACATGCAAACGAATTCCGAATTGAGGGATTACAACGGATCTGAAAAAAATACGTCGGTCAAAAAAGATTTTTTTTCGCTTGAATTCCAGTCATTCAAAATGGTCATATAGTGCAATAAATAAATAAATAAATAAATAATTAAACCACAACTATGCATATTTGTTCATATATTTATATGTAGCACTTTGTGATTTGATTTCAAATGTATAGTGCTTTACAAATAAAATGTATTATTATTCCTACATATCTATTTTTTTTCCAAAAATAGCTGGCAAAAAAATTATAAAAAATATTTGACATATTTCTTTATAATTTCCGTTGATAGAGTAAAATAAATCAAGTTAATTTAACATATTAATTAAATCAAATTAGGCTACTTGAAAAATGTGAAAATAAAATAAAATGATATACATTTTCATTTTATGAAAAAAAATATTTTACATATATTCCTTTATAATTTCCGTTGATAGAGTAAAATCAATCAAGTTAATTAAATATATTAATTAAATCAAATTAGGCTATTTGAAAACCGTGAATAAAAATGATATATATTTTTATTTCATGAAAAAATATTTTACATGTCTTTATAATTTCAGTTGATAGACTCAAATAAATCAAGTTACTTATATTAATTAAATCAACTTAGGCTACTTGAAAAACGTGAATAAAAATAAAATATATATTTTTTATTTTATTTCCCTTTGAGACATTGGAAGAAAAAGGGAATAAAATGTTATAAATAAAAATATAAAAATTTTCTATTCCAAACATGTTCAGCTGTCCATTCTTTTCTATTCACGTCATGGACATTACATTGGGTACACCTGCATGTGACATTCAATACAAAACATTTCGAGCTTACCAAATAAAGCGGCCAGCTCCCTCTGAGCCGAGAGTGTGGAGTTTCATTTTCACGATGCCATTAATTCAGCATTAAATGCGTGACATGTTGCAATCGATTGGTGCGCTTGATATGTGTCCCCGACCGGCGACGAGACCGTTTTATGAGTCCCCACCGAAGCGATAACAAACCGTCCATACATCACTAGCTCCCAGCAGCCCGGTCAACATGTTAATTATAGCTCCGGGGAGGGCACATTGGTTCTTTATTTACGATACGTGGAGACAGCAAATCTGCTTTGATGCGCAGTAAAAAATGCGAGTGGCATCAAATGAAAAAGTGAGTCACGGCGGTGACTTCATAAGCGCTTTACGAGGAGCCTTTCATTCAACAGACGAGCGGCTGGCAAGCGATGTGGCCGCCTTCCAATCGATGCCTCTATATTAAACATTGATTAGGCCACGCTTCGTATTAGAAAGGTGTCACGCCGGCCCTGATACGTCTTTAGCTGACTGAACTGATTAAGCTGGACTATTAATGCTCTTAAGGGCGTACAAGTGGAAAAGCGACATTAACATCTGTATATTCGTTCATCCGAATCGTGTGATTCCTCTGGCTGACTGCTGCTAAGTACACATAGTCAATTAGCGGACTCAACGGAAACCCCACGGAATCAGATGATCCAAGTGATTTGGGTGACTGACTCAAATGAGCGGACTGCGATGATTTAGTCCATTGACTTGAGTCCGACGACTCACAAGAAACACTTGGATTCCGTTTTGTTCGTTTGTTTTTAATTCACTGACTCAAGTTAGCCGACTACCCACCACAGTCAGATGACTTGATTGACTGACTTGAGTCAGCAGAATCACTGAAAACACTGTGGATTTGGATGATTCAGCTGAATCAAGTGACTGACTAAAGTTAGCAGACTTCCTGGAAGCCCTACAGACTCCAAATGACTTGGTCCACTAGCCCAAGGGAGCAAGAACTCGGATGATTTGGTTCTCTGGTACTCGAGCAAAAACCTCCGATGATTTGGTTGTCTGGTGGAAAAAGTTAGCAGACTCACTGAAAACGCAGTGAACTCTGAAGATTCATCTAAGTCAGATGACTGACTCAAGTTAATAGACTTCCTGGAAGCACTACTTACCCCAAATGATTTGGTCCACTAGCCAATGAGAGCAAGAACTTGGATGACTTGGTTCTTTCAAAGAACTTCTTTGGTGGAACAAGTCAGCAGACTCACCGAATACACCATAGATCCGGAGGATTCAGCTGAATCAAGTTAGCGGACGCACCATAAGCACTGCGGACTCCCATAATTTGGTTTTACTAACTTCAGATTAGTGGACTCACTGGGAACACTCTTGATTCCGATGATTTGTTTATCTGACTTCCTGCAAGTCAACCTAACAACGGTGATTCAAGTGAATCGGGTCCCAAATAAGCTGATTCAACCCCAGTTCTTCTTAGACAAACTGAATTTAGCATTCAAAAAGCCAAAGAGAAAATCCTTCCCAAGTCTACCAACAGTGTAAATACAGAAAAGCGGTAAGACGAAACAAATGCGATTGGCGAATTGTTTTATTGATGACATGGCCGCTTTCTTTGGTCACACTAATTAAACACATGCTGCCTGCAGCCTGCAAGCCATTCAGATCAATAATTTAACTATAGCATTATGCTATTAAGGTGAATAATATAGTTTGGCCTCAGGTAGTCATGAAAAAGTAAAAGGTAATTTTGAAGACTGTTTTGTTCTCGGTATACCCCGACAGCATGCCCAGCCCCTCACGAGGGAGGGGGGGGATCTTAACTGTGGCAAAATGAGAAAAAGTAATTACTTAGTGTGATTACACTTGCCTCAATTAATGAAGTGGAGAAACTGGTCTCAGAGGCGTACAATGCATAACAATGAAGCGCCAGTCCGGACAAATTGCATTAAGCGAGCTGATGTTTAATTCATGGCGGAGAACAAAACAGTCGGCCGGGAGACGGCGGAGATGTTATCGGCGCTCGGCAACTCTCCGTGTCGCCACAGGTACACCAAGATGAAAACGGCCACCAACATCTACATCTTCAACCTGGCCCTGGCCGACGCCCTGGTCACCACCACCATGCCCTTCCAGAGCACCGACTACCTCCTCAACACGTGGCCCTTCGGCCAGGTGGTCTGCAAGGTGTTCATAGCCATCGACTACTACAACATGTTCACCAGCATCTTCACGCTCACCATGATGAGCGTGGACCGCTACGTGGCCGTGTGCCACCCGGTCAAGGCACTCGACTTCCGAACCCCCGTCAAGGCCAAGGTGATTAACGTGTGCATCTGGATCCTGTCCTCGGCTGCTGGCATTCCCGCTTTTGTCCTGGGTGGTACGCAGACCAACCTCGGTGAGCTGTCATACATTTCCAAGTTCGATGGATGTAAGCATATTTTGGCAAGTCCAGGTAAAGAAAGTATAGAACCCTGCTACAGTTTGGCTTTAGCCACAGATCCTTCTACTCAACTGGCAGGTAAACAAGCTCCAGCAGCTCCAGGAAGTAAAAACCCTGGTCCAGAAAGTAAAAGTCCTACCACGGTTTGGCTATAGTAGCTCAGGCAGCTCCAAGAACTCGTTTACCTGCCCGTTTAAGCAGAAGGACCTGTGGCTCAAGCCAAACTGCAGCAGGGTTTTTACTTTCTGGACCTGGATTTGCCACACCTGGCCAGATGTAAGCGTGGTTGGTTGAATGGTTGCTACGGGGGTACCTGTATGGCCAGACCTAGTCCACTTAGCTGGATGCAAGGATGGTTGATGGTGAGGAAAGAAGGGTAGGAAGGATAGTTGATGACTGAAGATCTTGGATTATTTTATACCTTTAAAATCGGGACTTAATCCAATTCATACCTTCGGGGCATGGACCAAGCATTCTAGTCCAGTTTGGTGAAAGAAGGAACCATTGGATCATGTCTGATCTTGGATTATTTTAGGCCATTTCACCCTGGACTAAACCCAATCACTGCTATTCAGTTCTTACTCAAGGGTGATGATGGTGCATTCTTCTCTAATTCATTTGGATGGATGATTAATTCCTCCATGTTTCTGGTCCATTTTTGTCATGATCCTTGTAGGTATCACGGAATGCGCCTTACAGTTCCCCGAGCCGTACGTGTACTGGGACACTCTCATGAAGATATGCGTGTTCGTGTTTGCCTTCGTGGTCCCGGTTCTGATCATCACTGTGTGCTACTCCCTGATGCTCCTCCGGCTCAAGAGCGTCCGCATGCTGTCCGGCTCGCGGGTGAAGGACCGCAACTTGCGCCGCATCACCCGGCTGGTGGTGGTGGTGGTGGCCGTCTTCGTGGTGTGCTGGACCCCCATCCATATCTTCATTCTGGTCAAGGCGCTGGCCAGCGTGCCAGAGACCACCGCCATCATGGCCGCCTACTTCTTTTGCGTGGCTCTAGGCTACACCAACAGTAGCCTCAACCCCGTCCTCTACGCCTTCCTGGACGAGAACTTCAAGCGCTGCTTCAAGGACTTCTGCGTCTCGGCGAGGCTAAGGCAGGAGAAGGTGTCTGGGAGCAGGAAGGTGGCGGTGGAGGCGGTGCAGGAGGCTGCCGTGCCCCTGAGGAACCCGGACGAGAATAGCAACCCCACATGACTAGCGGTGGAACTGTCTTCCAATTCCCACGCTGGCAAAGAAGATTCCCAAGACTTGGGCCTCACCCACGTCACCACCGCGATGTAGACCGTCATGTTGATCTAGTGGACATGCTTGGAGGTGTGGAGTAAGAGGATCACTCTGATTATTTGGTTCACTGAATCGCTGCGGAATCAGAAGAAACACTCTGGACTCTGGTGGTTCGTTTCACTGACCCAAGTCGTCATCAGAGTTCCCAATAACTTGAGTCAGTGGAACAAACCAACTGAATTTATGGTAGTCTGCTTCCTGGAACCGAATCAAGATTACGAATTCAGATGATCTGGACTCTTCTGATTTGGTTCACGGAGGACATTCACCAGAAAAAAAAGGAAGTCATGTTGTTCTGGTGACTGACTCTTAGCCGCTAACTTCTTCTGCATACATATACACCACCAGTCCTCACGCCTTCCTGGATGAGAACTTGAAGCGCTGCTTCAGGGACTCCGACTGCTGGAGGCTGTCGTGCCCCAGCAGAAATCGTTCGAGAACAAATTAAGTCCACATGGATGGCGGTGGAACTGCTCCTCCATTTCCAATAGTCGAAAAAAAACCTCCTGAGACTTGGGCCCACCCGCATCACCCCCCGCATTGTAGGTTGTCATGGTGACCAGGAGCACAAAGGCTGGAGACGTACCAACATTTAACGACTTATTCAGACGAGGTGTTGTCAAAACAGAAGTTTTTGTGCGATCTTATTTGTCAAGGGCTACATGTGTCGGAATGTTTGACCAGTTGTGCCTTTTGTCTAACCGACCGTCGAGAAGTCGAACAGGATGACATATGAAACGTTTGCATGATTTGCATGAAAACGGATACAAATATTGTTGGGACAATTTTTACATTTAAGAAGAGGAATCCAGAGGGTGTGTTTGACATTTGACAGAGGGCTTTTCGACATCTATTTTGATGACTTCCCAGTGAATAATCCCGTCGCGTGTGCTGTGCGTGGTGACATAATAATCCCAAAATAATTGAGATGGTCAAATATTACAACCCCTTCATATTATCAGTCAGCATGTACAGTGTAACGGTAACATGATTGTTTTGTTTAGACATACTGTATACCGAGTGTCCTTGTAGCATCCTAAACGCATGCTAGCCAGTTCTTGTAAATGATATAGAATGTACTGCATATGAATTACATCACGTTCCCGTTTTGCAGCTATTTTTACGCTTTTTGGCAACCAAAATAACTTCAGAGACATAATTCCAAGAAAAGAATGTTATTTTGGGATATTTCTGTCATTTTATCATTGTCGTTCTTATGTTTGTTCACCTGCAGCTGTATTTTGGCTTTGTCTGGATAACACATTAAATCTATTTTAAAAGGGACAGATGGATGGATGTTAAATGCAAATTGACTTTTAGTCGGATCACTAGAGTGCTTCAATCAGGTGTAAAATCTGACTTTCTTATAATGAGTCTGTCAGCATGCCCTGCCCACTGTGACATCACAATACGGCTAAAAGACATAACCCTTGACCACATTGAGTTTCTGCACCAACGGCACACATGATAAGCCAGGTTCGCTTAGGTTCTCCACTTATTATAACACAATCATGTCCAAAACCAAAAGGTAAGCAGAGCTGCAGTGTTTTTCACGAAAATGAAATAACAAAAGCTACAATTGAAAAATAAAAATTCAAAATAAAAAAACAAATAAATAAAACAAAATCTATAAATAAATAATATAGAAAGTTTTAGATGAACACTTTATCTAGTACGTTAGTGTATTTTAAATTAATGTTGGTCAGTATGGGGTTGCTATTTTTTGAAGTGGAAGAAAGTTTGAAAATAACTCATAATACGGGACAGGTAGGCTTGGAATGTAAGGCAACAGCGCCCCTCAATGGCCAAAACGGTGCATTACAACTACATTGCTTTTTATATAAAACGGAATTAAACACAAATCTTACTATCATTTAACGAAACGACAATTACATTGGTAGGTAGAACTAAAAAAAAAAAATATCACAATTACACTTATTTATAACAATTACATTTACTAAAGTTTAGTGTAATGGGATTTCCTGGTAGGGTTCTCCAGATTTGAAAGTAGGGTTCCAATCCAGAGTTTGGTTTTAAAAGTAGGGTTTCAAGACGAGATTCGGGTTTTCAAGAAGAAATCCGGCTTCTAAAAACCTGAAATCTGAATCACGAGTCCCCAACAAGGTTCCATGGGCGTGGTTAGGTGACATCATCCATTGACGTCACCTTCGACATTTCCGGGTGTTTCCAAGCTGGTGGAGAAGACGGGCGGCGAAAGAACTTAATCGCGGAGCAAAACTTTGTTTTTCTCATCAAAATGAATCGTATTTTTGGCATGGGGAAACCCAAGGCTCCGCCACCGAACCTTACGGACTGCATCGGAACCGTAAGTACAATTTTTCTGCCTTTTCCCCCTCTTTCCTCCCCACAAGTAAACAAAGACGATCCCAGGTTGGCCATTTAAAAGTGTGGCCTGACTGACAAGTTTTCTCAACTGGGAAATGACCGAGGACGTGTTTTCTTTCGCCCTTCTCAACGTGCTGACTTGAAATTAATATTTGACCACACGATTAATATTGACGAGCAGCAAAACCCGACGCGGCGCTGACGTCATGGGTTAACAAGCCATCATTTCAGATGTGAATCGGCGTCTTTGTCTCTCCGTTCGAAATATTTTTTGACAGACACAAAAAAAAATAATAATGACCCATAATAGAAAGTATTTAGTTTTGGGTGAGATAGACCGGCAGACTGGCACGAACCGGTTCTACAGGTTTGTAGGTAGCTTGCGAGGAAGAGGTTATTTTTAGCTAGTATTAGCATCAAGTTGTACATATATTTAGAAATTAAAAATGGAAAATGTCACCTTTAGGGACCAAAAGCATGACGGTTGTCTTGTGGTATCACAATAATGCTGCGCAAGTCGTCTTTGTGAGAAGGAATTAAAAAATAAAATAGCCGCACCTGTGTTGATTTCCTTTTGTGGCACATTTGCGCTCTATTTCTTCTTCTACGGTTGTTGGCAACTTCTACGGGTGTTAGTCTTGTTTCGTACAAATGCTAATTACGTTCGAAACTACAACAATGTTTCAAGACGGGAATACCATAAAAAATTATTTGGTGCTGATCTTTGGTATGATTATTCTCACATTGACCCATATAGTAGTGCATGTTCCTCATTTAAATGGTACATATAATGGAAAAGTGTCATATAGAAAAATTTAGGCCCCTCAGTGTGAAATTACACAACCAAAAAACCTTGAGCTGCCTATTTCTGAAAATATGGATGTGAGCAAACCGTTCGGAGTTTCACCAGATTGTGACATCACAGTATGGCAAATTTACATTACATAATCCCGCAGATTATGTAAACACCGATGACCGTCAATTAAGCCTCGAAAAACAATGGGTTTTGATTTCTGGTTAAATAAAGAATGCTTTTGATTGGAAAACACACAATATGTATCTTAAAAAGGTGGATGCACGTTCGGAATCTGTGGATAAGAAAATCGCCAGATTGGATGCCGAGCTCATCAAATACAAGGACCAGATGAAGAAGATGCGAGACGGACCGTCAAAGGTGAACATGCAAACGTAAACCGATGTGTTTTGTTTTGACTGACTATGTTCCTCTCTGCGCCCACCACTAGAACATGGTCAAACAGAAAGCCATGAGGATCCTGAAGCAGAAGAGAATGTAAGTGGCCTTTTTCACGTTAGTCAATGCACTTTTTTTTGTTTTTGTTTGTTGTTGCTTTATTTAAATTTGAATCGCTGTCGTTGCAGGTACGAGGCCCAGCGAGACAACCTCATGCAGCAGTCGTTTAACATGGAGCAAACCAACTACACCATTCAATCCCTCAAAGACACGAAAACCACAGTAAGATCATACATCCGCCAACTCTATAGAGTACATCCTCCTCCATCGCAGGCCCCAGGTTTCCGGTCCAGTCCAGCTATTTATTTTATATTTTTTTTGGTATCCTTATAAATCAGTTTTATTCTGCATCCCATATATTTTGGGTGTAATTCAACTCTCAGCCACGAGATGGTGGCACACTATTTGTTTAACACTACATTGAAAGAAGAGTGACAACAGCAAGTATTTCAAGCTAAAAATGAAGATTGGATTTTTTTATAAAGTAAAACAAAATGTGTAAAGTCAAGCACTTACTAACGTGTGGTTTTCTTTTTAAAGGTGGACGCCATGAAGGTTGGCCTGAAAGACATGAAGAAGGCGTACAAGCACGTCAAAATCGATCAAATCGAGGTATTTTCACATGCCCCCAAAAGTCCATCTCTGAAATAGTAACAAGCAGGAGGTTAAGGCTCTTTTTATTTGCTGTTGAAGAACATTCAAGATCAGCTGGAGGACATGATGGACGACGCCAACGAGATCCAGGAAGCGATGGGCCGGAGCTACGGAACGCCGGAGTTCGACGAAGACGACTTGGAGGCTGGTCAGTCACAAAAAAAAAAAAAAAGTTATTTTCAACGTCAATTTTATTACTCGAGTTTCTCTTCAGATTTGTCTATTTACTTGGGAAGGAGAAAGACTTTATTGGGGTGATTTTTTTTATTTTTTAAATTCAATTTGGTTTTTTTTTATCCCCCTTTTTTGCATGCTGTTTAAATCATTTAATGTGCTGTTATATTGCAATCAAAATATAGTTTCATATTTAATAAATTACATTTTGTACATACATATATATATATATATATATATATATATTAGGGGTGTTAAAAAAAATCGATTCGGCTATATATCGCGATACTACATCGCACGATTCTCGAATCGATTCAATAAGGGCAGAATCGATTTTTTTTTTTTTTTTTTTTTTTTTTTTTTTTAAGGATTCACACCTTGAGCATGGAAGAATGTTATATGAACGGAACATTAAGCCTTAATATTTTATTTTAATGCTGTACAAACATGAAACAGATTACAACCTCTATAAGACTGAAATTTCAGATAAATAAATAATACATTTTCATATAAATCTTACACTCTACAAGCTTACTGATTAGTATTTTCTAAATTTGAATGAAAAAAATCGCAACAATCGACTTATAAATTCGTATCGGGATTAATCGGTATCGAATCGAATCGTGACCTGTGAATCGTGATACGAATCGAATCGTCAGGTACTAGGCAATTCACACCCCTAATATATATATATATATATATATATATATATATATATATATATATATATATATATATATATATATATTAGGGGTGTTAAAAAAAATCGATTCGGCGATATTTCGCGAGATTCTCGAATCGATTCAATAATCGGCAGAATCGATTTTTTTATTTTTTTATTTTTATTTTTTATTTTAGGATTCACACCTTGAGCATGGAAGAATGTTATATGAACGGAACATTAAGCCTTAATATTTTATTTTAATGCTGTTCAAACATGAAACAGATTACAACCTCTATAAGACTGAAATTTCAGATAAATAAATAATACATTTTCATATAAATCTTACACTCTACAAGCTTACTGATTAGTATTTTCTAAATTTGAATGAAAAAAAAATCGCAACAATCGACTTATAAATTCGTATTGGGATTAATCGGTATCGAATCGAATCGTGACCTGTGAATCGTGATACGAATCGAATCGTCAGGTACTAGGCAATTCACACCCCTAATATATATATATATATATATATATATATATATATATATAGAAAGGTCGCAGTATGTCATGTGGTAAAACTCCACACTTATTTTTAGCGTATTTTAGAAAATATTTTTTAAATACCGGTAAATTTTTCTAAAATAAAAATTTGTGTTTTTTTAATATTCAATTTGAACATTTAAACTAAAGTAGCAGTGATTAAAAAAATGTTGGTAGTATGTCATGTGGTAAGATTCCACACTTATTTTTAGCGTACTTTAAAAACCGGTACATTTTTCTAAAATAAAAATCAGTATTTTTTTAATATTCAATTTGAATATTTAAACTAAACTAGCAGTGATTTAAAAAAAAAAAAAAAAAAAAATGTTGGTAGTATGTCATGTGGTAAGACTCCACACTTATTTTTAGCGTACTTTAAAAAATATTTTTTAAATACCGGTACATTTTTCTAAAATAAAAATTATTGTTTTTTTAATATTCAATTTGAATATTTTAACTAAAGTGGCAGTGATTAAAAAAAAAATGTTCGTAGTATGTCATGTGGTAAGACTCCAGATTATTTTTAGCGTACTTTATTTTTTTAAATACTGGTACATTTTTCGAAAATAAAAATTAGTATTTTTTTTTATTTTTAGTGTGAATATTTTAACTCAACTAGTATTTTAAATATTGTTTAAAACTAAATATTTTAAAACATTTTTGAATTTTGTATACTTTTTTTTTTTTTTTTACATATTCAGAACACGAGAGCAAGCATTTTTATAACTGCACTTGATTTATTTTGTCGTTTCATAACTTTACTACTACATTTTGTAAATGACAAAATTTATACAATAAAATAAACATTAATGCTTTTTGACTTGTTTAAAAAGCAGCATCCAAGGTAAGTACCGGTATACTTTCTCATTAAAAATATTTCCATTAACAGAAATTGTATATGACTAAAAGAGATTTCAGGAGTAACTGTAAATGACTATAAAGTAAAAGTACTCACCATATGAAGGGAACGTGTACTATCGTCCAATGTTGTCATCTGATGATGTCGCTTTAACGGCGGTTTGCGCGTTCGGCAGAGCTGAGCGCCCTGGGAGACGAGTTCCTGATGGACGACGACAACTCCTACTTGGACGAGGCGTCTTCGGCGCCGGCCATCCCCGAAGGGTTGCCTGCCGCCAAGTCCAACAGGGTAAGTCCCTCCCCCAGAAATATTGAAAGAAACGCTTGCTCTTATTCACGCTTGTGCGTCTTCTTCTTCTTTTGTTTGCAGGATGGCATCTTGGTGGACGAGTTTGGCCTTCCTCAAATTCCCGCCACATAAACGAGACAAATGTCAGACGCGGTGCCTCTATTTATACAACTGACACTCCATGCCTTGGACTAACCCAAAAAAAAAAAGATCAAATTGCTTTCTCATTCTGAGGCTTTATGATTGTTGATATTAATCAATGGTGGAACTCATCTCTTGCAGAACACAATAAATTGTATTTTTCAAACAAACAATCTTGCATGTAGGTGAACTTGTGTTGAATTTTTTTTTTTTTAAACAATGCTTTTGTTTTTGTTTCCATGTCATCACCAGCTGAGTCTGTAGCTGTGAGGGAAGATTTTCTGGTGGAGGTAATTCATGACGCTGGCCTTGCTGTGCAATTGGTCAAATTCGTAGAAGGGGATCTGGAGTGGACGAGAACGTCGTTAAGAAAAAAAAATATCTAAAATATTATCCTGAAAACAATAGATCAGCGTACCTGCACAACTTGGTATCCCAGCAGCCTGAGGTGGCGCTGTTTGATGTTTTCGCTGCCGAGGAGCCGTCTGCCGTCGGTGCTGAAGCGCCGCTGGCCGTCGATGCACAGCGCAATCCTGTCCAAACACACAATTGCTGTATTTCATTAGGAATTTATTTATTTTTTTATTAAACTGCAAATCAAAGTGTTCTCTATTTTGTATTTATAAAATACATTGAGTTCAAAATAATAAAAAAAAAAGTTTGATTTTGTGGTTCCATTTTGAATTGGAAAAAATAAATTAATTTCCATACATATATTAATGACCTTATTTTTTTCTTCATAAAGATAATTAAAAGGTACAATTGAATTGGAAATGTATTTTGATTATTTTGAATTGAAGTTTACTATAGCTATACAAAAAAAAAAAAAAGATTTTCAAATTATTAACTCATTCACCCAGCCCATTTTTTAGATGCATATTAAACATTTTAATTACAATTAAAAAAAAAACATTCACTCACAAATTTTTAAAGTAACCATTTTTCCCCTCACTACCCATTTATGAAAAAATACATATCTATATTTTAGTGACTTTTTAAACGTTTAATTTTCTCACTCACTACCCATTCTTTGAAATAAAAATGTTATTTTAATCACTGGTTCAATTTTAATTAAAAACATTCACTTATTTTAAAATTAATTTTGAATTTAATTTTTACGTAAAAAAAAATGTGTTTTACTAAATTCATTTAATAAATTGAACTGAAATGAGTGCCATTAAAGCCGTTTTTTTTTTCCCCCTGATGAGGAAGATGGCAGGTATCAATTTGAGGGGAAGAGGCCTTTTATTTCTCGTCCTGTCGGATGAGGGTCGGGCGTTTACACACCTCTTGAAGACATCCGGATGGCTGGCGGGCATCACGTATCCGTCCTCATCCAGCTTGATCTCCACATCTGCGCGCAAAAATCACACGTCAAACGACGTCACTTTGTTGGAGCCGAGGCGCCAAACGCTACCCTACCCAGCGTGTAGCAGTAAGGCGTCAAGACTTTGGAGGCGAAGTAGGAGCGAGCGCCGAGCAAATCCACCAGGCCTGACTTGACGGCGTTGTACAACTGCGGCTCCACCGCCGTCTCCAGCGAGCGTCCCGGCATCAGGAAGGACTTGACGCCGTACTTGGGAAGCAGCCGGGGACCCTTGAAGAGACGGCACAGAATGAGGGTTTCAACAAGGAGCAGATTAGTCAGGCCTGGAATATAATTGAGAGCCTGCATCCTTATAAAAGACGCCATTGATCCACAATTTTTCCACGTGGCATGAGTTTGCGTTCCTCCTCTTAACTTCCTGATTCAATTTCCAAGGCAGCCTGTTTAGGCTGCATAATAGTCGGGTCTGGGTGAACTCATTTGCTCCCAAAGACGTATAAATACGTTTTTTTGTTTTTTTTTATGCCAGCTAGAGCATACAGAAGGCTTTGATGCAGGCTCTGAACTGAAGATAATGGTTGAAGCAATCTTATTTATTACAAAAATGGCTAGCAGGTGGCAGCAGTGTATAAGAGATCAACCAGGGCCATTTTGCAACACAGTTTTAAACAGATTTGTGAATAATGATGAAACTGAGCTATATTCTAATGCTAATTTCTGCAAAACGGAAACGGATGGAAATATACCCCCCCCCGATGAATCAAAACAAAATCAGTCAAAATCGAGCTTCAGTGAAAATGGCTGGCAGTGAATGAGTTAATTAAGAGACGACAACGTTTTTTGCGCTAAATGTAAATTATGGTATATGTTGATTTTGTTTCAATTTTCCAGGTAGCCCGTTTAAGTACCAAACAAGTCGGGCCAGAAACAATTACAAGCCAGTAGCCACTTTTAAACTGCAATAGAATTTTTTCCCCTCAACCTTTTTGCCAGGGGTGATTTGTGTTTACTTTCCTCCTGTTTAGTTCTCATTTCAATCACCAAAACAGCCCATTTGGTAGCATACAAGTCGGGCCTGGATAAGTTAAGTGTTGTTTAATTAAGATGGAATTATCCACCGTTTTCCAGACAACTTTGGTTTGCTTTTTTCTGCTCACATCTTGTTGAAACTTCTACGACAGCCTGTTTAGGCAACAAACTAGTTGGGCCTGGATTAATGGTGCCATCATCTGGTTTTCTCCCCGAGAGAGGAAAAAAAGATAAAAAGATAAAAAAAAATAAAACACAGTCGACCCCTTTAAGCTTCTTGTAAAGGCTGACATTTTTCTACAGGGGATTCGTCTTGCTTTTGTCCAATTTACTTGCAGCTTTAATTTCTCTGACAGCCCGTCCAGGTAGCAAAGTGGTCAACAGCACCTTGCGCTTGTTTCTCTCATCCATTACGTCATTTAAACAACACAATTTGAAGTGAATCCCCAATTAGAAGAAATGAAAATCATACCAGTCTACGCAGACCAACCTTATAAGAGGGACACTCCAATTTGATAGTCATGTAGAGTTGTGTCAGCTGCGCCAGGACAAAACGGTCCATTCCGTTCCCTTCCTCTGAAATGCGACAAAAGGCGTCAGATGTTGGCGCTAGTGTTAATTTCATCAATGGAAACTAAATAAAATTATTTTTGTCAACATACATTTTTAACCAGACGAAAACTAGACTAAAACCCCCATTAATAAAGTCATTTTGCCATTTGTTGATATACTGCAATTGTGTGTGTGAACTTGTTTTTCATCAAAAAGATTGAGAAAATTTGTATGTGAAGTAGTTTTAGATGATGTAAATGTATATCTTCTGAAAAAACATTAATGGGCTAAATAAGTGATGTATCACTCTAATATTTTGTCTATAATTAATGTGGTAACTTCATTATTTTTCACGTACAATTAATACCGCTAAAAAGTAATTTTTCTACTTGCTGTCGACTGATGATGACATCACCTGTGCTGAGGAAATAGGTAACGACCAATCATGGCTCAGTTTACTGACCAACCCCAGAAAACAGGTGAGCCATGATTGGACGTTACCTATTTCCTCAGCACAGGCGATGTCATCATCAGTCGACAGCAAGTAGACAAAGTTCTTTTTTTAAGGTATTAATTGTAAAGTTATAAAATTCATTCTGGATAAAATATTAACTTTTGACTGCTGAAAATTGCTCAATGAGTCTAGTAACAATTTTGTCTGTCAGAACCACAAAAGTTGCAACCCGTTTTTGCGACCGGCGTCACCTTGCAGCTGCTGGAGGAAGAAGTTGCTGAACACCTTGGAGACGAAGTTGACGGGGAACCTCTCCACCAGGATGCACGAGTGCAGCAAGCCCAGCAGCGTGCGGGGCCGAAACTGCGAGAAGCGCGTGCGCAGGACGTCCTCCAACTTGCGGAAGAGCTCGCCGGCATTAGGCGGCAGGTAGGCCAGCTTCCCGAACGGCGCCATCTGCCGCGCCACCTGCCCCGTGTCGTACGTGTCCGCCCGGTACACGAAGCTCTCGGCCACGGCGTCCAGCGCGGCCGGCGACAGGATGCCGCGGCGCCCCAGGAACTGCACCGCCCTGGTGAGCGTCTCCGGGTGGCACGTGAAGGCGGAGGCCGACACGCGGCGCTCCAGCGCCTCCACCAGGTAGCGCTCGCTGTGGCCGAAGCGCATCAGGGCGGCCAGGACGGCGGCCAGCTGCTGGTCGGAGAAGCGGGGCAGGAGGCGCGCCGCCCGTTTGCACAGCTGGATCACCAGCGGCGTGGCCTGGTTTTGCTCCAGGTCCACCAGAGCGCCCAGCAGCCCGCTGACGGCCGCCTCGTCCATGGCGGGCGTCACCGTGGCGGCGTGGGCGTGCATGGCGTTCAGGAGGTCGCCGCGTTTGCCTCCGACTGCCGCGCCGTCACGCAGGAGCTGGTAGACGGCCGCCAGTTCGTCGACGCTCCAGCGCGAGGGGGGGCCCGTTTTCTGGATTTGCGCCATGGCCTGGTCCAGCATGGCGCTCTCGGGGCCCTCTGTGGCCAGCGCGGCCTGGCCCAGGGTGCACAGCTGGGCCACGCTCAGGTCGCCGCGGTCGAGCCTCTCCTGGCTCTCCGACAACAGGCGCACCTAAAAAAACACAAAGGGTTGCAAATTACAGGTGCAGCAATCAATTCACGACTTAGTGATCAGCAAATCAATCGATAATCAATTGATTGTTTCAGTGTCTCAACAGCAAGTATTGTTAGGTGCAGTGTTATTACAGGAATGAAATTTTTCATTTTAGTTTTTATTTCGTTTTGATTTTAAATTTAGTTAGTTTTAATTAGTTTTCAGGGTGGGTCTGTTAGTTTTTATTAACTTTAGTTATTTAATAAATGCTTAGTTTTAGTTAGTTTCAGTTTTATTTATTTATTTATTTTTTTACTTGTGCGCAATATTTAAAAACAAGCATGGAAGCGACGTCATCTGACGGTTCTTTTCTATTGGCTGCTGCGAGATGGACGTCACTTCTGTGTGACACACTTTCAAACGGCCTTATTCCAGTTAATATCAAAATAAATCGACTTAAAAATTACATTGAAAATCATCCCCCAAAGTCTCATGCATTAAATTAATTACCAAAGACTAAAAGAAAGGACATTTTGGCTATCATTATAGTTAGTTTTAGTTCGTTTTGTATATATAGGTCAGTTAGCTTTTGTTTTATAAAAAGCATTTTCGTTTGCATTTTATTTCATTTACAAAAGTTTTTTGAATTTTAGTTGTAGGTTTTTTTTTGTTAGTTTTAGTTAACGAAAATACCAACTAAAAGGCCCACTATCTTGCAAAGTAAGATATTTGCAAAAACCGAATCACACCAATTAGGATTTATCGATTGGGGGGAAAAAAAAAAAAAGACAAATTGATCATAAATTGAAATACCTGTTAGCTGCTTTTTATCCATAGTATGTGAAATTCTAAAAACAGTTACATATTAAACTTTACATTTTTAAGTTTTATGTAACTGACTTAAATTGCAATATAATTTATTCTGTTTGTTTTTTTCCTATTTTGTTTGTTTTGTGTTGTAACTATACAACTGCATTGTTGTACAATTATGACTTTGGTCTCCCTCCCATATTTTGCAATATCTAATTTTGTACTATTCAGAATTTTTCTTCTTCTTGATCTAAAAAAAAATAAACAAAAAAATAAAAAAATTCATAACATTATTTTTGTCTTATTGCACTGCAATTTACTCTTCTAACATTGTGACTACAAATAGAAATGTAAAAAAAATACTACTGCAGTCTCATAATATCACAACTTCAATTTTAAAATTACTGAAATAAATTATTTGGTAACATTACAACTTCATGCTCAATGTTAAATCAATGTTAAAACGGCAATTTGGACTGATTTGGAGTTGGTTGGCTGGCATTTTACTCGAAAATGTAATTTTTGCTGATAACATTTTTCATTGGTTCATCTGTGATGCTGCAAAGCTACTCATCTGCAATTAAAAATTTTGGATTGCAACAAAACTTGTTGCTGATGCTCAGCCACTCATGAAAACAAGCTGCAACAGCCCACACACTACGTGACATGAACGATAACGGATGTTTCTGCCACTTATATTGAAGTTCACTATCCAGTGTCAAAGTTCAATTTGGAAAAATTCCCACCATCAGGGTGCTCCAGGGGTCGATGTAGAGACGCGTGCACGCCAGCAGCGCCGACACCAGGGCGGAATGGGACAAGAGGCGTGAGTCGCACTCCAGCTGCAGGCACACGAGTCGGACGCCGTCGTCCTCCAGCACCGAGGGGTCCCGCAGGGAGGGGGTCTCGCCCTCCTCCCGTTCCAGGTCGGCCAGGCGGTGGAGGGCGGCCGCCGCCTCGTCGCCCGTCAGCGTTCTCGTCGAGCGCAGCAGCTTCAAAACCTCGACAGAGGAACAAAACAACAAATTTGGAATTCATTGACGTCATTTCAATGTTAAAATATTATTAAATTTAAATATGACCATTTACTTTCAATGTTATTGAAATGCCATTTAATTGTAAATTTAATATTACTTAAATGTTAATCAAATTTAATGTAAATTAATTTGTGAATTTAGTTTTGCTATGAATTTAATCTAAATGTGTATTTAATTTCAAAACAAAGTCAATGTAATTTTAAATGTGAATTGAAAGTGAATACATATAATTACATGTAAATGTGAAATTAAATATGTGATTTGTATGTAATTTAAGTACATTCAAATACTAATTTAGTACAATTTAAAATGTGAATTTTCCTTTCAAGCAAACTTAATCCGATGAAATTTAAATCTGCATTTAATGTAAATCTTAATATATTTACATCCAAATTTGTCATTTAAATGCAATTTGACTGAATTTAATATAATTTAATTAAACATATTGAAATGTGATCTTAATGGTAGTTTAAATGCAAATTTAATACAATTAAATTTAAATAGGAATAGAATGTAATTTAATCTTAATGAAAAGCTAATTTATTTAAGCTAAAATGAAAACTTAATGTACCAAATGTAATTTTAACGTTACTTTAAATGTAAGTAAAATGCAAATTAAATTTAAATGTCAATTTTAAAGTGACACAAATGAAATTTAGATGCAAATATAATGTAACTGTTCAGTTAGGATAATTAAATTTGAACAAATTTAAATGTGAATCTCCTGCCGACGTCGAACACCTTGGCCGAAGACGAGCAGGAGCTCAAACGCCCGCAGAAGTCGCGCTCCTCTTCATCGGCGGGACCGTGCCGCTGGGTCAGACGGAACCGGGGCGCCGAGTCCCCGCGCGACCCCACAAACGACGGCTCGCGGACGGCGGCGGTCAGGCTCCTGGTCCCCCGGGTTAGCTGGAGCCGGCGACAGCCTCCTGTGAGGATGCAGCGCCCCGCCGTCCGGAACAGGCAAGCCGCGCAGACGGGCCGGGCCGCCGAGAAGACGGAAGCCAACGAAAGTCTCTGGACCAACTTCAACGCCATGACCTCATGTCACTCACGCTAGAACACACAAAGAAAAGTCAATGTAAGGTTATCAGTGGCTTGGGATTTTGGTACATCATTAAATCCACTACAGCATTTCAAACTTACAACACATTTTTTTAACACATGCAAAACTTCAAGCATAAAGTATATGGAAAATGCTGTATAATTCCTCAGGTTCAGAATAGTTGGACCAGTTGGTGACTCCTGATCCGAATGAAGCTCCTCAAGTCACTTGAAAACAGCATTTCATCTTCGCCAAGATGCCTCCAGAAAATGTAACTGACTGTATTGGATAAATTATATAAAAAAAAAAAATAAATAAAAAATAAAAAATAAAATAAAAAAAAAAGTACTACAGTACAAAAACTTAACATTTGTTTGTTTGTTTTTTCATATACTTCAGCCTATTTGTCTTAAAAAAAATCATAAAAACGGGGTTGTGGGGGCTGTAACGAATTAATGACATTTGAATGAATTAAGAACGAATTAATTTAAACTCGTAAGTCAAGGCTCCCCGTTTCTACACTGTGCTTTGGAAAAACAAGTTCCCTTTTGAGAAGTGGAACTAGTGCACGTGAACTTGCGACCATGGACTGGATACACGTTGAAGTAAAATAAATACATGAATAAATAAAATAAATAAATAAAAATGACCCCCCGGACCCCAAAAGTTTACCGAAGGCCGTCCCGAGCAACCTTGAGGCTAGCCATTAGCAACCGAGCTGCTAGCTTTGCAGCGACACGGGGAAAGTGACACTGTCCACGCGATGGTCCAGCGCTTAAAAAGATTGACACTTAATGACATAAGTGGTTAAATAACATTAAATGGCTAGTACTAGTTTACTTGCATACCTTCGTCGTCTAGTCGCCCGGAAAAACGAGAAGGCGAAAAGCGAGTGAATCCGGGCAGGTGAAGATTCGGCTCGTAATGTGGTTCCGGGATGCGTTCACGGGATGTTCGTTTTTCTGATGATTAAGCTGATTTTCGCCAGGAACACGGTAGTCGGATGTACGATATGGAAGCAAATACAAGTTGGACCTATTTTCCAAAAATGTTTAACAGCAAATACAGTAGCTCATTGAATTAACGGAGACAAAATTCCTAGTTTTTGTAAAACGTAAACAGTTGACGGGTATTTCCCCTCCCACAACATCCGAACCTTGTATGGAAACGTTTCAACACTAGGGGGCGCCAAATGAAGTGTAATTAGAAGTCGGCAGGTAGTACAGACTACTTACTACCCGGTATATTTCGAGTTTAAACGATACTTTGTAGTTCATCTTTTCCAATATATTCGTACGTAAAGAACAATTGCCGCCCTAAAGAGAGTACTCCCATATATTAATTCACAGCAATTTTATATCTGTTTCCAAAACCTGTTTCCTGTTAATGTCAAGCCAACATAAGTTTAAAGTGTCACAAAAATGATACATTTGATTGTGTTGTTTTTACTCCTTCAACGTTTTGCGTGGGCTTGTCCAGACTTGACAAGTACAAAAACTGGTGGGACGCACAAACAGCACGCACCATTTATTGACTTGTTGCTTAAGGGAAGCACATGGCAAAAATCCAACATAGAGGGCTTTATTTAAAGGTTTATATTATAAAATGCAAAAAAAAAAAAAAGAATAAGTATCGTAAACCTGATGGCACGTCCAACACAGCAGAGAATTATTGCTTCGGCATGTTTTACAAAACGGTTTATTACAGAAGAGTTGAAGATTGGCAGTACAGCGGTCACCGCTGACAAACAAGGTGGAAAAATCTGCTGGCTTTGTTATGCTTTGGCTTTTTAATCGTCTTTATCCTTGGCTCCGTGCTTGAGGATGCGCGTAAACTCGACATAGTTGAAGTTGCTCTTCTTGTCGATGGGCGCCTCGCGGAAGAGCTCGTCCACCTCGTCGTCCGTGAAGCGGTCACCCATCGTCGTGAGCAGCTCCCTCAGGTAATCTTCCGGGATGAAACCTGAAGGAAACATGTCCGGCAATTCAGTTGTTGTCCACTACCACTCTCAAGACACTTTATTGAAGGTTTTTGTACCCGTTCCCTCCTCGTCGAAGCACGCAAAGGCGTTCCTGATGACGTCCTCGGGGTCGGTGCCGTTGAGCTTCTCCCCAAACATGGTGAGGAACATGGTGAAGTTGATGGGCCCGGGGGCTTCGTTCATCATGGCCTCCAGGTAGTCGTCGGTGGGATTCTTCCCTGTCAAGCGCACGCACGCACGTCAGACAGTGGCAATTTGCGTGACATTTACGCCCAGCTGCTCGCCGAACCGGTTTTCAAAGCGCTGTGGCTTGAGAACCAGCGCAGACAAAAATTTACAAGTTACTTCATGAAGTCGACCGTATTTGTCCAACGTGAAGATAAACACTCAGTTTTGTTTCACCACCAAAACAGAAGAGTCATCTCCAGTCTTCTCCCCAGAAATACTTATTGTGTGTAATGTGCAGTGGAAACATTGTATCATAGTAGGGCTGCACAATATTGGGAAAAACGTGATACAGCTGAATATAGCGATAATTACCATGTACCTCAAGAAATGATATTTTTATTATCTAATAAAAGAATAAAAAAAAATGTATGCAGCAAAATAAGCAAACTCAATGCATTTGTTAATTCTCAACTATTTATAAACCGCTTTAAGAACAGGCATTGCTGTATACAAAGATAATAATGTAAAAATATCTAATAAAATAAAAAAATAATTGTAATTACTTCTCGATAATCAACCACTGCATTGGATGGCGGTGCACATTTTAATTAATGTCTGACTGGTTAAATTCAAATAAAAACATAAAATTCCATATGCAGCTTATGGCATGTATTTGCGATATGCATATTGCATGGGCCAATATCGCAATATCGATATTTTCCGATATATTGTGCAGCCCTACATTACAGTATGAAAAAAATCAGGGTTGCAACTACCAATTAATAATTGCTTAATCTGTCGATCATTTGATGAATAGAAAAAAAAACAAAAAAAAACGCGAGCGCACTCACCGAGCGAGGCCAGCATGTCGTGGAGGTCCTCCTTGTCCACGAAGCCGTCGCGGTTCTGATCGATCATATTGAAGGCCTCCTTGAACTCCTGGATCTGCGACTGGTCAAACATGGCGAAGACGTTGGAGGTGGCGCGCTGGGGGCGCTTCTTGGTGGTCTTCCCCTTTGTCCGTTTGCTTGACATCTTGGCGCTTTTTTCGATCCCTGGGCCGTAAAAATTCAAAAACACACAAAGTTAATAAGACGTCAACTGTTCCTGATCGGCGTTATTGAGACGCGCGCCAAGCGTCGTCATTGTCTCCGGGTCGTCCCGTCCCGAGCGGCGTCCCCCGGCTGGGCTATAAATGGAAGTGTTGGCCACCTTTCTAGATCGCTGCCTCCAAAGTTAACGATGTGCGCGCGGATGCCCTTATGAGGCCGCATCTCCCATTGTGGACGCTTAGCATTCCGAGACGCTCGGGGAAAAAAAATGGGGAAATATGCGGAATGGGCTGCAACAGGCTCAGACAGGACCGACGGGATCCATTGGCATGTTTTCGTGTTCTCATTCAATCTCAAGGCATTATTAGTCCAATATGGAAATTTCATCTTTTAGAAACTTGGAGACTTAAAAACTGCACAATTTAGGGTGACAAACCAAAGGGACATTTGGAAAGACGCATTTTGTGTTCATGACCCGTTTTCATTTCAACAACAGTGCTGCAACTACAATTTTGTTAATTAATCAATGAGTCAAAAAACAGACATATCAAACTGAATGTTCAAAAAAAAATAAAGCAACACAAATTCATTCTGTTCATGGTTTGGTCTTTAACGTGTCAGAAAAATCTGCAAAAACGGCAATCATTGATTTCCACCGTAAACACAAATGTTTGCGAAAGTCTTCCTTAAACTGCCATCAAAATGGTTATCTGTTTTCTGAGTTTGTTTACATGACGGGAGCAAAGTAGTGAGGACCAGGGCACTTTGACGTCAATTTCCGTGGACAGCAGGGGACGGTGCCTCATAAATCAATTGTCAGCCTTTTCGAATGGCTGAAAACAGGTGGACTCATTGTCTTATTATGCAAGAAACATTAAATAAAACTGATTGCTGTGTTTAAACCAGTGGCGGCACATAGAACATATTCTTGTTGATAACATTTCCAACTTCTGCTTTAATTATTTTGAGTTTTCCAGGTAAGTTTTGGATGGCCAACAGCAGGAACCAGAAAGTACTCAGTTTGTCTCAATATTGTCTAATCATTACTGTAAACTACTCCGACATTTTGTCAATAACCTAAATGAAACTTTCCGACATTTTGTGAATATTCTCTCGTTTAATTAAGAAGCCGAAATTAGGTGAATTTTTGGTCAAGGCGTTGAAAAATCTCACCTACTTACCTCTTACGCGTCCTTATGCAATATTACACACTTGTTACGCACAAAAAAAGGTAAAATTTGTGTCCCTCTCAACGTGCCATTAGTTAAAATAGGAAGAACCAAACAAACGACGCAATTAAGAAGCTGAAAGGAATGCGGCCCGTGGCCGGGAGCGATACAAACAACACGACGCTACAATAACGTCGATGGATTAAGTCACACATAAATTCACTGTCCCTGTATCACATGCACACGTTTAAAAGCGAATCCGTTCGTCTATAACGTGTCGCGTAATCTGCTCATTTTTGTCCCAACAAACCAACTGACGGCCATCACGAGAAGCTAACGACAGCTAAGCTAACCGTCCCACTTCTTTTTTTTTTTTTTTTTTTTGTGCGTCGTCCCCACACTAAAGCACACTTACTTTACGCCACTTTATCTGAATTAAATAACAGGGGCCAGGAGATAATGGAATAATAAATGATACTTTACCTGACGAGAAGAAGGAAATTGGTGTCAGCTAAACTCAGCAACGCAGCTCGTCACAACCACCGCCCTTCACTTCCTGACTTGTCATCTTGGTGGAGGACAATCGCTCGGGACGTACCAACTCCAAATAAAATGGGAGGTGTCTCGCCTAGTCACAACATATTACGACTGAAGACAAAATAATCACATGACGTTTACGGGCAAATAAATTCATTACGTAAGTTAAAATATACGTAATGCGCGTAATGTGTACAAAGCTATGCGTTTCTTTGAGTAAAAACATTAATAGTTTGATTCTTAACTCCCCTTCATGAGAACGCTCCACCACGTTCGTTGACGTTCCTGCACATGTCCAAATATGGAAAGACAAGCTAGATCCACCATATTATGCAATCAAGAGCCATTAAAACAATAGATCAAGTACAGTATATTAACTTTCTGGGTCATATGTTCAAATAAGAAAATACACAAACGTAACTCAATTTTAATTGTTTTTTTTGGGGGGGATTTACATTGCTATTTTTTTCTCCCAAACTCGCTCGTTTGACCTTATATGTTGGTAGGGGCTATAAAGTTAATAACATGGGAAAATGCTGATATAATCGATAATAATAGATGTTGAATATGCCACAGCAGTTGGCTCAACAGTCATCGCCTCATAGGGACGAATTACTAGTCCAGGAATTCAAGATGAGTCAAGAGGCGCAAATGTGATGCCTTTTGTAATCCGTAACACTGTATTTCCACTTTAGCATTGCACAGTTCATGTTTTGTTTCAACTCAGAACATTTTCATAGGGTTATTTGGTTAATATATGAAAATATAGATTGTTTACAACTGTTACTCATGCCGTATCGTCGTATTTCGGAGTCGTCACCTTGTCGGCATCTGGTGGCCAATAAGTGGCACTGCATGAAGAAGGTTTGGCTTTTTCAACATTCTATGTGAAAAAAAGAAGAAGATACATTTGGCTAATTTTCTGCGCCGGACGGGAAAATATCCAATGTAAGTATTTAGTTGTTAACATACTGAATTAGTTTGTGACGTATTTTACATTCATCAGGCTTATCGATTCATGTACTCAAGTCCATTCTTCTACTGTGCGCTGTATGAGTCGAGATTGCGAAAAAAAACATTTAAAAACGAATACATTCATCTAAATTTCAATTGATCAAATTACGTGGGATTTAATGTCATTTAAATGTATATTTTAGATATGAATTTGAATTTATTTAAATTGCACTTCTGCGTTTGTTGAATTTTGCTCAATTAAATGTTAATTTTATGTGAATGTGAATTCAATGTAAAGTCAATCAAATTAATATAGGAATATAATCCCGTTTAATTAAAATGCACATTTTATGTGAATTCAATGTAATTTAAATGTGAAACTAATTAAATTATGAATTCAAATCAATTCCTGTTATTTTATTTACATGTGAATTATATGTCATTTCATTTTTACTGTATCTCCTGAGTGTCGCTGACGTCAGCGGGCAACAAATGAGAGTGAAACATGAGCGTCGGTGGCCTAAACAGACTTAGGAGAGTGACAATGACGAGTAACAATAGCACAGCGACGGCTAAAGTTAGGCTGCTGGGTATGTGTGCACTAAGCTAAAGTGAAAAGATAAAAAAAAAAAAAAAAAAATGCTCCCTGGGGGAGGTAACCAGCAGGCACATTCCAGCTTGACGGAAACAGCTGCACACAACAATAACGAGCCAAAATTACAACTAGATGGCAAGCAATAAGCAGTTATGCTCCCATATATCAATAACGACACCTTTAGATGATTATGAGCGGGTGGTATCCTCGTATCTTTTCAGGAGGCCCCTGTCAAGTAAATTTGTTTCTTATTTCAAGTGGGTCTCAATTAAATAAAATGAAGTTGAAAAGAAAGAAAACGTTATTTTATTCATGTAGTTTTAGTCAACAAAAACTGTCAGCGTTTTAGTCTAGTTTTAGTCAGGACAACCATTTTACCCTTGTTTATTTTTTTTTGTCAGCAGATTATATTGAACATTTTTCGGATCTAAAACTATTTCACATAAAACGTTCTCATCTTTTTGATGAAAAACAAATTGACAAACAATAACAGTGGCTACTACGGCTCCATGCTGTGAGCTATTCAGTTAGCTAGCATTAGTTAGCAGTACATTAACATTGTTGGAACGTTATAGCCGTTGGATTAATGTTATGTTATATCTATAATTTGCTTTTTTTTGTTTTTTCACCTTTCACCGTGAATCCACCTCCTGTCTGTCCCATGTGTTTGTGCTGTGTGTCTAGGGTTGCCAACTTTCTCATCCCGAAATAAGGGATAAAGGACCTCAAAGAAATCACAATTTGACTCTTTACCTACAAAAACAAAAACAAAAACAAAAAACAGGTGCAAAAAAAAAAAAAAAAGAAATGCAAAAGAGTAGCGTGACTCACCAAATTTACTTTTTCCATGTAGACTTTTCTTTCTTTTCTTTCTTACAGGTTTATCCATTCTCTCTTCCTAACCGACTGGACAACACTACACATTGTTATCATTATTTTCTAGCCACTTATGCAATATTAGCCACTACAACAAATGCACGTGACAATGCTTGTGATTGGCTGACAGGTGCCGTGCTTCGTGACATTGCCGTTTTAGCTGATCTAGGACCTGTAGAGTGCGGTTTGCTGTGTTAAGCGCTGATTGTGAAACTTGCCAGCAAACTAAATTCTCGCAGTATTTGTTCATAAATAGTACGAGAATACATCTTGTATTGCTCCCGCTGATACGTTCGCAGCCGACGTATTAAGATCGGCGTTTAGAGTGTAGGTGACGTGAAGCTGTGACAAAACCAGGAAGTGCCTCTCTCTCTCGTTGCCAATCTTACCTTGCAAGATCTCCACTTAACATCACACCCAGCGACTCATTTTATTGGCTACGAGCAACTTCCTTGTCACTTGTCAACCTACAGGAGCAGCCGTGGTCCAAAAATGGCAAAGATGGCGTTTGCTGCATTTCGTGTAAGAATTGAGAATTATTTTACGGGACTTTTGAGGTCCCGTACAGGACATAACAAGTTAGCCCAAATTACGGGGCGTCCTGGATAATTCGGGACAGTTGGCAACCCTATGTGTGTCACATGACTGTCACAGATGAGACAAGATTTTACAAAATCATTTTCGTCTTCTTTTTGTTCATGAACTAAAATGTCCACAGATTTTAGTCCAGTTTTTATCAAGTGAAGTATATAGTCGCCGAAAATGCATTCTGAATTCAGTTATTGTTTATTAATGAGGGTTTTAGTCTAGTCTAGTCTTAGTCAGGTGAAAAATGTGTGTTGACGAAATTACTTTTGTTTCATTTTTTGTTGACGAAATTAACACTACTGAAAACTGTTTTAATTTTTGATATTGCATAGAGTTGTTTTCGTTGATTGTCATTTAATGCAAAAGTAATTAATATTCAAAAATCAATTTAATGTAATTTACTAGTAAAGATAATTTTATTTTACTTTAATTCCAAAGTGAATTTATTGTAATGTAAATGTATGGTTGATGGATGATGATGATGAGCTTTAACCCCAAAACGTTGGCGTTTACCTGTTTATCAGCAATCGATTGTTTACTGGTTGACAATCTGCACTCCCTCACGTCACCCCCCGCCTGCCCGCGCTATATTTATCCCCACTCTAGCCTTAAAAGGCTGCGGCTGCCGCTGTGACAAACTGACCGGAGTGTTTGTGTGTGGGGGGGCCTGGTATTATTTTGGTTGAGTGCCCTGCAGTCTTGTCCACCTGCAGTAGCCGCTGGGCCTTCCTCGCTTTTGCTACCTGCCTCATCGTGGAATTTGACCCTTAAAAATCCAGGAAGTCACCTGCAGGCGGGGTAAGTGGCAAGTGTCCCGCGGACGCAAAAAAAAAAAAAAGGTGAGTTCCTGCTCGGGAAAGTTGCAGCATGTGACAAGTTGCCTGAATATGACTGGACTGCTAGATTAATAACAATACATGTTCGGCGTAGGCGAACATGTTGCGAGAAGCTGTCGAACGCTAACCCAGCAGAAAAAAAATCCGCAGGCACCCGCAAGCAAGCATGTCGTCCTCGGTACCGTTCTACCGCAAGCACCAGCGCAGCTACGACAGCGGCTACCGCTACCAGCCGGGTGGCAGGTACTCGGCCGGGACCAGCGGCGGCACCAGAACCAGGGGGTAAGACACAGGAGCTGACCCCCCCACTCCCCCACCGTGGTCTCCCTCTTCTTAACGCCATTTGCCGATGGACCTCCATCCTCACTTGGGATCGTCTCCATTCCCTTCCATTTAGCCCACACCTGAGCATTACTGAATGTTGACGTCCTGCATGGACTTGAAGCTCATTTGCATCATGTTATTAACGTCTTATTAACGTTATTAACTCATTTGCTTCCAAAAACGTATAAATACGTTCTATTTTAAATGTTTTAAGTGTCCCAAAGACGTATTTATACTTTTTTTTTAATGCTAGAGCATACAGAAGGCTTTGATGCAGCCTCTCAACTGCAGAGAACTGATGAAGTAATGGTAATAATTACAAAAACAGCCAGCAGATGGCAGCAGAGTATAAGAGATCAACCAGGGCCATGTTGAAAACAAGTTGTTTCCCAGCAATTCTAAGCAGATTTGTGAATAATGATGAAACTTAGCTATATTGTAATGCTAATTGCTGCAAAACGTTCCATGTCTTTATAGCAAAAGAATCATTGCTGGAGTCATAGAATCCGCATTTCTTCAAAGCCATCAAACAGCACGATTGTTGATCCGTGAAGGCTCTTTGAGTTCGCCAATCTCAAACGCAGACCCCAGCAAGTCAATTTTTGCTGTCGCAATGTGTGCTTCCACCTCCAGATTTCAATGGAAATGAGAGGAGCCGCTTCAATTAGTCAGGGAGTCATCTGCGTTCCATCTGACAATGGTGCAAAATGGGGCAAAACTTCCTATTTAATCTGCACGAGTCAAGCAAAATACCAAAAGAAAGAAAACTCTACCCAGATTGTGCTTTGCACTAGACTTGCGATGGCCACGAAAATGGGGCCCGGTATTCTGATTAATATTGTGCCGTTGAAATAACTCAACTCAACTCAAGTTTAATAAGAATGAAGAAGATTTATCCATCCATTTTCTTCAATCTCAGTGGGCCGCCATTTTGTCCTGTCGACTGAAATTGACGTCAAAGTGCCCTTGACTAGAATGGCTAGGGCCCGATACATGTAAGTTTTTCTCAAATCTTAAAAGACTGATTGCGTTTGATTGCACGTTACCTAACAAAAGCAAAGAATCTCGAAGGATGTCACCAGCCGACAGCCTAAACGGCAATCCAAGCTGCAGCAGCACGTCGGACATCTTTAAATATACTTGCTCGGAGCGTGCGAACAGCTCAAGGGGGTTTAGGTTTTGTTAGCGCCACCTGATCTGTCGCATGGGCGCCACACCAAGATGCCGGGGCGAGGAAGTCGGGGGGCGAACGATGCAGACACCAGATGCTACGTCATGCTGCTTTGGCCGATTGATGGCTGTTGGTTTTCTAACATGAACTAGAAACGATTTGATGGTCAACAATTACAATATTGGATATCCGGTTTCTGGGTGACTTTTGTGGTTATAGACACCCTGAATGCATCCCACTCACATGACGCATACTTTATGTTCTAGATGTATACAATGGATTTTAGGGCTTTTTTTTTTTTCCTCAATAGTAGATTGTTGTACCATAGGGGTTCATCCATCTGTCACTTTGTTTGGGTAATACTGTAACCTGAACTCCATAACTTTACAAGTCATACGGTTTGCAAATTAGAAATTTAAATATATTGTGCCTTTTATTTTTGAAAACATTTTTTTGTGCCGTGCGTGCCACCAATCTGCCAACCAAGTATGCGATGAGACGGGGGCTGAGGCTGCCTCACTGAGCGAGTATCACAGAGGGAGCTCCAAAGGTTATTATTTGGATTCAAGGATTATCTTTTTTTGATAAAATCTGAGGAAAAGGCAAGAGCAGCATACTGGTTTGCAACTCAAAAGATAAGAGGCGCACCTAAGACCTCGACTTGAATTTGTCAGACCCTGGTAAGCTAGCTGGGTAGCTTCACAGTTTAGCTCACAAATAATAGTGATAGACAATACGGGGATTGGAATCTGACAATACTTGTCCCACCAATTGTACAAAAACCGGGACAAAATTCAGACGAAGAAAAAAAAAGGGCAGAAAACAAAGGCTAAAAAAAACGTTCCATTGTACTTGGTGTACGAATGTAACTATACTGTAGCTCACACCTCATCCAATCACGTTCCTAAAGTGCATCCCTTATGTCTCAGTCTTGATTGGTCGTCACAACCCGGACTGGACAGGTTGCCCAAGAGAACCAAGCCCTCCTACTTGGCCGTGGACCGTGAGAACCAAATCATCGGCTACGTGGTGCCCATCTTCAGGACCAGGTATCATCTTTCGTCTTTGAGCGCTTGTTCACGTGTTGCTCACCCCCATCGCAATCCTCGCCCGTCAAGTCAAGAGTTTGCGGCGGGATATTCGGACAAGAGCAGACTGCGGGACACTGCCGCCTACATGGAGAGCCGCGATACGTTCACCAGCGGCCTGGAGATGGAGCGATCGGAGCAGATCTCCAGGAAGGAGGCCATGCGCGAGTCGGCCAAGCGGATATCCTTTAATAAAACGGTCAGTGGTAACTTTGGGCGAGAGGCGATTTCTAGCAATCGTAGGTCACATGTAGACTACCACAATTTAGAGTCTAGCATGTCAGGAGTATCCGAAGAACATGCAAACTCCACACAGGAGGGCACGATAAGAACCCTGAAGAGCAAAATGTCGAGGCAGAAGTGAGAACCGCTAGGCTAGCGTGCTAAGTGGGGATTGGTGATGATCTAGCTTACACACTAGGGAGACATTAATATCCCTGTGTGATGCAGCCATTCATTAGGCTTGGTAACGGGACCCCACTGTGCTCGTTTGTCCCAGCCAGACATGCCGGAGGGTGACAAATTCTTCAGGAGTTCCAAGGAAGCTCCATGTTTATCCCGTGGGTGCTTTTGTGTTGCGTTAGCCAAGGCCTGGCCAGATCCATCGCTATGTCAAAAATCATCTTCTTTTTAGGAAACAAACCGCATTCTGTGATCAATTCTCACCCCCTTTTTTTGTGTAGCTCCACGAGCACGAAGAGCACTTCAAGCGTATGAACGAAGACAGCCTGTTGCACGTCCCGGAGTTCATCATCAAGCCTCGCTCACACACCGTGTGGGAGAAGCAGTCCGTGAGGCTGCACTGTACCATCAGTGGCTGGCCAGACCCCCGAGTTGTCTGGTAGGAAGTCACAACAGACACACTCAACATCCCGCTGTGACATTCATCTTGAATCCAACGATATTTGAAAGTTCTTCTTCTTCTTCCTCTCGCAAGGTACAAAAATAACGTGGCCATCGACCCTCATGCCAATGCTGGCAAGTACAAAATTGAGAGCAAATACAGCGTGCACTCACTGGAGATCAACAAGTAAGTTCCGACTGGCCCAAAATGTAGCCTTTGTTGACATCTATCTGGAATGCACTTGAGCTAAATATTGAGCTGCTTGTAATCAAAAAACATACATTTGTTTCCTGCGACTTGGAACTCAATTCTACTAAACGGAAGTCGCTTTATGCTCACAAATATTCAATTGTCACAACTACTTGCAGCCTAACGAAGTGACTGACGCTGTCGTGGTCAGCCGATGGTGTCCATGACATCACCAGCTGTGTTTATTTATAGCATTGGTATTCCTGGCTGGGAGTTAGAAAGCGCCTTACAGTCACATACTCGGATTTATTTACATGTTGGTGGTGGGGAATTAAGAGGGGGGTTTAAGGGCATGACAGAATGTGTCCATCATCATCGTCCGTCACCTGATGATGTTCTCTTTTTTTCCCCAGATGTGATTTCGAGGACACGGCCCAGTATCACGTCTCGGCCATGAATGTCAAGGGGGAGGTGTCCGCCTACGCCTCGGTTGTCGTAAAACGTAAGTCACGAACAACCAGCCAAAAAGAAAAAAAAATCCCGATTCATACTGTATATCATCATCACTGTGTTGGGATGCCATTGTGATTAGTGGCCTTTAGTCCGGCACGCAGCACTCGACATATGGCAAAACACAGTATCGTGTTTCAAATGCAAAATAAACATAGTAACTGCTATCATCACACAGGGTTCAAAGGGGAAGTGGACGAGTTCCTGCCAGCACCGAGACGTATGTACAAACTCGATATGTGGCTGTATGATTTCATTTGATGTGGAAACAAAAACTGATCAATGAGTGGGATGGCACCTGCGCAATTGAATGAGATTCCGAAATCTATAGCTAATGCTATAGTCAGGAAATACGTCACGTTCACATCACTCAGCCGAGTAGCTCCGACTTTAAAAGGCATACTCACATTCATGGATTTCATCTATCGCGGGGGTGGTTTGGAACGTGACCCTTGCAATAAAAAAAAAAAAAGGATTATTGAACAAAGCATCGACAAAGAACACTTTCTCTTCTTGTGTAGCTAAAACACATAAAATGGAACTTTGTGTCAGTGCTTATGCTAACGAGACACTCCCTCTGGTCAATATACTTCATACACAGAACAGCCAACATTTAATAATACGACTGAAATGACAATGCAGTATATTTTTGTTATTTACTTGATTTTGTTGTTTCCTTGCTGCTGCTGCAGGGACTGGTGCGAAAGGTAACCGGGGCACATAGTTCTGGTGTGGCTAACATCAAGTAGCCACTATACGTGTGCATGGTCACCACCGGTATTGTTTTAACCCATCAGTAATTCCACGAGAACCAATAGATAAATAAGATAGATAAGCAGCAACTATTCTCAATCTAGCTCTCGGGTTTTAAAATTAACCAAAGCCATTGATGGTTTTGATGTGGAGACTTATCGTTGGTTTGTGGTGCCTCACTAGTTTAGTGCATGACCACACACAGTTTAGCCACCAAGTAGCTTTTAGTGTCTCTGTTCTGCTAACGTTGCGTTTCACTGATTTTCTTCTAGATGGTCCCGTGTCCGAGTATGGCATCACCTTCCAGACCCACATCGTCGACAACTTTGGCGTGTCCTTCGGCAGGGAGGGCGAGACCATGAGCCTGGGGTGCACGGTCGTCATCTACCCAGCCCTGCATCGCTACCAGCCCGAGGTGCAGTGGTATAGAGATGGTAAGTGCACCTAAGCCTGACTATTTTTTATTGGCTGTCATTTAATTTTGTAACGACTCCTCAATGCAGGTGTTCTCCTGTCCCCGTCCAAGTGGAATCACATGCATTGGAGTGGCGACAGAGCCACGCTGACCCTTACGCACCTCAACAAAGAGGACGAAGGACTCTACACTCTCCGCGTTACCACCAAGTCCGGATACAAAACCTACTCTGCCTACGTCTTTGTGAAGGGTGAGCTAAAATCTGAAATGTTACCATTATCTGGTTATTTGAGAAATGATGTTTGTGAGATACAGGTTACAGGTTGTCAATCAACCTCATCTCCATGCCTCTTCTCTGCCACAACAAGCAACATCGTTTTAGTTTCAGACCCATGGCGCGTAACAGGCACGTTCAACATTCAAAGTGTTTCAAGAATGTGCTGCTGCTTTTAAATATCGTCAGTAGAGACACAACACCATGGAAAAAGAAGCCGGTGAAGCTTATCATGGCGGACCGCCCCTTGGAAACCATCTGACATTTCCAATGTGTCCCAGGTGGCCCATGCCACTGTCACGGCCTTCTTCACTCTCACTATTCTAAGTGGGCATAGATATGGAACAGTCCGATGAGATAACCCATAATTTGAATATCAGGCTCAAGGGGAAAGAAAGGACTGCCCAGTTGTTTTCTTCTTTGGCGCAGGATTAATTAAAACCGATGTAGCCAATAGCCATTGGTTGATGATCCAATAGCAACAAGCCAAGCGAGTGACCTTTCTGCTCTCTCCAAGATGCTGACGCCGAAGTGGAAGGAGCACCGGGGGCCCCCCTGGATGTGTGCTGTCTGGATGCCAACAAGGACTACATCATTGTCTCCTGGAAGCAGCCAGCGGTTGATGGCGGCAGCTCCATCCTGGGTTATTTTGTGGACAGGTTAGAGATCAATATAATACTGATCCGAAACCTAACTCTCAACCTAGCTTTAATTCTGATAGGAACCCTCATCGTAACGCTAATTACAACCCTGATTTTAACCCAGATCACAAACCTGATCTTAACCCCAATCTTGAGGTCAACGTTTCCATACATACAGGTGTGAGGTCGGGACAACCCATTGGATCCAGTGCAATGACACGCCCATCAAGTTCGCCCGTTTCCCGGTCACCGGATTGGTCGAGGGCCGCTCCTATATCTTCCGTGTGCGTGCCGTCAACAAGAACGGCATGAGCCATCCGTCCCGGGTGTCCGAACCTGTGGCCGCCATGGACCCGGCTGATCGCGCCCGCATGAGAGGTACCATGCTTCGGGTATTCTATTAAACAGAAACTATAGACCAAATCCCTGTCACCTGTTGTCAGGTACCTCCGCTCCTTGGACCGGCCAGATTATTGTCACAGAGGAGGAACCTGCAGGTTTGTAAGATCAGAGACTTCAGAAAAGACGGATTTTTCTTATCCAGGTTAGTATGTCGATTCCTTATGACTCATGACTATTTTGGCAGAGGGTATTGTTCCTGGCAGACCTCGAGAACTGCAAGTGACAGAAGCAACCAAGAACTACTTAGTGCTCAGCTGGAAGCCACCTGGAGAGAAAGGCCTGGAAGGTGTCATGTACTATGTGGAGAAGGTAATCAAATGAATTAAGCACAAATCTAAGAGAAATCCATATTATCATCAAGTGGGTCAGTTCAGGTTGACTTTCTTCGGTATACTTTGGAATACCAAGAGGAGCCTGGGTGAGATGGAGAGCTGTATCAGTTACGTGAATAGCGTCACATCTCAGCAGTGTGAAAGTGTACCCTGCCAAAGAAGACAGGTGATACGGTACAGTTCGACGTACTGACACGCCGAGAAATACCAACAAGTTCAACTAACTTTCAAGTCTTCACCTACAAGTATCAAGTAAATTACAAGTCAAGTCCCTCACTAAATTTCAATTTGAGTCAAGTTCTTACTTATAGACAGGTTCGGTAAGGTAGGGACAAAAAAATGATGTTGTCAATGACTCCTTCATTGTCCCTTCAGTGCGTCTCAGGCACCGACAGCTGGCAAAGGGTGAACACCGAGATCCCAGTTAAGTCGCCTCGATTCGCGCTGTTTGACTTGGCCGAGGGGAAGTCCTACCGCTTCCGCGTCCGCTGCTGCAACGCCGCCGGCGTTGGCGAGCCGTCCGACCCCACTGAGGCCACCACGGTTGGCGACAAGCTCGGTCAGAAAACGCCCCGGTCGCACGCAAATCCGAAGATCCGCATTCATGGCTGTGACATGGGAGAACGTTTGAATCTGTAGACACTCCATCTGCTCCGAGCAAAGTCATCCCCACGAGGAACACGGACACATCCGTGGTGGTATCCTGGGAAGCATCCCGTGACGCCAAGGAGTTGGTGGGCTACTACATCGAGGCGAGCATCGTGGGCAGTAACGTCTGGGAGCCATGCAACAATAAACCCGTCAACGTGACCAGGTAAACCTTGACTTTTTGTGGAATTGCTTTTATTCAAGCGAAGCGTTGGGTATGTTTTATCCTTGATTATATTTAAGCAATTTCAACTCTAACAGTACATCTTTTTAGATTTATCTGCCACGGTCTGACAACGGGAGAGAAGTACGTGTTCCGGGTGAGGGCAGTGAACGCCGCAGGACTCAGTCAGTTCTCTCCGGAATCAGAGCCAGTGGAGGTGAAGGCTGCGATTGGTGAGGAAAGCCACCACTCAAATATCTTTGAAGGAATAGAATGGATGTTTTTCATATACAAGATGTGGCATCTGATCACCTGTGTTCTCTTGAGCCATCTGGCACTCCCCCACTGTTCCACTCCACCGTGGTTGCACTCAACCACCCTGTCACTTTTTATTGTCTGCTGCGCTCCACCTACATCCACCCAAACCAAACCAAGCACCAGCTCCCTGCACAGCCTGAAGCGGGTCAGGACTTGTAGACTTCCTCTAATTTGGGTCAGTGCGATCCAACTCAGCGGTAGTTACAAACCAGCCCAAGAATCACACAACCAGCATCCTTCCCTTCCCTTTCCCTCACCATTTCCCCGTCCCGGGCACGCGATGTGTTGGCAAAACACTCACCAGCATTGAAGGTACCAGCGCACGGACCACCATCACAACCAGCCAACTAACCTCGCTTTGTTTTCGCTCATTGACTTGGATAGTCGTAATCATTTGGATCAGGGGTTTTCAGGGGGAAATACAGTGAAACATAATCTCTGTAAGACCCCTTGTAAACCTCTTCAGCTTGAGTTTAAGCCTTTAACCACAACTCGGCATGTTTCTTTTCCCTTTATGAAGCACATTCATTGTCATAATGGTAAATATTGAGTACGGTAATTCCTGCCACGAATCGCGAAATACCACCCGAGTAATGTTTATAATTCTCTATAGTTTAATGTAAATATATCACAAACTATAATCCCAAAACAGTTTAATATCGTTTCAAATTTATCCTAATCTTGATAATAAATGGCTTATAGATGATTTGATACACATGGCAAGACTATTTTGTAACCAAAGTTAAATTGACTTCCTCCCAGTCAGATATACGGTACACACCTTAACTCTAAGCCAGATGCATCACTTGTGGTGATTTTCTTTCTCCGCATATAGCATGTGGTGGAGGCTAGGTTCCTCCTAATAAAAATATGAACAGGTGAATTTGTGAATACGAGTGAAACGCAAAAATGTGGGGGATTACCGTAGTGTGTTTGTCTGCATGATTTCATCATATCCTCACGTGGATGTCACTTGTTGGCCATCTTGTCTTCATTGTCCCTCCCAGTCAGATGAAGACATCTTTTAGTCTCCAACTGGATTTATTGTTTTTTTTTTAATTTTAATTGCAAGTGTATTTTTGTGCTTGTGTTTAAAAACAGCTTCTCTTGATTCTCTCTAACTCCCGTAGGGGGCGGCATCCCTCATGGTGTGTTGCCGGAGACGGGGCCGGGGGGTAACCAGGGCCAACTAACCACGCACAGGCCACACTGGACGGACACGCATGACACTGTCCAGATCCCCGCTGACACAAAAAGCAAAGCTCAGGCTGACCCCGAGCTCCCCCAGCGGGGGCCCGGGGCAGCGGCGGTGGCTAACTCCGGCCCCTCGGATAGCAAAAACCAAGGGTCCGAGAGGGGCGACTGGCCCTCTGAGCCACCGCCAAGCTCGCTTTGTGAAGCACGTACTGACGTAGCAGCAGATTTAGGCTCACATTGCGCTGAGGGGCTGGCTGAAAAGACAGCCGAGGGGCCCCCCGGGGCCAAGCGGGCACGCGAGTTGTCAGTAGATGCTTCTGCTAACCGGGAGGCGGCGAGGCCAGACGCACGGGCTGAAGGTGAGCACCGGATGAGGATGGGAAGTAAAAAAAACAATCCTCACCATACTATTCAATTTACCCCCACTGAGTACTTAAGTACAAGTACAGATAGTTCTGTAAAAAAGACTGATTCAACTCTCGTAAAAATTAAATGTCACCAGAACATTAATATTCAAAGTGCACATACCTGAAAAATGTACAGTACTTCAGCTTCTATTTCACATGACTGCAAATGGCCAGTAGGTGGTGCTCCTGTGGCGTATCCAGACAGGTAAGTCACTGCAAAAGCCACCTGAAGGATTCTAACTCCCAAGCAGCCACGCTTAGACAAAGTGTCGACTTTTCACAGCCTTCGCACTCGGGGTGGCGCGCTGTCCTGTTGCCCCGAAAACCCTTATTAGGCACATCCCACTCCCCCACCATGTCAGATTATCACACACTTCTAGTAACCACCTGCAGTCTCTATTAGATGTAATCTGACATTAACTAACAGCATCAAAGCCCCCGTCTTTAAAAGGTTCAATTGGTTAGATGGTACTTAATTTAGCATGTAGCCTAAAGATTGGAAGCCATACCTTTGTCTCAAACTAATTAATTTAAAAGATGTTTACTGGTAAATGTACTACCAAATGTACTTATTAGGTATTAGTATTAGTATTAGTATTACCATTATAACATACATCTTGGAAATGAAAACCATTCACTAAATTTGTCCAAAAGACTGAAACACTTTTTAGCTTAACGGCTAATTAGCTTCAATAAATGGCAGGAAATAAGTGATACAAGCTGACCTACTTTAGCATAGCATATAACAGCATAGCATAGAAAGAGACCGGGAAATGGATTTAGCCTGACTCAGTCTGAAACCAAACTGTTTAAAAGCTATTTTAACATTTACTGGTAAGCGCGGCTTTAAAAATATTATTAGCTACAACCTTTAGCACAGTAAGTGCAACAGGTAATAGTAATTGTGGTGCTAAATTAGTAATTAGCTACTACTATTAGCAACACGAAACAAAAGAACAGGAAAGTCGGAATTCTACATGACAGCTCTATTAGCTTAGCCTAGCATTTGACAGCAGTGCTATGCCACTGTCTGAAGTCATATAAAAGTTTACTAGTTATGCGGTGCTAAAATATAGGTATGACCTACTCCAGTTTTTATCATTAGCTGCAACTATTGTACAGTTCATTTGTTTAAAAAAAAACACACACCAAAGAAGTAATTTACATTTCATCTATCCTAGCTTATCCTAGGTTAGCATGTCTCATTGTGCAAGTTATTCTCTTTCTAAAGGGTTGTTTACCAATATTGAATCTTTACTCAAGGACGGAAAACTTTAGCTTCATTAGCATAAAGACTGAATAACAACAGGCAATTGTTGGCGTGGCTGATTTGAGTTTGTGTGTGTCACTGCAGCGTCACCCGCGCCACCGTACGGCATCAGCGTGCTGGAGTGCGTACGTGACTCCATGGTGCTAGCGTGGAAGCAACCGAGCTTCATTGGAGGGGCCGACATCACCGGATATTTCGTGGACTACCGTGAGGTCGTGGACGGCGTGGCGGGAAAGTGGCACGAGGCCAACATCAGGGCTGTCAGCGAGCGTGCCTACAGGGTGAGTCGCAAAACCGACTTTTGTGGAACTTTTGTGTTGGCAGAAAAGTTAACAAGGCATGTCGGTATGGTCAATAGGGGTTAGAACGTCTGGCGCGCAGTGTTGAGGTTCTGGTTTCGAATCTCAGTTTCGGCTTTCCTCCGCAGAGTTTGCGTGTTTTCCCCAAAATTTGTGTGGATTTACGGCTTTAGTGAAAACTCTAAATTGTTTGTCAGTGTGGCTGGCGACCAGTCCAGAGTGTACCCCAAAGTCAGTTGGGATAGGCTGCAACTCCCGCAACTTTTATGAGGATAAATGCTCTAGAAGATGGACGTTATTTTGTGTGGTCAGGTGACCGACCTGAAGGAGAACAGGAAGTACCAGTTCCAGGTCCGGGCGGCCAACATCGCAGGCGTCGGCATCCCGTCGCTACCCAGCGACACGTTTCTGTGCGAGGAGTGGACCATTGCCGTTCCAGGTGCGAGGATCTGGCACGTTATCCATGCAAAGCAAACAAAACATTTTTCTGCATTTGTTTACCTTTTTTTTTTGCACAGGACCTCCTCACGATCTCCAGCTGCGAGAGGTGCGAGGCGACTCCATGGTGTTGCTGTGGAAAGCGCCGGTGTACCAGGGGCGTGATCCTGTCAACGGCTTCTACGTGGACATGAAGGAGGCCGAAGCTCCGGAGGAAGCCTGGCGAGGACTCAACACCAAAGCCACGCAGGATACTTTCTTCAAGGTGGATGTCTATCGGAGAGACGATCGCGATGAACCGATACGATGAAACCGTTGCTCTTCTCGCAGGTGAAGAATCTGAAAGAGCAAGAGTCGTACGTATTCCGCGTTCGAGCTCAGAATCAAGCCGGCGTGGGGAAAAGCTCGGATATCTCGGAACCGGTCCAAGCCGTCACCAAGCCAGGTAGGAAAACTAAGGCGACGATTGGTCGGTGGCATGACCTTCACGACCACCTCGCGTCCTTTCGCAGGCACCAAGGAGATCGCAGTGGACGTGGACGACGACGGCGTCATCTCTCTCAACTTCGAATGCGCCGGCATGACCCCCGACTCCAAATTCGTGTGGTCCAAGAACTACGAGGACATGGACGAGCCGTCGTCACGCTTGACCGTGGAGACCAAAGGGAACAAGTGAGATTTTTGGCCGAATGGGCTCACTAAAGAATGGTCGCTCACACCGAGGATGATTCTGATATTTTCCGTTCAGGTCCAAAGTCACGTTCAACTCTCCCGGTGAGGAAGACATCGGTATTTATTCGTGTCTGGTCACCCATACTGACGGAGCTTCGTCCAGCTACACCATCTCACCTGAAGGTATGAAGGTGGTAGCAAGACTTTTTTTCTGATAATATTCACACTTGTCACTCGTAACTTTACACGTTTATTTTTTATTGTAATATACGATTTTAGTAGCCTAGCAATTTTTGGGGGGTTCGTATTTTTAAATCACAGCCTTTTTTTTTCGTGAGCTACAACTTTATGCAATGTTTGTTTTCACAAAATTTTGACTATTTTCTCGTTATTTACGATTTCATTCTCGTGACTTTATGACATACTCATAACGTTGTATGACTATTTTCTTTGAAAAGGAACTTTTTTCTTCTATTTTACGACTATTTTCTCGCAATATTTTAGACTTTTTTTCATTTATACTTGTACTGTAGTATTACCAATTCCTTCAACATTATGACAAGTTTCGTGTCATATTGAGATTTTTTTGTTGGCATCAACTTTATCTTCATAATAATATGACGCTCTTCCTGTAACGTTAGGATTGTTTTCTCATTATTTTACTTAATTCTCATGAAATTGCAACCATTATTACTTTTTGAATGTAAAATTACAGCTTTTCTTGTAACATCGCTACTTTTATTTATGCAACATTCTGACATTACTCTCGTTTCTTATGTGTAACCTGACCTTTTTTTTCTTCATAATTTCAGAATTTTATCTGAAAAATCCAGAATTTTATTTATTGAATTTAATTGTAATAAATTTGTAATAAATTTGTAATTAATTTGTAATTAATTTGCAATTTGTAATTTGTAAACTTTTACTGCCACTCATTATAAAAAACTTTAATATGACACGGCTTTGATCATTCGCATCATCCTTGAAAAAGTTCTATTTCATCAGATTTCATCAGATGTCATCATGCTTCATTGTAATTTCATACACCGGCAGTCCTTGAAAAGAGATACAATGCTGCCATCTGCTGGCCATAGTTAGTGAGTGTTTTTGATTCCACAACCTATTGACCAGGCAGCGTTGCACTTAGATGTTGCACTGCCCATTGATTAAAAAAAACAAAACAAAAAAAACAACAACAACAAAAAAACGTAGTTGACGTCATTTAACGTTTATGGCGGCATAGATCGTGATTTTACGAATCGTTATTAAACGTTTTTGGCGGTCAAAGTGTTAAAGCTTTATTCTTGGATTGTTCTCATAACATTGCGGCTTTTTTGGGGACATAATTTAAGACTTTATTCTTATAACACTGTGCCGTTATTTTTGGAACTAGTCTGACTTGATGGGGAAAAGTTGATATTAAATATTAAATTGTGCAAATACTGTTAGTCATGTGGAATCAGACGATATATACCCCGGAAGGTGTGATTTTTTTTTTAAGCTAGTTGAAATTTGAACAATGTAAATTGGAAATATTAGGTGGGAGTACGTGGCAAAAAAAGTGTGGAGAATAAAAATCACAATAACATATGTGGGAATGCTGAAGCATTCCCACATATGTTATTGTGTGTGTGATTTTGCCTTTTCTTTCCGTAAATTTCAAAAATTGGATTGTTTTAGCTGCTCTACCAAGCAATGAAGATGTCAAGAACGGTTTCAATCACCCCCAATATTGAACACATTTGACGTATCTGCTGTGTTTTCGTACAAACTCAAATGACGGCTTTTAATATGTGGCTTGTGACAGAGTTGAAGAGGCTGCTGGAGATCAGCCACGATCACAAGTTCCCCAGTGAGTACCCACAATGCAATGTTTCCCAGTAGAAGCCCCAAAAGTGAAATCTGTCCTCACTTCGCCCTCGCTTAGCTATTCCCCTCAAGTCCGATTTGGCCGTGGAGATGCTGGAGAAGGGCCGAGTTCGCTTCTGGCTGCAGGCCGAGAAGATGTCGCCCAACGCCAGTGGACTACGTGTTCAACGACAACGCGGTGGCCCAGGGCGAGGTCGGCCGCCGGCTCAACGCGGGAGGGCGAATCCTTCTCCCTCGTTTGCGCGTCTCTTTTCAATGCGTCGCTCGCGTTTTTGTTGTCAGAAATACAAGATGAACTTAGACAAGAACACGGGCGTGGTCGAGATGGTGATGGAGTCGCTTATGCCCGAGGACGAAGGCACCTTCACCTTCCAGATGCAGGACGGGAAAGCCACCAACCAGTCCAGCTTGGTACTCATAGGAGACGGTAAGGGGATCAACTCAAATTAATTTTTGGTGTATTAGAAGTGCACAGATCGTAAAATGCGACGTCGCGGTTGCACAAATTAAATACTGTACGGCAGTGGTGTCCAAACTACGGCCCGGGGGCCATTTGCGGCCCGCCGTCCATTTTTCAGTGGCCCGCGACATGTGCTAAAAATGGCATTTGACTCAGTTCAAATAAAATAAACATAACAAAAATGTTTGGAGATGGCCCAAGTAAGAAGGGAGGGTATCGAAAAACAGGTGCTATTAAAGGGATACTTCACTTATTATTACCATTATAGCAATAAAAAGTTAATATTTTGTCTATAATTAATTTGATACTTTCATTATTTTTCACGTACAATTAGTACCTTTAAAAACACATTTTGCAACTTGTTGTCGACTGAAAATGGCATCACAAGGGCTCAGGTAAGCAATCACAGCTCAGCTTGTGACTGTCACATGACCAAACCTAGAAAACAGGTGCGCTGTGATTGGTTACCTGAACCCTTGTGATGTCATTTTCAGTCGACAGCAAGTTGCAAAATGTCTTTTTAAAGGTACTAATTGTACATGAAAAATAATGAAAATATAAAATTTATTATAGGCAAAATATTAATGTTTGACTGCCAAAAATGGCTAAATAAGTAAAGTATCCCTTTATTTTAGATAGGGTTATTTTAGTTAGCTAAAACTAATGAAAAAACTAAAACTAAAATTCAAATAACAATATTGTTACCGAAATAAAATAAAAATGAAAATGCTTTCTAAAAAAACTAAAACTGAAACTACATTTTATGTTTACAAAACTAACTAAAACTAACCAAGATTACAGCAAACATGTCCTTCATTTTAGTCTTTGGTAATTAATTCAATACACAAGCCTTTGAGGATGATTTTAAATGTGATTTTTAGTAGATTAATTTTGATATAAACCGGAATAATGATGTTTGAAAGTATGTCACACAGAAGTGACGTCATCTAGCAGCAGCCAATAGAAAAGCAACTTCAGATGACGTTGCTCCCACTGTATTTTTTAAATATTTAAGTCATATACTTTTTTTTAAAAAAAGAAAAGAAAAACTAATACTAATACAGAAACTAACAAACTAAACTGAAACTAAGCATTTTTTTTTTTTTAAAGAGAACCACTCTGAAAACTAATAAAAATCTAAAATGAAAAATTCCAAAACTATAATAACCCTACTGCCATATTATAAATAAATTGGTTTATATACTGTAGCATTTTTCTAAATATGCAAAAGCACAAATTAATTATTTGTACAATTTTTAGGATGAAACACAATTTCTCTTCATAACGTTATGTGGCCCTTGCTGATTTTCTGTATGTGGCCCTCAAATGAAAAAGTTTGGACAACCCTGCTGTACGGTAAAAGATACACAATTAATGTCCAGCCTAGCTGTCGCCATCTTGTCACTTCGTGTTTCGTCCACTAGGGGACAGAAAAGCATGCAGACGCAACTTGTGCTTTTGCTTTTTCAGTGTTCAAAGAGCTGCAGAAGGAATCCGAGTTCCAGAGGAAAGAATGGTTCCGAAAGCAAGGTTAATTTTCATTTACATACGGAAATCTCCATCTTAGGTTCCCATTTCCACTGTTTTCATTTTTTTGCCCACCATTTTGTGTGCTCCAGGTCCTCACTTCATTGAGTATTTGGGCTACGAGGTCACTCCAGAATGTTGTGTGGTGCTCAAGTGCAAGGTGACACTGGATTTATTTTAACATGAGCCTTGTATTTTTAAAATTTACAATTGTTTTGCAATCAAGGTGGGAAACATCAAGAAGGAGACTTCGGCGCTGTGGTACAAGGATGGACGGGAGATCAAGGCGGACCAAAATCTGAGCTTCACCGAGGGCGTCCTCAAATTGGAAATAGCTCAGGTAAGAAGCGGACTTCCGAGTTCTCATAACCAGTCAACAATCAAGGTAAGGGTTCGCTAATTGATTTTTTTCTTTAGATATGTAAAAACAAATAATGGAAATATATTTAAATACTGTAATGTAGACCACTATTTTTATTTTTATTAAAAAAAGTATTTTTTATTTCAATTTTGTAAATGAAATATGACGGTTTAGAAAAGTTACACTATATATTGCTAGATTATATTTTTGTTTATTTGTATTTTCAAAATGTCTAAACAACATATACGACAAATAATCATTTATTTAGTTTTTCAAATGTCAATGTGGCTACTGCACAAAGCCAGCTGAGATAGGCTCCAGCATCCCCCACGACCCTTGTGAGGAATAAGCGGTCAAGGAAATGGATGTTTGGATGGAAATGTCAATGAATAATTAAAAAATAAAATTGTATTCTACTGTAAATTTTAGAATTATGCTTGGGGAATAATATTGTAAAAGGTACTGAAGTAGAAAAAAATATTGTAGTATTGAAATGTTCAATTTAACGGAGCTATAAATTAGGGATGTACTGATAAGCACAATATCGTGATATCGTGATATTAAAACTGCAACACTATCGTCGTCATCATGCTCACAATACTTAAATGCAACACGTCTGTTAAAAAAAAGTCAGGTTGATTTGCATTTGTGCAGTTCTATCACCCTCTGTTGGCTAGTTTTTTTTAGTGCAATTTAATTTTCATTAAGGATGTTTTGGCCCTTCTATGTTTAAAATCTACACTGATTGTCAGATGAAGGGGAACGTAATATGCCTGTGAAGCGAGTTAATATGTGGAGGAACTCAATGTGTGCGTGCATTAACAACATAACATTATAATAACATAATAACATAATAATAACATAATAAAAGTAATGATAATAATAATAATAATAATAAAACATAATAATAATAATAACATTTCTGTTATGTACAAAAGCACAATATTGTGCTTTTTTTTTTTTTTTTTACAATATTGTGATCTTTTTTAAATATTGCCAACCTACCCACAATATCGTGATAATTATCGTATCGTGAGCTTCACATCGTGATAATATTGTATTGTGACGTTTGGATATTGTTACATCCCTACTATAAATGTAATATTTACCTAACAATGTGTATAACAACCATCCATTGCAAATCATCATTTAAATGTGTCATATTTTCCAATAAGTCATTAAAAGAAATCAATTATCATGGACATGATTTGTGCTTTGTCTGTCTGTCTCTCTCTCTCTCCCCTCCTTGATGCCTCACGCTCGCTCGCCCCATCGCACGCCGCTGTCATAATGCCACTGCTCATAAAGTTGCTGTCACATTATTTTTCCCACTGCAGCCCGACCCGCCCTCCGACTCTGCGGACGTCCATATCGGCAGAACGCTTAAAGTTGGCATCGCTTGCTGTTTTTTTTTTTTTTTTTGCATGTTTGCTTGCTTATTATTTATAACGATTAGCTTCAGCCAGAACATGGAACTCAAAGTATACACAACTCATATGAAATGACATTTAAGTGGATTTGATTAAGAAGCAAGGGTGCACGCAAGCGTGAAAATACGAAAACAAAAATGCAGAATAAAAATTGTCGCAAAAAAAACAAACTAGGAAATGAGGAGGTAGGAATAATAGCAACATAAGATGATTGCATTTTTGCTCATATTTATTTTCAGTTAATCCATGTTTGCTTGCTTGCTTGTTTTTTGTTTTGTTTTTTTGCTGCCATTTTCACCCATACGTTTTTCACGCAGCACCCTTCACAACGCTTCAGTTTTTTTTTTTTTTTTATGACATTGCAGAGTTTCTGTGGTATTATACCCACAATGCATTGCCCTTTTCTCAACAGATTTCCAAGAAGGACGCCGGCGTGTACGAGATGGTCCTGAAGGACGAGCGAGGAAAAGACACGTCTACGTTAGATCTGACTGACAAATGTATGCTAAAACTGCTGTAGCATTTCTTGCACAATAATCAACATGAATTCAAGTTATCTAATAAGCTAATAGATGTTACCCGTTTAAAACAACAAATTAACTCATAAGCTACTACTGTACACATTAGGCTACCTGTCTTAAATGAGCAATAAGCTAATAATACACGTTACCTGACTGAAGCTAGTAATAAGCTACCACATGCTACCTCCCTGAAGTTAGCAATAAGCTAATACTTGGCTAACATTAGCAATAATTTAGTAAGCTAATAGACACTAACCTGGGTGAAGATTGAATTTGAAATATCGTACGTTTATAATTTAGCAATAAGCTAATACTTGTCCAACATTAGCAATAATTTAGTACGCTAATAGACGCTGACCTGGGTGAAGATTGAATTTGAAATATGCTACGTTTATAAGTTTAGCAATAAGCTAATACTTGTCTAACATTAACAGTAATTTAGGAAGCTAATAGACGCTAACCTGGGTGAAGATTGAATGTGAAATATAGTATGTTTATAAGTATTAGCAATAAGCTAATACTTGTCCAACATGAGCAACAATTTAGTAAGCTAATAGACACTGACCTGGGTGAAGGTTGAATTTGAAATATTGTACGTATACAAGTTTAGTAATAAGCTAATACTTGACTAATATTAGCAATAATTTAGTAAGCTAATAGATGCTAACCTGGGTGAAGATTGGATTTGATATATTGTACGTTTATAAATTCTAAACTTTGAAAGTCGATTAGCGTATTGAAGCTAGCCATAAGGTAATAGACATTAGCTTGCCGAAGCTAATAATAAGTAGGGATGTAACAATATCCAAACATTACTATATGAAGGTCACGATACGATAATTATAACGATATTTTGGGCAGGTTGGTGATCCAAAAAAGGTCACTATTGTAAAAAAAAAACAAAAGTAAAGAAAAATTAGCTCATACTTAAAAAAAATAAAAATCAATATTGTGCTTTTGTACATTACAGCAATTCATATAAACAACCTACAATATCTAAAAAGACTAAATATTGAGGCAATTACTTGCTTAATGTACGCACACATTGAGTTCCTCCACGTATTGACTCGGTCCACGAGCATATTACCGTGTTCGCCTTCATCTGACCATTAGTGTGGTTTTTAAACATAGAAGGGCCAAAACATGCCTTGTGAAAATTAAACTGCACTAAAAAAAATAGCCACCAGAGGGTGCTAGAACAGCACAAATGGAAATCAACCTGACTTTTCTTAACAGATGTGCTGCTTTTAATATCGTGACGTGACGACGATATGTTGTGGCAGTTTTAATATCGCGATATCACAATATTGCCGTTAACGTTACATCCCTAATAATAAGCTAATACTACACTATACTAATATTACCTGATCAAATGTGTTCTCGTGCAGGCTTCAAAGACCTGATGAACGAAGTCTTCAACTACATCGGTGAGATGAAAAGCTGCCCCATTTTGTTTCGTCTCCGGTGACATTTCGTCACTTCAAATGAACCGTTGCAATTTTTGTCATCTTTTTCCAGCTAACTCGTCCACGCCGTTGAAGATCACCAGCACGGATCAAGGCATTCGCCTCTACACTTTTGTCAGCTATTACAACGACCTGCTGCCGGTCACGTGGCATTACAAGTGAGTTGGCCCAACAACACTTTCAAGCGATAACGAGGCACCATTCCAATAGCTGAACACATAAATACGCCGCAGATTTGGTGGCAAAAGACTCGTTTATTACTTTCGGGCCTCTCTCCCCGCCTACCAGGGACTCGGCCATCGCCTTCTCGGACCGCCTGAAGAGCGGCGTGGTGGGCGACCAGTTGTGGCTGCAGATCAGCGAGCCCACCGAGAAGGACACGGGCAAGTACGCCATCGAGTTCAACATCAACGACGGCAGGGGCGGCCTGAGGAGGACCGTGGAGCTGACGGGTCAAGGTTTGCTTTGGCTTCCTGTTTTTTGGGGTTTTTTTTTGGAGGGGTGAGTGACGTTCGTTGTTCCTCCTCTCACCACCGTCCGCTTCCCTCTTTTGCAGCGTATGAGGACGCTTTGGCCGAGTTCAAAAGACTCAAGTGAGTAAGATTGGAATGTTTTGTGGTCTTGCACTTCCACAATCCTTTCTCATTTGATTTCATCTCTTCTTTAGAGCGGCTGCTATTGCAGAAAAAAGTAAGCATTCATCCTATCATCCATTCATTCAAACATTACTTCCATATTGTCATGCATTCACCCGTGCATTCATCCATTCACTTGCTTTCATCCATTCATTCATCTGTCACGAGTGTACATTCTTCCATCTCACTATCATTCATCCATCCACTCATTCACTCATGCATGCATCATCCATTCATCCACTCAGCCATTGTATCCTCAAAACCATTCAAAATTTATCCATCCACTCACATTACATTCATTCATTCATCCATCCATTGACTCATCCATCTCGCAACTGTGCATCCATCATTTGCTCATCACGCATGCATTCATTTATTCATCCACTCATCCATTGTCTCCTAATTCATTCAACATTAATCATCCACTCATCATCACACATCCCTTCATTCATTCACTCAATCACTCATCCATCCATTGACTCATCCATCTCATCTGTGCATCCATTATTCGCTCATCATGCATTCATTCATTCAACATTTCTCCTCATTCATTCGACATTTATCCATATTCATTCATTCATCCCTCACAACTGTACATTCTTCCATTTCACTATCATTCATCGATCCACTCACTCGTTCATTCATGCATCCTCCATTCATCCATCGTATCCTCATCCATTCAACACTTAACCTTCCACTCATTGCATACCTATTCATTCATTCATCCATTGACTCATCCATCTCATGTCTGTGCATTCATCATTCGCTCAGCATGCATGCATTCATTCATCCACTCATCCATTATCTCTTCATTCATTCATTCATCCAATGACTCATCTATCTCGTATCTGTACATCCATCATTCACTCAACAGGCGTGCATTCATTCATCCACACATTCATCATCTCTTCATTCATTCATTCATTCATCTATCCACCAGGGATCTAATCATTCATTCATCTATCCAATCATCATTCTCGTATCTGTTCATCCATCATTCATGACGATGCATCCATCCATTTGTTCACACTGAAGAAATCATTAATCCGCTCATTCCTTATTAATATTTCAATCATTGATTCAGCATGTGTCCATTCATTTATCCATCCACCCTATTCAGGGATTATTCATTCTTTCATTCATGAGTCATCCACTCATCCATGAGTTATTTGTTCATCCACACCGCTACTCATGCATCATTTATCAGTTCATTCATTCATCAATTCCTCCACCACTCATTTATCAACACATCACTCAACCATTCATCCATTCACTCATATATCCACCCATTAGTCATCAATCATCCATTTTGCACGTTCGCCCACTTGACTGCGTTACTTTGCGTGTGATCAGACCGCGCCCGAGTGGCAGGAGGCCTTCCGGACGTGGTCACCATCCAGGAGGGCAAGGTGAGAACTGCGCTAACCCTCAACCGCATCAAACTGCACTCACATTGAGCTAAACCCCCCCGCCCACCGGCAGGCGCTCCAACTGACCTGCAACATCTCGGGCGAGCCGCTGCCGCAGGTGACGTGGCTGAAGAACGAGAAGGAGCTGACATCGGACGAGCACTGCATCCTGCGCTTCGAGTCGGGCAAGTTCGCCAGCTTCACCATCACGGCGGTCAGCACGGCCGACACGGGCAAGTACAGCATCCTGGTCAAGAACAAGTACGGCACCGAGAGCGCCGAGTTCACCGTAAGTGTCTTCATCCCCGAGGAGGTGACCGGTGGACGCAAAAAATGAGCGCACCCGGAACTGGAATTAAGAAACAAAAAAAACAGCCACGAAAAGGCTTTTGTGTTGATGTTCAGGGCCCGACCGATATGCAATTTTTGAGGCCGAGGCTTATTCCGATATATGGCAGAATACGATTCGGATAATCGGGCAATTAACTCATTCAAGCCCAAAAATGTGTAAAAATGTTTTTGATACTTTGTCATTCACTCCCAAAAACGTGTTTACATTTTTTTTTTTTTTTATGCAAGAGCATATAGATGCAGCTTCTGACATGAAGAGGTGGCTTAAAGCAATGGTAGTTATTAAAAACACAGCCAGCAGGTGGTAGCAGAGTATAAGAGATCAGCCAGGGCCATGTTGCAACAAGCTCTGTTTGTCAGTGTTTTCACCAGGAATGTGAATATTGATTAAACGTAGCTATATTCTAATGCTAATGGCTGCAAAATGGAAACAGATATAAAGATACTTCTTTTTGTAGGTTCCATGTTTTTGTAGTAATAGAACACAATGTTCTGTGGGCCTTGCAAAATCTGTCAAAAGGGGGTTTCTTCAATGAAAATGGCTGGGAGTCAATAATTTAAGAAAATGAATAAAATAACTTCATTGTTTTGGTCTCAACACTTTCAACAATAAAAATATGAACTACAGGCAGAATACTTCGTTCTACAATTACATAATTTTTGTTGAACTTTGCAAAGACAAATCGGCAAAAATCAGCTAATTTTTTTGCTGATTATTTGGGGTGGGGGAATGTCACAGTATCACAATTTCTAATGTCATGTGTTCATGTGTTAAAAAAAAAAAATCAGCAAAAATTGACATTAAAAAATCGGCAGATTTTTGCCCATTTTAAAAGTTCAAATTAAGCCAATGAAATAAGACGAATCGGTTGGGCCCTTCTGATGTTTTTTTTGTGTTGAAATTGGTGCTGAATGTAGACCAGGTCAAAGGTCATGTGGTTGTTATAAGCGTTAGTAAGACAATGACGACGTACTGCTTTCAAATGTTACAATTTCGACGAGAACGTCCCACTGTTTGTTTGTCAAAGCAAGCCCGACTAATTGTTGTGTTGTTGTATTGATTTGTACACTAGCGCGAAGCAGCGGCGCTCGTGCTAGCGACTGCATTTAGACATGCTTGACCCCTTTTCTGCAAACGAGTCGAAACTTGCTGCTCACTTAATACGTCGCAATTTGGAGAGATTCAAAAGAGAAACGTTACATTAGTTCGCTTCCATTTGTTCAGTCGCTACGTTAAGCCGGTTAATGTTAGCGACGTCGGCTAACATTAGCCCAGAGCCAACAACATCGAGTCATATGTCATATTAAAGCCCATATTAAGGGCTTTACAAATATGTATTTATTTTGTCGATATTTATTTATATAAAGCTGAAAAAAAACATGAAATCAAACAAAACAAAATCAGCTGATATTCACCAAAAATACGAGCACAAGACTGACGACGTTTGTGGCAAGATGGCGTCAAACGTCATCACATGATCACCAGATTGTTGTGTTGTGCTTCACTTGCACAATGTTGTGCTCATCGTCGACTTTCCACTGTGTGCCCGTCCAATGTGAAGATCACCGATCACCATGGCGATGGTTCCCGCCCACCTTCACCCTCACTGTTACAACCTTTTCGTTGTTTGGCGACGACCACACTCACGATAATAATAATCATAATAAAAAGCATGTACTTTCCCCCTCAACCTCATCTGTGTGATGTCTCACTTTCTTTTTTTTCTTTTTTTTTTAAATTGAACACCTTGTCACCATGCACGCCCTTCACTCCCAACTCCTGATTCCTGTAGACTCGGACCCGTCTCCAGCATGGACACCAACCCTAATCAGAATATTTGCTTGTGATGTCACAAACAAACAAAAAACAAAACAAAACAAAACAAAACAAAACAAAACAAAACAAAACAAAACAAAACAAAAAAAAAAAAAAACCAGAAGCAAGTATCTTGTAGTATGACTTAGTAGGGATATAACGATCTCCAAACATCACTTTACGCATTTTTAACAGATGTGCTGCTTTTAATATCGTGACATGACCACGACGATATATTGTGGCAGTTTTAATATCGCGATATCACGATATTGCCGTTATCGTTACATCCCTACTACTTAGTCAGGAAATCAATGGGAGTAGGTTGCAAATTAGCTCGCAGACCTCCTGTTCAATTTCTGACTTGAGACTTTTTCATGCATCCAGTTACGATTTTGTATCAATCGGTAATAATGATATTGGGGGTTAGTTGTCCCCTCCCCTCTCCCCTCAAATTAACTTTCAGGGCCCGGTTTTAATGGAATTTTGCGAAAAAAGTGGCTTTTAAATCGGCCCTGGCATTTTGACTTAGGCCCGATTCCTGACCACCCTTAGCTACCCACTGATGTTTATTGGCTCAGTTTACTTTCTATATTGTAAATGGGTTAATGGCCTCTCAATTGTGGGCCAGTCTAATTGGGGTAAAATGGAGGGAAATAAATAATTGAATAGCACCACATCGGGCCCCAAAAGACACAAGCCCACCGGGCATCTGCCCTCTATGCCAGACGGCTAGTCTGGCCCTGTTTCCGGGGAGATGTCAACCGATTTTCGTGTGGATCGGTGCAACCAGATTTTCCAGACCCCTTCTCATGGAATTGACCTGAAATTTCAGTTCCCAACCAAAATTGACAATTTGAAATGATAGACATGTTGTCCACCCAAATTGGCGTTGATGACGTGTAAAACTGTTTGGGTTTTTTTTTTCAAACTTTCCACTGAGATTTACCCACCTGATGCTTGAGTCCGAATAAACTTGTAGGTCACCGTCTCTGTGTCCAGTCGGCGAACACGGGCGGATTAGTCTCAGTTGATGTCCACTGACTGCAAAATATGGATGACAGTTTTTGCAGCACCTCACAGGGTCATTTAGAAACATAACTGAACATATTATATCATGTAAAATCTCTTTTGCAATCAGTACGAGTTTGGCAGGGTAAGTAGAGGAACTCATATTTGGCTTTTTGAGATTAACTTAGTTATTTGAGGTTTTTATGTACTGTACCTGATGTGTTTTTTTTGTTAGCTGGAAGTGATCGAGGGAACGCCCGACCTTGGTGTGACCTCATACTGGACCGACGAAGAGGGTAACGTGATGTTTGGGGCCAACACTCCAAAGGACAGGATGAAAACGTCCGTCGTCGGGATGAAGAATGGTAGGAGGAAGTTGGCGATGAATCCGAACATTTTCAGTCAAAATGGCTTCCTCCCGTTTTGCAGAATCCGCAGCGGGAACGGAGAAGATGGACGACTTGACGATGAAGCTAAAAGATGACGTAACAGTTGAAGATGTTGCTGGCCAAATCGATTGAGGAAAAAAACATCTGGAGATATATGCTATTATGTATTCAAATATACAATTTCACAGGTTTTTTTTCACTTTTGTATATGGCTCGTAGGGATTGTTTGTGTACACCATGCATGTGTCACTACCACAATAAAAATAATTTTTAAAAATTGAAAATGAAATGTTCAGGGTCATTGCAGTCACAGGCTGGGACAAAAGCAAGCGAGAGGAAATTAGTTGTTAGTAGTTTTTTTTTAATTTATATTTACAAAATATATGACTGTATAGTATATAATTGTTGTAGAATATTTTGCATATTTTTTGGGGCACATTGTACTAGCTATCTTTTTAAGTCTTCTTTAGTTAATTATTGAATATCTTTGTAAATAACTACTTTGTTCAAACAAGGAATTTGCACATGTCAAACAAAAGTATTACACGAGTGCCATATTAGAAAAAATAAATCAATGGACATAAAATACTGTACGTTGATTAATATAAGTTTATTTAATACGGTGATAAAGCAATAAATAAATAAACACATTTAAATAAATACATCCAATCAAGTGGTAAATGGGAGCTTACCAGTTAATCTAAATATAATAGAGACAGTTTTTGTTTACTTTTCCTCGTAACACATCGAATTGTTTAATTAAGCTTCAGCTGCGGTGACGTCACCACTATAGTCGAGTCACGTGCTGAGTTCGCTGCCGTTGGGGATTTTTGAAGAATTGGAAATGAGCTCGAATAGACGGACGAGAAGGCGGCGGCAGGTGGTCCCGCAAGACAGGTGAGAACATCAGCTAACCTCTCACATAAAAAGAAAAAAACGTCTTCCACTTGTTCGATCGTTTTCATTGACAGAGCTTTAAAAAATCGACTCGAAATGACTGACGTCATTTTTGCTGTTTTATGTGGTTTTGTGTGGAGTCAAGTTTGTCGCTTTTATGCTTGGCTATAAAATGTTCCGAAGGGCGACATAAATGTTTTCAGTATGTTAGCGTGGGCATTAATGGCGTCTTGTGTTTGTATTTCTAAAAAATATAAATTTAAAAAACAGAAAAGAAGGAAAAAAATGAAATAATTTTGGCAAATCCGAGCTCCGAATTGTGTCACTGAACGCCTCCTGCTGTTGAACGTCCTCACCACTGCAAGTTTTTTTTTTTTTTTTTTTAACACGTCAAACGTTTATTTAATAAGGTAATTATTTTTTAATGATTAGTTAGTACTAATGTTGTACACCCACTTTCGTTAATGTAAAAAATCTGCCTTTACAGATAATTATTTATATCTGTCTTATGTTCCCCTTTGTTGTTGTTGTTTTAGTATGGTGCATGATATATATGATTTTAATTTTGGACAAATAATCTGAGAATCTCACGTGGATGCACAGCACACACGTGGGCTAGGGAAAGCTAGATTTGCCGAGTAATCTGCTAAATTGGATTATCACTACTTAACGTCTCGCTCGCCCCACCGGGTGTCATGGTCACGTTCGTGTTGTTGACCAGGGATTTTTGTTGTTGTTTATAGAACCTTCGGAGGGCACCTGCTACATTAGACCTTAAAGCCTGCTTCTTATATTTGGAACTTCGGCCAACTCTAACTATCGGTTATAAATTTCCCCAAAATCTAGCCAAAGTGGATATGAATATGAAGCTTAATAACATGCATTAATCAGACTAGCTATTATTCTACTACTCAATCTTGCTGGAGAAATTTCACACCATTTACCAAATGTCTCATGAGATTTACAAGTATCACAAGATTTGATCGAGTCTCATGAGATTCACTTGTATGAGATTTACTAAAGTCTAATTAGATTTATTAAGTCTCATGAGATTTGTCAGCGTATTATACCATTTGTTAAAACAGAATAAATAAAATCTGAGTTTCCAGAGTTTTTGGAATATTTGCAGGAAAGTTTCTTGAGGTTCGTCAAAAGTCTCACGAGATTTGCTAGGGACTCACAAGTTTTGTTGAAGTCTTGCAAAATTTGCTGGCCTCTCACGGGATTTTTGAGTCTCACAAGATTCACTTGTCTCAGATGATGCTCCGAAGTCTCGCGATCTGCTGAAGTCCCATGAGATTCACGAAAATCTCATGAGATTTTGCAGAAGTTTCTCAAGGTTGACATTGTCTTTCCACGTGAAGTTAACGACAACATAATTTGGAAGATAATGTACCTGTTGTCAAAACTGAGGAGCGGATGTTGCACGCCGAAGGAATTACTTGGCAGAGGTCATAAATATGATGTGTGTCTGCCTGTGAGGCAGACGACCATCAGCATGAACTACGTGGGCCAGCTGGCCGGACAGGTTCTGGTGACAGTCAAGGAGCTGTACAAGGGAATCAATCAGGCCACGCTGTCGGGCTGCATCGACGTGGTGGTGGTGCGGCAGCCCGACGGATCCTTCCAGTGTTCCCCATTCCACGTACGCTTTGGAAAACTGGGAGTTCTGCGCTCCAGAGAGAAAGTGGTGAGTGCCGCGAAGGTGAGAGACCAACAGAAAACTACAGTCGGCAAAAGCAGTACAACAGGGCGTTGTAATCATGTAGCAATGTAACCGTCTCACAAAATTTCCCGATGATTCTCAGAACATTTACTGCAGCAGTTTTTGATGAAGTCGAATGAAATTTTGCTCTGAAGTTTGTAGGTGTCACTTGTGACTTGCCGAAGTCTTACCAAGATTACCAGGCACCTGCTGAAGGCTATAAAATTTGCCAGAGTTTTACGAGATTAGCCTCAGTTTCATGAGATTTTATGAGGTGTAATGAAATTTTAAACAGTCACCGGAGTCTCATGAGATTTTCAGAAGTCTCTCAAGATTCACCAAAGTCCCACAAGATTCTCTGAAGTCTCAAAATTTGTCTCAGAAGAGTCTGATAAGATTTAGCCAGCGCTAAAAATGTTGGTCGAAAGAGATTTTGCAGAAATCTGTGAAGATTTGTCAAAGTCTCATAAGAGTGAGAGAGATTTTGTGATAGCCACAGTACCATTTTTGGCTCAGTTTGTAAAAACCATGTAAAACATAAATGTGATCCACATTAATTCAAAAATATTTTTTAATGATCTTGCAGATCGACATAGAAATAAATGGAGAAGCAGTGGAGTTGCACATGAAGCTGGGAGACAACGGTGAGGCTTTTTTTGTCCAGGAGACCGAACAATATGATGTAAGTGACACTTTAAAGACAAAAAACAAAAGACCATGACTTTTTATCCCACATTTCAAATTTTAATGCTTGTAGGAGATGGTTCCGGCTCACCTGGCGACCTCGCCCATCCCCACAGACGATGTCCTGATCAAGAACCAAGAACCTGAAGGGAAGCAAGCTCATCTCCCCAATGGCCCGGAAGAGGTTCCCAACGTGGCGGGAAAGAAGAGGAAAAGGCGAAGGCGGAAGCACAAGTCTGAGCCCCGCAAGGAGGAGCTGAGCCAGCCAGTAGGGGGCGAGCTGGAGCTGCCTGAGCTCAGCTCTGATGAAGAGATAACCTTGCATAGCTCGTGGTGAGTCACACGGGATATCCTAAGACCTTTTTTGACCTTGTTACTTGTTTATGGTAGCATGATGGACTAGTTACTAACACTCCTGCCTCACAATTCTGAGGTTCTTGGCTCGAGTCTTGGTTCCACGCAGGAAGGCGTGAATGCTTGTTTGTCCCTGCGATTGGCTGGTCCCCAGCCAAGGGTTTACCTTACAGAATACTGATTGTTTTTTTTTTCAGGGTATCTTCAACGACGAAGGACAATGTGGAGCACCTCCGATATTCCCCAGCCACCAGTCTCGAGTGGGACAGTTACCCTTTCTCTGACGGTGACTGGTCTCCCTACATCGAGTGAGTCAATAGTTTTGTCCACGAACACGCCACAAAGAGTACGGTTTGGGTCACTCTGTGTTCTCCTTGTGTACTACAGTGTGACGTCTGAGCCTGAGCTGGCGTCGCCCAACAGCGACTCAGAGCTGATGGTGAAGACGACCGAGAGCATGCTCAGAGCTGACGCCCACATGCAGTGGAGCTGGGGCGAGTTTCCGGAATTCACCAGGGTAAGACTAATGCGTGTTGCTAACCAAAACAAGAGAAATTCTCTTTAAATATTTTCAAAAGATTTGTCACAGTCTCACAAGATTCTTTTTAAAGTAGGTGACTAAAAGGGAAAGGTCCGGGAAGAAGGTGCTGACCATCACCCCCTCAGAGAGTACACATTTCCGGGTCATCTCTGGTCTGCAGGAGCAAGACGAAGATCTTCTCTGCAGCATTGTCAAACCCCAACCCCGGAATTCTGACCCAAGAACCTCAGACCTCAGTGGGAAAGCTACTCGTAAGACGAGGTGGACATCTTCTCCGCCTAGCCGCAGAGAGTCAGATACCAAGTCTGCAGAGATTGCTGTAAAGAGACGAGGTATGCCTACATTGTGGAAGTCTCATAAGATTTCCCAAATCTCACAAAATTCACCTTGTTCTAGTAGTCTCACAAGACCAGCTAAAAAGTCCAGTATGATATGCCAAAGTCTAAAAGTCTCACAAAAATTTGCCAGTTTCGTGAGATTTCAGTTAGTCAGTCAATTTCTGAAACTCTCCTGAAATTTGCAAAAGTCTCACAAGATTTTCTGAAATGTCTCATAAGAACTAGCCAAGGCCTCTCACAAAATTTGCCAAGTCTAAGAGATTCGCAGAGAAGTCTCATGAGATTCGCTGAGAAGTTTCACAGTGTTTGTCGAGAAGTCTTGTGAGATTTATTGCAAAGTCTCAAGAGATTCACAAACAAATTTCACAAAGTTGGCGGACAAATCTTATGAGATTTGCAAAGAAGTCTCACGAGATGCTAAAAAAATCTTGTGAGATTCAACGAGATGCCTCACAAAATTTGCCAGACCCTTTCCAAAATCTCACAACATTCTCAAAAAGAGATTTTTGCCAGAGTCTCGCAAGATTATTTGAAAAGTGTCACAAGAGACAATGCGACATTTTGGATCTATTTTGCATCTCTCAAAACAAACTGGTGTTAGAAAGACAGAGCAAACACAGGAAGGATGTGGCGCACATAAGAATAGGAACAGGAAGCGAAAGAAACCTAAGTCATCCTTTTCTCACCATATTACCGTCTCCCTTTATCGAGGTGTGAGAAAGAGGAGTCAACATCAGGGGCCAGAAGACATCTACCTGGACGACCTGAATGCACTTGAACCCGATGTTGCCGCTCTCTATTTCCCCAAAAGGTAAAGGTAAACTCATGTTACATGCTAACATGAGTAAAAAGGTATAAAAAAAAAAAAAAAAGAATAAAAGTGAAATTACGTAAAACTGCTTAGCTGTCTGGCTGGCTGTGAATAGGGAACAGGATGCTGGCTTCTCTCTTACCCCTGTTAACAACCATTTATGCTTTCAACAACAAATAATTCCTCCTTTTAATGAGTAAGATGACATCTGTGTGTCTGAGGCAAAAAATGTCCACCTGTGTCTCCAGCGAGTTTGGCCAACTTGTGAGGCCCTGGCCAGAGACGACTGCGGCGGGTGGTACAAACTCAGGTTCGCAGTCGCCACAATCGGTGGGCAGCAGCAGCAGCGGCGGGAGTCTCGGGGACAGCGGGGCTGAATGTCTCTCCGACTCGGCTGTCGACCTGCCTGATGTCACGCTGTCGCTTTGCGGCGGCGGAGGGGGCGACGACTGTGAAATTGACAGCGGTAAACAGCAACACTGGCACCACTCTTTGGGATGACAATGGAATACCACAAATTGAATTTTTATGTTTCTATTTCCTGCAGAAAAATTCTTGGAGTCCATCATCAGCTATCATGAGTTTGTGGAAAACCCTGCAGTGATCGATAATCCCAATTTGGTGGTTCGGATTGGACACAGGTGACCCTACATTTCTGGATGTAACATTGTCTGTAATTGTTATAATTTGGTATCTCCTCCAGATATTACAACTGGACTCTGGCGGCCCCACTCATCCTTAGTATGCAGGCTTTCCAGAAGAACCTCCCAAAGGTACAGCTGATTTCCTCTAGGCTCCAATCTTGTACATTATGTCTATCAGGATTTGAGTAAGAAGACACAGGATATTTTCTGAACCACAAGATCTGTCAAAGTCTCAAGAGATTTGCAGAGAAGTCTCATGAGATTTGTTGAGGAATCTGACATGTGTTGAGGAATATCTTGAGATTTGCCAAGAAGTCTCACCAGATTTCCATGAGATTTCTCATGAGATTCAGTGAAGTCCCACAAGGTTGACCAAGTCTCACAAGATTTGCTAAACTTGTGCGATTTGCCAGTTAGTCTAAGATCTGCCAATAAGTCTCACAGGAGTCGTCAAAGTCTCTTGAGGTTTTCCAGCTAGTCTTACCAAATGTTCGGAGAATGTAATAAGATTTGTTGAAGTCTCTTAAGATTTTCCACAAGTATTGGTAAAGTCTAACAGGATTTGGCGTTTAGTCTCATGAGATTTGCTGGTATCACAAGATTTGCCAAAGTTTAACAAGATTTTCTGAAGTCTCACGACATTGTGCAAGTTTCTTAAGATTTGCCAGAGTCTAACAAGATTTTCAGAAGTCTTACGAGAGTCACGACCTGCTGCGTACTGTCCATTATCTGAATGATATCAACACATGCAGGCCACAGAAGAAGCGTGGGTGAAGGACAGGATGCCCAAGAAGTCTGGGCGATGGTGGTTTTGGAGAAAGAGCAGTGTCAAGCAGGTAGTTGCACATCTTCAGAATTTCCCAACTGTTTTTTGCATTGCAAATACAAATCATACAAATGAACTAGTGGGACATACCCGCTTTGCATGTCGCCTTCAGTCATCCACAGAGAGCAAGCTGGAGCGACAGGAGAGTCTAACCAATGAGAGTTCAGCTCTCAACTCAGACCCTATAGCACAGTGAGTCACCTTAAAGCACAATAAAACCGACTTTTGGGCCCCGACCCAAAAGCTCCAAGTGATACGTCCCCTTTCTTCAGACAGAAAACCTCTGAGTGGTCGAGTGACGATGAAACCAAAGAGCTCAACGACGCGATTGGCGGCCGGGCGTCGAGCGCCTGTACCGAACATCCCGGCCCTGCCTACAGGAAGTCCCTGCGCCTGTCGTCGGAGCAGATCGTAAGAACTGATCGCGCCAAGCTCGAAAAGAAAAGCACCGACATTCCCTATGTCCCCCCGCAGGGGGCTCTGAAGCTGAGGGAGGGTCCCAACGACGTGACGTTCAGCATCACCACCCAGTACCAGGGAACGTGCCGCTGCCAGGGTACCATCTACCTGTGGGACTGGAGTGACCAGGTGGTCATCTCCGACATCGACGGCACCATCACCAAGTACTGCAATCGTCCTCCTATTCTTTGTGGTGGTTGTCATTTTTAGGTCTTCTTTTCTGAATGGTTTCATCATCGCAGGTCGGACGTGTTTGGTCATATCTTGCCTCAGCTTGGCAAAGACTGGACGCACGAAGGAATCGCCAAGCTCTACCACTCCGTGCACCAGTATGCTTGCTGCCCTTCCTCTGTGCCAAAAAAAAAAAAGTGCTCATGAACACTCATTGTGCTCTTGTTTTGTGTCAGGAATGGTTACAAGTTCTTGTACTGTTCGGCGCGAGCCATCGGCATGGCGGACATGACGCGAGGCTACCTGCAGAGGGTCAACGACGGTGGTACGCTGCTCCCCAGGGGACCGCTTATGCTCGCGCCCAGCAGCCTCTTCTCAGCCTTCCACAGGTCAACAAAATCTCCTTTTAACGTCACCCGACTTGCTGTGACTTGACGTCTGACGATTTGCTGGTCTTGTCAGGGAGATGATCGAGAAGAAACCCGAGAAGTTCAAGGTGGAATGTCTGTCGGACATCAGGAAGCTTTTCTCTGCCGGCGCGCATCCCTTCTACGCCGCGTTCGGCAACAGAGAGAGCGTGAGTACTCGCTGTGCTTTTCGTTGCCAAATCCCCGCCAAGTTATTTCGACTTTTGTGACCCTTCAGGATGTGCTGGCCTACCGGCAGGCGGGCGTGTCAAACTGCCGCATCTTCACGGTGAACCCCAAGGGCGAACTGATCCTGGAGCAGACCAAAGGCAACAAAACGTCGTGAGTGGCCCTGCACCAAGACGGCTCGTGAAAATAGTGCTTCTCAAAAATGTTCACACCAAATACCAACTCAAAAAAAATATTATCACTCCAAGTACCAACATTATAACCTGGCAATAGCCAGATGGATATTGCGCTTCACTCAAGTGAGTTCTCCGCAATATCCATCTGGTACCTCTCCACAGTAATTTGCTCGGGAAAGGCGGGACATTCTGAACAATAATTCGAGCTGATTGGACGATGCCGCATTGTACACATTTGTTTTAACCAATAATGGCCACGGGTGAAAATTTCGTGCTCGTTCTTGTTGAAGGGGGGGAAAGCATGGACATCTTACCGGCTAGCAATGCACGAAGCGCCTCTCACTGTTCAACATTCAACAAGGAAACGGTGAGTCATTCTGCGAGAACAAAATTAATTGTAGCGTCCATTCGTCCATGTGAGGTTTGTTAGCGTTGTCGGCGCTGGCTTCCTGGTTTCGTCACAGTTGCAAATCCCACCCCAAACACAATGTCACTCTGTGATTGGTCTAAACCACTGATCGGTGGAAATCAACAGTCTCGGTTACAAGACGTATTCTCCAGAGTTTGTGAACTCACAAATGCCGCGAGAATTCATCTTGCGAGAGAAATGTTAACAACTTTATGACCAACATTCAAATCAGAGATGGGAAATCCAGGTTCAGAAAGTAAAAAACCTTGCCAGAGTTTGGCTTCAGTTACAGGTGCTTGTACTCAACCGTCAGGTAAACAAGGTCATTACAAGAAACACCTGTGGCTAATGCCAAACTCTGGCAGGGTTTTTACTTTCTTGACCTAGTTTTCCCATGCATAGATTGCAAGTCCAACTGGGGAAAATAAATGCGAATCACCACAAGTTGGCACTTACACTGAGTCTTATACTACAAACGTGAACTAGGTCTAATAATTGAAAAAAATGTACAAAATTAGTTATTTGCTGCAGTTTTGTGTCAAACTTGAAAGGTCACGTTTATGCACAGGTACACGCGTCTGAGCGAGCTGGTGGAGCACATGTTTCCGTTACGTAGCCGCCAAAACACCGCCGACTTCTGCTGCCCCGAATTCAGCGCCTTCTCGTACTGGAGGCAGCCCGTCGCGCACGCCTGCTTGGAGGAACTGCTCTGACGAAGACCATCCGTTAGCGTTAGCATTAATGGCATTTTAATGCACATTCGATCAGGTTGACAAATACGCGGACATATTGTATGTGAACACTTCTTTCTGTGAAAGAAATATTTTTTTGTGTGATGAGATCACATGCTTGCTTGTGCATTTTTAATGTAAATGTATGTTCGTTGTATGTGTGATTAGCTTCTAAATGTTTTGAATGACAGAGTATGTGCTAAGTGATGTTTACATAGGAGGATGGATAAATCTCTCAACCAGTCAGTTCACTGGATGTGACGTTAATTAAAGCACAAAAATGTTTGGCAAAGTTATATGTTTATTATTTTTAAGTGGAATGTGTTATAGTGTCTTCTAATGCCTTCTGTGACCAGTAGAGAACGCTGCTGTCACTGCAGAAACGAATAGGCTTTTACAAATAATGAATACTGCATATAGTCACTTCCATTATAGAAACTTGGGCAACATTTTTTATTTTTATAAACCCTAATTCAAAAAGACAACAATAAAAGAAAGGTACAACATCACTAATTTTGACACCCTCCCAGAGTGAGAGTGAAGGGTGCCAAAAACCAAAAAGTGTATCACTGTTATGGATCACTCATTTTGGTCCCCTTCTACAGGGTTGATGGTTTTGGTTTGTTTCAAGGCTGCCAAAAAGTGGACTACCACTAATTTTGAAGGGTGCCAAATAGTGCAACATGTGTCACTTATTTTGGTCCCCTTCATAAAGAATATTGTATGTCATTCTTTTACCTTTTTTGCCTTCTCTTCTTTGACATGAGAGTTGGGTATGGCTACCGACTAGACGGGTAGAGCAGGACGCCGCTGAAGGACGACAGAATATGGGCGGAATCGGCGCCGCCGGCAATGGCGAGCTTCCCCGCCGTCAGTGTGAGTGCCGCCCGCTCGCCTCGCCTCATGGGCACCACCAGGGCGAGCGAGGCGGAAGCGCAGCCGCCGGGGCACGGCTCGTGGGTCGCCCCCCTCGTGGAGTCCAACCTGTGGATGACGCGCTGGTCCACCGACAGGACCGCCTCCATCTTGGCGCCGGGCTGGGCGGCGAGTGCGGCGGACAACAGGTAGCGGCCGTCCATGGGTGCCGTGAAGACGCCTGTTGTTTGTGGATCAAACATTTTTAAAAAGTACATTCACTTAGTAAATTACAAAATTTAAACAGCCCGCTAGCTTAATGCTAACGTGAATTTCATTGACACGTTAACAGCATAGTTGCTTTATTACAACCCTTTAAGTAACAAATATGGACCACAAAATAGTTCAACAACACATGTAGACAAGAAATATGACAATACTCACGTATTATATGCTTTATCGGCTATAAAAATTTGTAGCGATAGAAAAAGAAGTCTATTCTTCTTCAATAGTCTGCATGACTGCGTTATCCTGTACTGCCCCCTGGTGGCCAATGCGGGCACACCAGAAGGACGCTAAACTGGAATGCAGCGTTACATCAGGATGTATAAAATGTTTCATGCTTAATATTTGATTAAATTACGTTACTCTGTATTAGGGCTGATGGATTATGAAGAAAATATTAATCATGATTAATTTGGTAATAACTGAAATCCTGATTAGGACAATCATTTGTTTTTTGGTATAAAAGAAAATCTTTAAAAATATTAAGACAAATAAATTTATTTGAAACACTATAATAATGCAAGTTCCTTTTGGACCGAACAAGATTTATTAAATTAGCTATTTTGAAATAAAAAAGAGGTGCAAATATATCAATTTAAACTCAAAATTTAGTATTAATAATGTTTTATTTTTACGATCAAGCTGATTTGGTAATTGTGGAGTGTAATAATTGAAATTGTAATTGAAATTCGATTAATTGCTCACCTGTCCTGGGCTCGTAATAGCCTCCATCGTTGACAATCACAGCATCGAATCGGATGACGCCCGATTCGCCGTCAACGGGCGGCAGAGTGAGGCCGGCGGAGAAAGAAATCTTCTGACCTTTGTACCGTGCCGCCGCATCTGCTTCACAAACGGCAAAATGCGGCAAATTTTGAGAGGATTTGGAAGAGATAAAAAAATGCATGTGACTTACCGGAGTTTGTTGGAAGCGTGTACGGTAGCGGCTCAGCGACTTTTACTGGTGCAGCTTAGCAACAGAAGAGAAGCAGTAAACACCAAGCGATGATGAGTCACATGCTGCTTCACGTCTCAAAAACAAAAAGCAACTCACCCGGCGCACCGGCGAAGCCCAGCACGGGCGCGATGCTGCCGTGTGTCCCTTTGGGAAGCTTGGACGACAACGTCATCCTACCTGGGGGTCCCGCCACGCCCCTCTCCGTGGCTAATGGTGTCTGCGGGGGCGTGTCCACGACTTTCGGGGGTCCCGTGTCCACCGTCGGGCCTGTTAAGTACATACGAAGCCCCTTTTGCGCGGCCTGGAGATTCACGTAGCAAGGTAGCAGCTAGCTAACTTTGCATTCTCATTCGCTGACTTCCACGTCACTCAACGCCAAAATTTTGCAGTAATAAATTTCATACTAAAACATATATTTGTGTAGACTGGGGTCAAGTTGTATTTTAACATTTTAAAAATGTGCAGAATTTCACAAGTGACCTCATGTGAAAGATTAGATAGCTCTTAATACGAAAAGAAAAATGCACTGAGCTGTCATCAGTGTTTTACAAATGCAATTATGCCATCTCGGGGCAAAAAAACGACCACAACACATCAATATCACACTCGTTTTTTTACAGTACATCTTTTTAATTTCAACTCAATTTTAGGAATTATGAAATTACTGGATCAATTACTAAAAGATGCAGCCGTATTTCTGTTTGTTTAACATTTTCTCCCCACGTTTATGTTAACAAGAGTAAGAAAACTTAGAAAAATTATTTTATTGTACATTTAGAACAGATATAAAATTTGCGATTAATTATGAGTTCACAAGTCATGCAATTAATTACAATAAAAAAATGTAACAACCCTAGTATACTATACACACATGTAAATAATAAATAAAAAATTTGTGGTGACTAATTTGCAGATTTTTGCCAATTGAGTGGTTGGTTTGAAACTTAACGAGGGAATTCTACATTGCATGTGAGGTGCAGGTATCACTGTTGTCCACTTGGGGTCGCCATCCTTCGCAGTAGAATATCTGAGACTTGAAATGTGTGCAAGTGGCTTAAAGGTGGAGCAGAGAAAAGAAAAAAAAAGAGCAAAAAAGTAAAAACAAAAAAGGAATAAACAAGAAAAAAGGAAAGAAGAAAAAGAAGAAAAAAGGAGGAAAAAAGAAAAAAAAGGGGAAAAAATGTAAAAATAAAATACAAGGCGGAGCCAGGTCTGGTGAGTGACATGGGAGCCGGCTAGCTGTCACCTAGCTAAAAATCGGAGCAGCTCATGCATGAATGTGCTTTGTAAATAATTCAATTAATCGTTTCAGCCCGAGATTCATCCAGCTTGCTTCAGAGTCACTTGTAATGATTCGTTTGTACAAAAAACATTTCCACCAAATAACGCTAACAATGACTAACATCAAACCCAAATAATTTTTCAAGTAACCTAAATATGTCAAGTCATCTCACGAGTGTGACTTTTTTTGTAGCAAACCCTACAAAAGTGCGCCAAGAGGTGCTGACTCACTACGATACAGTATGCACAAACAGCAACAGGCCCGTTTAAGGGGCGAGGCGTGATGTGAGTGTGGAAGCCAACTCATTGCTCAACACGAGTGGGCGCCATTAAAAATAAATAAATAAAAAAGCCGAGCATGTGTGTTCAATCAGCGCCGCTTCCTGCGACTTGACGGCACGCCTGAGAGCCAAAAAGCCAACCTCACTTTTGTTTGTTTTCTCAAACAAACACATCACACTTGGCAAAGCGTGTTGAATTGAACAACATTTTCAATGCCCATTTATGGACATTGGACACAAAAACGAAGGCACCTGGGGGGGGCGTCGGCATGACGACTTGTCAAGATTTCCACTTGCAGACAGATTGACGGCGAGTTTATCTCGAGAGGCTGGAAAGCGGCTGCTCGAAATCGTCGCGCAGCTTATCTCAGCATTTTTTGTTTCCACCCCCCCTCCGCTCCACGTCACGCGTTCGAGCGCATCTCTTGTGGAGACAAAAGAGCCAAGAGGGTCCCCCAAGGGCTCGCCTGTGTTGTTATCCGTGAAATTATGGGGGGGCCCCCGTAATGGGGTGGAAAGAAAAACCTACCTTAAACTAATCCAAACTTCCTGCTTAGTTTGTAGCTCTGGAATGGAACAGATTACAACAAAGGACAACAAAGGTTTTGATTGCATCGTCCTGATATTTAGTCGCACATTGAAAAAAAAAATGCAATGTTGTTTTTCTCCATTATTTTCCCATTCTTTACGACTTAGCCATTACGTCGCTCACGAAAAAAATAATAATTCACAAAGTAACTTAGTATTGTACGGAAGAGGATTAGGGCCAGTGAAGAGAGAGAAAAAAAAGTTTGGCAGGATTCTCTGACTTTAAAGTGAGAATTCTGACAATCTAAAAATTCTGACTTTCTTTAAAGTGAACATTCTGACTTTCAGAATTCTGACTTTAAAGTGAGAATTCTGACTTGAATCTCAGTCAGAATTTTCACTTTAAAGAAAGTCAGAATTCTGAGATTAAAGTCAAAATTCTCACTTTCTTTAAAGTCAGACTTCTGACTTTATTCTCAGACTTCTGCCTTTAAAGAGAGAATTCTCACTTTAATCTCAGAATTGTCACTTTATTCTCAGAATTCAATTCTCATTTTAAAGTCTGAATTCTGACTTTACTCTCAGAATTCTCATTTTAAGAGAAAAAAAAAAGTCTGGCAGGATTCTCACTTTTTTTCTCAGAATTCTGACTTTCTTTAAAGGGAAAATTCTGAGAAAGGCAGAATTCTCACTTCCATCCATCCATCCATTTTCTTGCCCGCTTATTCCTCACAAGGGTTGCGGGGGGTGCTGGAGCCTATCTCAGCTGGCTGTGGGCAGTAGGCGGGGGACACCCTGGACTGGTTGCCAGCCAATCGCAGACAGAATTATGACTTTATTCTCAGAATTCTCACTTTTAAGTAAGTCAGAATTCTGACTTTAAAAGTGAGGATTCGGAGAATTAAGTCAGAATTCTGCCAATTTGTTTTCTCTCTTCACTGTATTGTGAATTTAGTAGGATTTGGTACAAAAACGAACTGAGTAGTATAATGTAGGATTTTTATTTTCATTCGTTTGTGACTTATAAAATAAATAAACAAACAAACAAACAAACAAACAAACAAACAAACAAACAAACGTAAGACGAGGAGGATAAAGTATGACCCCTGTAAAAATGGGCCAAAATTGGACGTTCAAAATTTCATAGCTCACCTCTTGTACATTTTAGGACATTGACTTTTTTTTTTTTTTTGTATGGTTCAAGGTGCTGCACCAAATTTTGTAGCCCTAGATCAAATGAGCCAGGATCGTGCTCCACTAGGGGGTACTACAGAGCCATTTTGTTCGACAAGTGTACAAACTTTGGGGAATTTTTGGTCCACGTTTCGCTCCCCAAAAACGAAATTAATTTCAGAGAAAAATCAAATAATAATTTCTACAAATAAAATATGGACTTCGCAGCAATCAATGAAGACTTTGTCAAGTATGTCGTCTTACAACACTGGATTTTTTTACAAATTCCAGCGACAATAACAAAATTGCGAAATGAAACTTTCTTGAAAATCAGGAGGAAAAAAAAAAAAAAGTACAAAATCCTGCGCGCTCGCTTGCTCGTTGCGACCCTTGATAAGGACGACCTTCCATTTGCTGCCTCAGTTGCTAAACTGGTGGCCGAGCTGGAGATAAGGCGGTCAAGCGTGATAACCCCCCCGTAAAGCGCTGACAAGACTGGACCGCGACGCAAGATCGCCCGCAGCTCAAAGGCCTGAAATGGATCGTAGAGTATTTGACTTCCACCTTCGTCTTTTTCTCAACGGCCTTTCATGCACCATCACCACTAAGATCAAAAGGAAAACCAGCATTGAAATGGAATTTGAAGGCGGCACAAGCAGCATTGCCTTGACGAGCAAACTACATTTCATTATTATGCAGAGATTTTGTTTATGCATGTTTCAGGTAAAAAGAAAAAAAAAAGAAAAATGAAATCCATGAAAGGACATTGCAACTGCCTCAACAAAGTTTTAATATTTGGCGCAAGAATGTGATTTACCAATTTTGTTGGGATACAAAAACATAAGAAGCTAGACTAAGTGCAATTTCTGGAGAAATTGCGTGGGAGTGCTGAAAGCTAAATGCTAATAGCTGAATGCTAAGATTAGAATGCATGTAGAATGCTTATGAAGTAAATTGAGAGATAAATTATGAAATTGTAACCTCCTGGTTACTGGACAATGCGCTTTCCCAACTGTGCCACCGAGCAGTATCAGACACCTGGTAATGATGATAAGTTATATGTATGGAAATGGGCGTGAAAAGTTCAATGACTGTCCCATAGAATGGGGAAAAGTTTATATTAAATGTTAAATTGTGCAAATACTGTAAGTAATGTGGAATCATATGATATATATGTACCCTGGGAGATGTGAATTTTTTAAGCTAGTTGAAATTTGAACAATGTAAATTGGAAGTATTATGCGGGAGTTGTTAGATGGCAAAAATGTGTAGAATAAATAAAAATCATAATAACATATGCTGAAGCATTCCCACAATCAATAAAACTTTATCCTTTTTGTTTGTTATGCGACAACTTATTTGTCCACGGCATTTTGACAGCACGAAAGCTGGCTTCCATTTGCATCTATTGTCTCGCAATTTCAAAAACATTTTTTGGGTGTAATGTCACAACAATTTTGTTCCCTGAGAATTTTTTTTCATTTTTTTTTCTCCCATAACCTCAAAAAATTTTCTGTTGCATGATTAATTACAGACATTAATAAAGTTTAGTATTATTATTCACAGTCCCCCCAACACAATATTGTTCCTGTAGTTCTTATATCTTCATCCAGGTAAGTTTTATGACCTATTTTGACCTTCAAACTTTTCTTTTTTTTTTGACAGCTTATTTCACTCCAAAAGCACGACAATTTCTATTTCTTGTGTAAATTTACAACTTAATTTTACACCTTTTAACATATTTTTTTAGTGTTATTTTAAACTTTTTTTCTGATTTTCTCCACAGGAAAATGCCCCAGATGCAGATTGTTGACTTTTGAGGTCAAAATCAACACAATAAATCAAAATAAACGCAAATCATAAAAGCCCGTCACATGAGTACGCTGACAAATGGGACGCGCAGCATCTTGTGCAGTGTGCACCATCTTGACTTTTACTTTCACTACAGATGATTTTTATTATTTTTTTAACTCTTCCTAATGGGCGGCCAGTAAAACAGTCGCACATGTTCCATCGACGTCTGTCGTTAATAAGCCTTTCTACCCTCGGGGGGGTTGGTGGCGGAGAACGCGAGGGGGCAAGTTGTGTGCCGATGGAACATGAGGACTTTCCTTGTTGGTATGTCTGTTGTCCCGTTTTGTGTGCCCACCCTGCAGGCAGCCAGCTGGGGGGTGGGGGGGGGGGGGGGGGGGGGGGTGGTTGGTCTGATGTGTTGTTGATAAGTCGCTGAACTCCAGGGTGCATCTGGCAACCACATGACGGCAGCATCACATGACCGCCACTAATACGCCAGAAGGAGGCTGGAGCATTTTTGGTTCGACAATTTTGTTCTTCCTCCTGTTTATTTTCTGGTGGAATTCCAATGTTGACCACTGGATGGTGCCACTATTTTGTACGACACTAATTTGGAAAGAAGTAGAATGAAAGCAGGACGTTTTTTAGAAGGCCTGTAGCCGAGTTTTTGGTGATGATTATTGAACGTCAAATTCTGTTCAATCCTGCTTTTTACGCCTACAGAAATTGACAGCTGTTGGTTCACACATTGTTGCGATGTCTGTACAACATATTCATCTTGCACTCTCTCAATATGTTTAGATGTGTTTGTATCGTTTTAAAAGTGTGTTTAAAAATCTTACAATTAAAGTGCCACAAATGCTTTTTAAAAAAAAAATAAAAAATAAAATTATTGGAATTAACAATATAATTATCTTGAAAATATATATAAAAAAAAAACATGTCATAAAAATTATTAAAAATTAATTAATTAAAGAAGAGACTGTTAAAAGGAAAAAAAAATCCTGCTTTTTACACCTACACAGATTGGTTCACACATTGTTGCAATATATTTGTCTCATTCTTTGCTCTTGCTCAATATGTCATGTCTCAATATGTTTTGTTTAAATGCGTTTGTATTGTTCTAAAAGTGTGTTTAAAAATCTTACAATTTAAGTGCCGCACATGCTATTTAAAAATATGAATTAAACGAGTGGAATAAACAACGTAATTATATTGAAAATATAAAAATATAAAATAAAATAAAACATGCTATCAAAATTATTAAAAATGAATTAATTAAAGAAGAGACTATTAAAAGTGTTGAATGAGGCTCTGAGATAACAAGTTGCATTCAAATGTTACCTGTCTGTATCCGGAGATCCCTTGCCATGTCCATGACATCCTTCTGGACCTTCTGGCACCCCTCAGCCTCCAGATTTTTTACATCGCCAACCACCCTGATGCAGTCGAGGTCCTCCAGGGCCCTCACGCGATCTTTGATGGCGTCGGGTTGACCCTGTAGAGTCTCCAGGTTTTGAAGACGGCCCTCCATGCCTTGAAGCTTCTCCCAAGCGGTCTTGTGACTCTCCTCCAAGACTGTCAGGTTTGCCTTACAGAGTCTGAGGTCCAAGGTGTTCATTCTGTCCTCCAATGTGTTAAATGTTTCCTTTTGGAGAACATCCGGAGTTTGGCGGTTGGAGCTGGAGAGACTGTTCTCCATTGAGACGAGCTTCTCCTTCAAATCTTTGATGGCTTCTCCCTGCGCTCTCTTCACATCCTGCTCAGCCAAAGAAGAATTCACCAGTTCCTCCATTTTGTGGAGAAGCCAGTCAGGAATCAGTCCGGTTTGCGACTCCTCCAGCTTATGCTTCAGCTCCTGGATTTGTTGTCGGAGGTGGCTTTCTTTGGAGTCCATGCGCTCGTTTAGGCTGAGGTAGCGCTCCTCCTGGTCCTCGCACTCGTTGTGCATGGACATGATCTTGTAGTCGCAAGAGTTCTTCAGGTCGGCCAGCTTGATCTCCATCCCCTCCATCAGCTCTTTCCTCAGCGCGCGGATGTTCTCGTCCACGTAGGCCCTCAGGTTGATATCGGAGGGGGGCGCAGGGGCCTCCTCCATGAGATGCTGAATTTGCCCGTCGTGCCGGTTGACGCGTTCCTCCAGATGGTCCCAGGTGTCGCTCCTGGTTTCCAAGAGGCCGATCTTGTTCACGAGCTCATCCACGGAGAACAAGTCCACAGTCCTGGTTTCAGCACTTCTGGCGGGCTGCGCCATCTGGTCCAGCAGCACGGCCAGCATCTTGCTGGCGTCCTCCTGGAAGTCCAACCTCAGGTTGGAGGACATGTCAGTTATCCTGGCCTGCATGTCCAGCACCATCTGGGAGAGCCGCTGCACCTCGTCCTCCAGGCGAGGAGCTCCGCCGGGACTTCGCCACGGATGATCACCCTGGTCGGATGTAGGTTCGGCTGAAATACGTCCAGAAGGAAACGGCACCGGTCTCTCGGGTTTTCGCTCTGGTAGCTTGGCGCCGCTTTTCACCTCCATGCAGTTGGGGCCCTGGTGGCCCGGGCAGCACCTCCACTGCAGCTCCGTCACCGTCTTGTAGTCCAGCTTGTACGTGGGCCTGAAGTGTGTGCGGTATCTAGGGAACATCAAGTACTTTTTTTTTTTTTTTTTTTTTTTTAAAGTACACTCATTCATACATACAAACATGGTCTCCCGGGTGGGGAAGCGAACCCACGCTGCCTGAAAGCAAGCGACGGTAACCACTCCGCCATCCAGAGCCCAAACATCAAGTACTTGCATGTCTGAAAAATCTAACAGGAAGTCACTAATTTTGCCTTGACGAATTCCGACAAGGGAATTCACCAAATACGCCCCCCCCAGATTGACCATTTTTGGATACATTTAGCTATGGCAGACCCGTTTCAGGCCACCGTAGATAAAACAGGAACTAATGAATGGGAACGGAATGAAAAATCATTACAAGTTGTGATTGCCGTGGATGTCAATAGTGTCAAAAACATTTGCTACGACGGTCACACCACCCAGTTTTGATGGAAGCTCTCAATTAACATTTTGGTCACTAAGAGATTATCAGGTGTATTGCCTAAAAATTATTAACCACAAATAATTTATGTTTTTCATCTACCTGTTCGCAGGGCTGGACTGGCACACACAAAAAAAAGTCAGCCCTGGCATTTTGATTTTAGCCCGCCAGCCTGGCCTGGCCAGAATCCTGAGTCTGACCACCCCGCCTAAAATATAGATCTGCCACTGATGGTTCAGTAGTTATCTATACTCAAAATTGATTAATGGACTAGTCCGTCTAAGTTATGAGCCAGTCTCTTGGAGTAAAATGGAGTCAAAATGATAATTTAATTGCACTGCATCGGCCCCAAAAGACGCCGGCCCACCGGGCATCTGCCCTCTATGCCCGATAGCCAGTCCAAGCCTGCCTGTGTGAGCGACGTGAAGCGAAACACGGAACAATTAAATGCTCGTATAGGTGGCAGAAGGTACAATTAATTCACCTGTTTAGCTATTAATATAACACTATCAATTTGTGAGTATTTTTAGATATGATCTTGAGGCTATTTTGTGAAAAATATGTGCCATATGACAAAGGTTGGGAAGCACCTGTCTCCATCCAAAAAGGTGACCATACGTCACGTAAATCATTTAAAATCATGACGTTTGACAACTTACATGACTTGCGGTGCACATTCGATCATCTCCGGTGTGCAAGGCAGAAACTCCGGCTGCGCAAAGCTCACCGATCCCCCCACCACGGCGCAACTGACGTTCTTGTGCACGACGTGTGCGCACCAGTTCCTGCGAAGGGAAACGCTCGATTAGTCACGCCTGCATGATGGATGGACGCTCGCCTTTTACGCATCTTTAAAAAAAAAAGGAGTCAAAATGAGACTTACTTGTTTCTTTGGCGCATTTCGGGGGACGAGTGCGCGCCCCCATGCCGGAAGGGGGTTCCTTGTGAGACTTGGGCGCTTGTTAAGAGGAGGACGAGCGTTAGGACGCGGATGCAAGACTTCTTCATGGCGACTTGAAATGTCCCCAATTAGTGTCCGACGCTCCGGTGAGCCGTGGAGGCAACTCCAAAGTCCTGTGACGTTTAGGGTGTACCCCAACCACCAGCAATGAATGACTAACAACCCCCACACGCCTTTTTTTTTTCATGACGTCACTCTCCAAGCATCCAGGGCATAACATTAGGTACACCTGCCTGCACGAGAGCTGCAAGAAAAGAAAAGAAAAAAATCAACACGGTGGTCGTATTAAGGGTCTATATTTATAAGCTGTTAAAGTGCCTTATGAATAAGTTTAAGGCTCAATTAAGCAGCTCCAAGTTTATTGCTTGCCAAAGTCAGTAAACTTTTAATGTGACTGCCTGACTCATGCGTAAACTCGCCAAATAGTGAGCAAAAATGCTTAGAAATTGTTGACTGGCAACTAACTGAGTTGAAAGACGTAACATTATTGCCTGGCTGTTAACGACCGACATGTTTTTTTTCTTTACACAGCCACACCCACAAAATAACAGTGTGAAATCATTTAACATTTTAACTTTTTCTTGCATTTTTTATGCCCATGATTTGAATTTGACAGCTTTGTATACGCCTGCCTTATAAGGTCAGAGTTCCGGAAGAAAAAAAAATGTAGAGGCCGCGTCGGGAAGCAAAGCACCAATGAGCTTGCTCGGTTCTAATGCTGCATTGCATAAACTTCGGAAACTTTAAAGTCGAAACACTACTTTTATTCAGCGGAAAGTAAACAAAAATAAGAAGCACGAGCATGATACGGAAGTTTAGAAAAAGTCATAAATACCAACATTCTAGAAACTATTGAATTTAAGGATCGTGATTCGCATTACACTGAGACACTTTTCCAGTTTGACGTTATGAAGTTTCCAATCGCCGAGTGTCAGGGAACGCACCATCCCAATGTTGTGTTTGTGGATAATGGCGGCATCCAGCGTGAGCCGAAGCCAACCAAAGTAAAAACAACAAACGTTAAGATCGCGTTTGCTGAGTATTCAGACAATGTCGGTGGTGGTGGAGGACACACACGGGTGGCTGTTGGACGCCTGCTCGCTCATCGACCAGGCGTACGTGCGCTGCTTTCGACCGGATGACGGGAACGAGTCAGAATTCGTGGCACGATTTAAAAGACAATACTTCCGCATTTTAAGGAGCCATGTTGGCGGGAGGAACAATAATAATAAAGATAGTGATAATAATGTGCATGCAGAAAACCAGGACGTGTTGCAGAGGAAAGAGAGACCAAAGGTAACTAATAAACCTGTTTACTTTTTGTTGACGTACGTAAAGTGGCGGAACTGACCACATTGGCTTAAAAAAAAAGAAATATTACTTTAATAAAGAGAACAGTGCTCAATTTTCATTGCGATTCATGGTGTGTGTGTGTGTGTGTGTGTGTTTTTTTTTCAGAAGCGGAAGCGAAAACACAGTGAGCCCAACCAGGGAGAGATCGATTCCAAGGTGTTTCATGAGAAGGTAAGTTGGGGGAAAGCTACTCACTGGAAGAGGCACAGAAGTGGACGACCTTGGAAATTTACACGTGTTGTGAAATTTTCCTTTTCGCGCCTGGTTCATGAACATAAAATTGAACAAAGTAGCAGTGTGAAACACTCAAAAGTTGCACGTGTGAATTCTAAAGTCTACAGTTGTTTAGCAGCAATTAACACTATATTTAATAGTTGATTAATCTGTCAAGTGTTTTTTCCACTAATTGGTGAATCAGTTTTTTTTTTTTTTTTTAAATAAAAAAATCATTTTTTTCCTCATCCATTTAATCCAAAATAATATTGTGCGAAAAATCATCTGAAAGCAGATCATTTTTGTTAGTGTAAAGATATCTTGTATCATCTTAAACTTGTGCCTACGCAGGTCAGATGTGTCGTTCTGGAGGGAACCAAATCCCTGGTGGAGTCTGCCATGCTTTTGGGCTACCTGCATGGAGGGCCGGATGCTGTGGAAGACCCCCTACCCAATCCTGAATGCAACCTGGCCAGCTTGTGCGACATGGCCAAAGAGCTCCCTCCGGTGGAGGACGAGGAGCGCTGCGTCCAGTTCCTGGACGCCAGTGGCGACACGTCCCATCTGGACTTGTTCTCCCGCGTGACGGAGAATCCGGCAGACGAGGCGGCGGTCATGATGCTGATGGGGGAGGAGTACGTCATCCCTCCACGCGCGGCCTTCCTTCTGTCGGATTTCTCCCGGATGCAGCCGCTCCTGCGATGTGAGTCCAGAAAAAAAAAAAAAAAAAGCAAAGAAAAACGTTGAAAAAAAGTTGTTGACGTGCTTGTCAAACGCAGACGGACGCAAGTTTGACGTCATCGTCGTGGATCCGCCTTGGGAAAACAAGTCTGTGAAGAGGAGTCGAAGGTAATATTTACATACAAGTCTGTCCAGGCCGCCATTTTCAGACACTTGATTGGCTTGTTTCCTCCATTTTGTGCCCTGGAAGATACACCTGCCTGCCGTCATCTCAGTTAAAAAAACTCCCCGTACCCTGCTTGGCGTCCCCCGACAGCCTGGTGGTCACATGGGTGACCAATCGACCCAGTCACCTGCGCTTCGTCCGTGAGGAGCTGTACCCGCACTGGGGGGTGGAGCCTGTGGCCCAGTGGTTCTGGGTTAAGGTAGGCGGGGAAATGGAAAACCGTCACGTCACTGTTCTTTTCAGGCAGGAACGACGTCATTTTTCCAAGAAGAATAACTATTGCAAAATTTGTCCACTAGAGGTCGCACTGACAACCACTTCAGGGACATTCGGCAATTTTTGTTCCTTGGGATTTGACGCCTAATACAGGTGATGCAATCTGCCAAATTTCAGGACTTTTTTTCCTCTTGCAGGTGACCGCAGACGGTCAGTTTGTGTTCCCGCTGGATTCGCCGCACAAGAAGCCGTACGAGGTTCTGATCCTGGGGCGATATCGCGGCCATTCCCGCTCAAGGTGACGTTTGACTTTTCGCGGCCTTGGAATGAGAATAAAACGTTAAAAACACCAATTTTGACAATTTGTAATCAGCCCCTCAGAGCGGTGCGCCGGCGTACCCGCCGTGCAAGATCAGCGGCTGATTGTCAGCATCCCGTCGGCTCTCCACTCCCACAAACCGCCACTCGCAGGTAAACGTGACCTTTGGTCAGCGTCATGCGGTAGAGTGAGGCCTGCCTATTTGCGCTTCACTCGTCACCTATTCTGGCTTTTTTTTGGGGTGTATTTTGCACACCATAATACCAATTTTTGTGTGATTTTTTTTAAATAAGGAAAAATAGTACAAAAAGAGTTTGTGCACAAATGTTCTTTACACGACCACTAGAGAGCACTATAGCAGCATCAATGAGCTCTGTGCTCTTCTCTGTTGCAAAAACGATTTGATACTTGAGCAACTTCTGTTTTTTTTCCCTTTCCCCCTTGAGTGATGCGCCACTGACATTTGTGTCACTCTTGTTACGTTGAGTGTCATATGGACCCATGCTTGTTCTTTTACTTGGAAACATACAATGAAAATATTGACTATTTGTACGTTGAAAAATGTTTGAACATGGTTTTTTATTTAACATGATAAATGAGCCACTTAATGTAATGAGTAATGGAGTTAATCAGATTTTTTTTCTTTTTAAGTTTCAGACACTTTTTCTGGTAAACACGCCTCCGTTCAGGTTGACCGAGGGCCATTACAGCTGTCATTCAATAATAATAATAAAAAAAAAAAGATCTCAAGATCTCAACTTTCCCAGTTTTGGGTGAAAGCTGTCCAGATTCCCACATGCATTTGTGTTCGACCGGCCCACCTTTGTGCACCTTCTGATGCAAACGCCGGCAGAACATCGAAGGCCTCACCACCGACCCTCAAAGACGAGACACGACGTCATTTGCCTCCCTCCTGCGGGAACGCCATTCATAGTTCGCTGTGTGCAGACAAAGAAAAAAAAAAAGGATTGTGCTGGCAAAGAAAAGAGGACTACTTAGCGGGCGAGTTTGCTTATCGCTCATGTGGATTGATTGTGAATGTGATTAAACTCATCACTTCCTGTTTATCAGGTCATTTCCTGTTGATTTTAGGCCATTTCCGGGTTACCTCCTGTTGAAATCAGGTCACATCCTGTTGATTTTAGGCCACTTCCGGATCACGTCTTATTGAAATCAGGTTACTTCCTGTTGATTTTAGGTCACTTCCGGGTCACGTCCTATTGAAATCAGATCACTTCCTTTTGATATCAGGTCACGTCTGGGTCACTTCCTGTTGATTTTAGGCCACTTCCGGGTCACGTCCTGTTGAAATCAAGTCACTTCATGTTGATATCAGGTCACTTCCGGGTCACTTCCTGTTGAAATCAGGTCACTTACTCTTGATATCAGGTCCCTTCTGGGTCACTTCCTGTTGATTTTAGGCCACTTCCAGGTCACGTCCTATTGAAACAGGTCACTTCCTGTTGATATCAGGTCACTTCCTGTTGATTTTATGCCACTTCCGGGTCACTTCCTGTTGATATCAGGTCACTTCCTGTTGAAATCAGATCACTTCCTGTTGATTTTATGCCACTTCCGGGTCACTTCCTGTTGATATCAGGTCATTTCCGTGTGATTCAAATCCAGATGGTTTCTTGTTTGATGTCAGTTGGTCATTAGAAATGAAACTGCAAAGAAACTAACACCAAATGATCGAAAATTCTGTTAAAAAAAAAAAAAAAAGTTGTCCGTAGTTCCAATTATCATAATTCATATTCTGAGCCAATAATTAGATTGTTGTATTTTCCTTTTCTTTTTATTTGACCTTCTTAATTAGCACTGAACTTTGGTGTGACTTGCTAGCACGGCCTTTCCTCAACGGGCCTGATGAGCTCACGCGTGTCGATTTTTACCACGTCTTCTCGATGAGTTACGATCAGAGGCCAAGCCAACGGGACGGTGACGCAATCACGTCACGTGATGTCGCCTAGCAGACGGATCGATCCCTTCGCAGTAGTCTTGACCACGGCACCCCTCGCAGCCATTGGGGGGCGCAGTTGCACCATATTGCTTGGCGACGAGATAACCAACGACGTCTCACGCAGTCCGTGAGGGAGTGTCACTTTTTTTTTTTTTTTTTCTGATTGTATGTCACATGGGGGTTCCTGTCAGTGACGTCTATGCTGGCGGGGGCCATAGAGGAGGGAGGGACTCTCCCCGTTAAAATCACGACGCAGTCTATAGCCAGATGGTCACACAGACACCAATAATAAGACCCCCGGACCCCTTTGAAAGTGTCTAGCCAGTAGAAAATTGCAATCGACTGGCTTTTTTTTTTTTTTTTTTTTTGCGCCGATTCGCTCACCGCGTGTTGGCGGAGGAGGTGCGATTGTCAGGTGTTGAGGCTCAAGGTCAGCGCCGGCCACTGTGCTGTGAATGATATTCAGGGGAAGGTGAGGGAGGGGGCGGGGCAAATGCGCCATCACGTCATTTGTTTACGCGGCCGACACTCGTCTTCCTCCACAGATTGGGATGATGAAAATCGATTTATAAAATCTACATGGCAGCAACAAGCTGCTTAATTGGGCTGTGGAAGAAAACGAGTCGGCATGCGGACTGTAACTAGAGCTGTCAAAATTAATCGCGTAATCCATGATCAAATTAATCAGCAACTATTTTCCTAATCAGGTCATTGTTTGGTGCCATATTTTTTTCTGATTTCAGCATATCAAACACTAAATTGTTCACTGATTTCTGTAGTCATTCACGAAAGACTGATTATCTTCAGTATTTTTATCAAAATAAGAGATTTGCAAACATCGGTTTTTATTTTGGAAAACAATAACCCAACCGGTAACATAGTACAACATCAATCCCGCTATTTTATTTTATTTTATTTTATTTTAAAATCAGCATATGGAAACAAAGTAAGAAATTAACACCAATCACTGGTTAATTAAAAGTAATAAGAGCAAAAAATGTTTTTGAGTTTGAGTTTTTTAAACTCATTTGCCCCCAAAAACGTATGAACACGTTCTATTTTAAATCTTGCCATGGTCCCAAAATTGTATTTATACGTTGTTTTTTTTTATGCTGGAGCATACAGAAGGCTTTGATACAGCTTCTGAGATGAAGAGGTCGCATAAAGCAATGGTAGTTATTGCAAAAAGCGTCCAGCAGGTGGCAGCAGAGTATAAGAGATCAGCCAGGGCCATGTTGCAACAAGCTCTTTTTGCCAGTGTTTTCAACAGGCTTGTGAATAATGATGAAACTTTGCTATATTCTAATGCCAATTGGTGCACAATGGAAACAGATAGGAACATACTTTCTTTTTTTTTTTTTTTCCCTGATGAAAGAAGAGACTAATCTTTCTTTTGGTTGGTTCCATGTTTTTATAGCAATAGGACACAATATTCTGTGGGCCTTGCAAAATGAGTCAAAATTCAGTAAAAGCCGGGAGCGAAGGGCGTTGCTTCAGTGAACTTCAGTTAGGAGTGAAACTCAAACTCTTCCAGACATGAAAAATGATCAAATATTAATATCAATGCTAACAGTTAGCATGTGAAAGTCTAGTTAAGTGGGGTCACTATTACTGTGTCTTATCTTGTTTTGTTGTTTTAAATAGTCTCTTCTAGAATTTTCTAAACAAACAAAAAAAAAGATATGAAGGAGCAAAGCAATTGAATTATTATTTTTTTTTGGCGCGCGATGCGATGCGATTCCCCTAATGACGCACGTTTTTGCTCCGCAGAGGTGTTGAAGCCGTACATGAAAGCGGACGGCGAGCGCCTGGAGCTGTTCGCCCGCAGCCTGCAAGCCGGTTGGACCAGCTGGGGCAACGAGGTGCTCCGCTTGCAGCGCAGCAGCTACTTCACGCTAACGACGCAGACCAACTACTCCTAACCAACAACTGCCACGCAAACTTTTCAACTTTTTAATAAACATTCGCAAACGATCTTGTGTGCTTGTTCCTTTTGATTTCTAATTCTGTAGGGATATTTTGGATTTGTGCATCTTTTTTTTTTTCTTTTTCTTTCTTTTTTTTTTTTTTTTAAAAGGTGGTGACTCATTCGGCGAGCTTACATAATTTGACCCAGGACTTGTTTTGCTTGCTTTTGCACAACTGAGCACAACAAAGTGCTACGGTGGCCCTACGGGTAGAGAGAGAAGAGAAAAAAGGGGGGGAATGCAACATTAGTTCATGTAGGGGTTAAAGGTTATGAATTCTAAACCCCTCAACAAACATCAAGATGTGCAGGGTGTCATAGATTTCGTTTGGGATAAATAATACTGTAGTATTTTATGAAAACAAAATAACATCATTAAATACAATGTTATGCTCACCTTGGCCACTGGGTGGCAGTATAATCCCTTTACAGTTGCGCAGACATCAAACAATATTACGACTGCTTTTTCTAGTGACTCCATAAGATGCTATAAGATTATTATTATTATTATTTTTATCGAGAATAAAAAAAAAAAAACATGCTGGTGAATATTGTTATACTATCTTGTCTACATATGTTGCCCACTGTTCTAATATAAACTTCTATCGATGCTAACTGTTAGCATGTCAATTGTGTTTGTTAACATGAAGTCGTGGCGGGGAAAATGAAGGTTCCTGAAGCAACTCGAGATATCTTTTGACTCCTCTAGATTGGTTTAAAGCAAGAGTGCCAACTACAGGAGTGAAAAAGTATCACAAGTGCTTCAATGGAAAGAAAATATTAAAGACGTAATTTAAATAACAAAACGTACGGACTGAAATTGTAAAAACGTAAATAAACCGAAGAATATAAATGCAAAATATTGAATAAATAATAAAATAGATTGACTAAATGATAAATACACAAAATAATTGATTCAGCTGTGACAAATATTGTCAGTTTAGATTGTTAATATGTTCCTATTATGATTAAGACCTGTTTTTTTGTTATTGTGATTGATTTGTGAACAGCTAAAACAGAAAAGAATCCGAAGCTAACTTCGTTAGCGCTGCTGTAACTGACGTCACCGGCAAGCGCGAAGGCGCTTCAATCTATTTTTTTTATTTTTTAACTCTTAAAAGTATCATTCTTTTGAATTTTTAGGTTTATTTATGTTTTTACAATTTTACTCCAAAAATGTTGTTATTTTGAACAATTGTAAACGTCCTAATCCTTTAGCGTGACGTCATCTGCAGGCGACCCCGATAACAATCTGGCAGCCCGAACACCGGTTATGATAATGATGCGATTTGCTCAAATCAAGACGCTAAAAGAAATTATGCTCCTCATAGCCACAAGGGGGCACACTATTTAAACACGATCAAGCACGCCAACATTTTTCTCTCAATGACGTCATCTCTTAACGTTCGCGCGCAATTTCGGAGGGAACTGACATTTCATTTTTCCTTCTTTCTGCTCCTGTCTCCTTTTTTTTTTCACTTCTTAAAAGCCTTTCCCCCATTTCAGGATGATGTCACCGTGGTCATCTGACCGGCGCCAGAGGAAGATGATGAAGCACCACACTGCGGGCCCCCCCACCCGGCTCGCCTTTTAGGTGATGTTTGATTTTTTTTTGCTGCAGACTTTTCATGATGACACATCATTGACACAAGTGAGTTTAGTCCACATAATGGCAGCGCGACCGCACTTATGTGAATGAGATAGCTGAGAGAGCTAATTGACCCGCGTTCAATCAACTTGTCTCATGAAATATGTAATCGCCTGGAGGTGAACACCGCACGCAAAACCAAACGTCATTAGTAATTAGGTACAGAAAGGAAAAACATGTCCAACTTCTCCAAACATTTTGGTCACGCCTGCATTAATTGTTGGCCACCAAAGTTGATTGTACAGTGAATTCAAAAGGGAAAGTACTGAAAAATAACATTCTGGAATATTTTACATTAAAAAAATGTTTGAATGAGTAGAATGCAATCAATCGAAATTCAATTACAATTTTAATTATTACAATCCACTTTTTTTTTTAGAAAAAAAATTACACTCCATAATTACAAAATTAGCATAATCGTAAAACAAGGTTAATAATATTTTTTGAGTTTTTTAAGACTTTTTTTTTAGACATTTGCATCTTTTTTATATTTTAAAATAACTAATTTAATAAATTTTGTTTCATCCAAAAAGGAACTTGCATAATTATAGTGTTTCAAATAATTTTATTTGACTTAATATTTTTATTTTTTATGCATTTTTACGTTTCAACATTTTCTTGTTTTGAACCAAAACAATAAATTATCGTCCTAATGCACAGTAGGGATGTAACGATACCGGCAATATCGTGATATCGCGATATTAAAAGTGCCACAATATATCGTCGTCGTCATGTCACAATATTAAAAGCAGCGCATCTGTTAAAAAAAGAAAAAGAAAAAAAAAGGTTGATTTCCATTTGTGCAGTTATAGCACCCTCTGGTGGCTAGTTTTTTAGTGCAGTTTAATTTTCACAAGGCATGTTTTGGCCCTTAAAATACAGATAATGGTCAGATGAATGTAATATGATTATGAACTGAGTCAATATGTGGAGTAAGTGGCTCAATACATATATTATACTTATATATTTTTATATATAATATTTATAATATTTTTCATTGCTGTATTGTACAAAAGCTCAATATTGTTTTTTTTTAGTGTGAGCTCTTTTTTTTTTTTTACTCTTTACAACCCGCGGACGAAAAGATTCGTCACGTGACACCCGGTGGGCGTCACCCGCCGACGAGAAAACTCGTCAACTATGTTTTTTTTTTAATGAATGGGTGGATGAGACTCTTGGGCAACTTCCCTCTGAGTATTCAGCCCGTGAAGCACTGTAGTGACGAACTGTGCCGTCTTGATGGCAGTGATGGTCTCTTTACACGAGAAGGATGTGATTTCCTAGTAAAGGCGGAGTGTTGTGGAGTGGTGGGGGCCGGTGGCTGGGGGAGAAAAGACGAGTGCTAACGGCGGCTAACCGGAGGCCGCTAAAACCAAAAGCTCACGCTTTTGAGCAGAGCGTTTGTCACGATCGGTCAAGAGATGACGAATAGAAAGATCAAGGAGCCGGTTTCTGCATAAGAGAGTGTCAAAAGCGACAAAAACGTCACGGGTGCCCATTTCATAAGCCACCGCCTCCGGCGTTCTCTGAGACACGGAGTGAAAGTTTGCATCGTCGTATCTCTGACCAGTCCACGTCATCTGACGAGGAATCCGTGACGAATTTGGCAAACTCGAGCCGCATTCACCAGTTGAACAGATCAATTCAAGTGTGGCAAAGGTAGCAGCAGCAGCGATTTATCCCCGAAAGCTCCTGGAAGTCCCGGAGGTAAGCTAACGTGTAGCATTCTGTAAATCGAGTGATCACAATTGTACTAGTTCAGTATATTGAATGTGACAGGGATGAAATGACTTGGACGGTTGAGAATATTCACAGACATGCTTCTGTATACTGTATGTGCAATGTCTGTAACCTCGTACTAACTAACGCATGTTACACAACATTCGATTACAGTTGGGGCAGCGTACACAAATGGGCCCCTTCGCAGTCACACGCAGTGCGACCGAGAGGTAAAAAAAAAAAATCACAATACCTTGCAACAATAATCAAAATTACATCTTGATTACAGTATTTTTCTGTAATTTACAGAAGCAGCTACAACACTGGCAGAGGCACAAGCGTGTGAACATCTTGCAGTGTCCCCCTGAACGCAGAAGAAAGCTTCACACGCGATCACACAAAAGACACTATTGGGTTTCAAAACAAAACCCATGCACCCACTCATATTTTGTAAATAACCCCAAATTTGTAAATAGTTTATCAAATGTGAAAATGTTGCTGTTATTTCCCTGTATAGTACGTAAATACCGCACACGCACGAGCACGCACAATTGTGATTTCAATTATTGCCAAAAATAATCATGATTATTAATTTTTTTCCATTTACCAAGCAGCTCTAAATGTAACCGTTTGTGCATCATGATTTCATGCTACCGTTCCATTCAATGTGCTCCTCCTTGTGGTGTTCTTGTCTTTGCCACTAGGAGGCAGTATTATATTCTTGGAGACATAAACAAAAAGTATGTCTTCTTCTACTGCTAGTGTGACTCAGTAGGATACTGTAATATTTGTCTTTAGAGTATAAAGAACATATGCCTGCAGAGAAGGTCCCCAATTAAACTCCAGTCATTGCCAATGAGTGTTGCAACATCTACACTAATTTATGTTCAGGTGTGTCAAATTGTATATTAGCAGTTAGCCAACTTTCACAAGACAAAATATGCGGTTTGATTGAACATTTATGCAATGTTTAATTTTATATATTTTTTTTTTCAAAGTTAAACTGGGAGATGATGATGATTTTACACCCAGCGCAGGTGCATTTGCAACCACACGAAACATTTGTATTCATTTTTATTCTCTTTTTTCTTGCTCCTGGAAGGAGGCCAAAGCGTTATGAAACATTCAAATGATCAATTCCTGGCACCGTGACGTCATCGGACCCGTTTGACGCCGCTCGCTTCTCTTCGTCGAGAGCTTCAAAGGAAAGTTCGCACGCACGCGCGCACTCTCTAAGGGTTCGTTCACTTCCCAATCAAAGCAAAGTTTTTTTTAATGTATTTTTTAAGCGGGTATTTCATGTAGTCTGATTCAACACGGCGGTAAATAAACACTTTGATGAAAGATTTGGGTAAGGGACCAACATAAATCTGCGTCGTTCGACCAACATGTGATGTCATTTACGAAAAAGACTGAAAAAAAAACAGTTCAGTATATTGTGGTGTGGTAATTATTTTTTTTTGGACAATAATATATTCTATGCAGCCCCACTGGTCTAAATATGGCATTCTGTTTAATTTGTGTTGCATTGCGTTAGTGGAATATGAGTTAAGCCGCAAAATCCCGCCATTTTTATCCATCTCAGGAGGCGGCCATTTGGCCCCTTGATGTCGACCGAAGATGACATCACAGTTGCTGAAGGCCACAACCAATCACAGCTCAGCTTCAGAAAACAGGTGAACTCTGATTGGTTGTTACCTGAGCAACTGTGATGTCATCTTCAGTCGACAGCAAGTAGCAAAATGGCCGCCCCCTGTGATAACAACTGTTGGATTTTGCTTCATAACTCATATTCCAGAAATGTAATATCAATCCAAATGTCATGTTTAGACTAGGAGTGTGACGATATATCGATATCACGATAAATTGTGATACTTCCTTTCCTGATAGATTATCAATACGTATCGCGATATTTGTAGTTAATATACAGTCACTAATGGCTGCATTGTTCATGACACATTGAGCAATTACTTGGTGGACCACGAGAGGGAGCGCCTCATAAGAGTGGCGGGGAAATGGACAGGTGAAGAAGACTCATCAGCTTAGTTTTTATTATTATTTATTATTGTTATTATTATTTATGTTTATTTATTATTATTATTATTATTATTATTATTATTATTAGTATATATGTTTATATGCATTATATATATTCATATATTTATATTACATTTATATGATTTTATTAGGATATGAATTATTTATATTATTTATTATTATTATTATTATTATTATTATTATTTATTTGTTATTATTTAATGATATTGATTTTATTATTATTTTAGTTGTAGTTATTATCTATTTATTTATATTATTATTATTATTTTATGATTAATTTTATCGTAGATTATCATGGATTTATTACCTGAGCACTATATCGATAATCGCGGTATCGTCATATTGTGAGATAATCGACATGGTGAGCCTTGTATCGCATATCATATCAAATCGCGAGGCAGCCAGAGGTTCCCACCCCTAGTTTAGACGAGTGAGGTCACATATAACTTATCGTCAAGAAATGTTTAAGGACGACTTCCACTTTAAAGTACGTGATGGTAAGGTACTGTAAATCTTCGAGTCACTGAAACGGAGGCGACAAGAAACAACCGAAGAACTAATAGCGAATGGAATTTCTGAGATGAATATTTTCTGGAAAGTGATTTAAATTCCACTTGGCTTCATTTGTTATCACTGGCACAAAATGTATTGCAATGAAATATTAAAGAGGGAATGTAACCGAGTCATGTTTTTTTAAGATGGATTTTTGGCTGTGAGAGTTCTGGTCATGATCAAGTCTTGATATTGATCACCAAAGTCCAAATAAACGCCTTGCAGCTGCACCTGGACTTGTACCGCGTCCTTGTTAACGATACTTTCCCCACGTTCTTATCAGAATGCGTAGCCGGCCAAGCCGAACTTGAGCGAGCAGACGGACGGACGGACGGACGGGCGGCCCCATCCATATTCATTCATCTCATTGTCAGTCATCGACGTCGTGACGGTGAGTTGGAAGGAAAGGTTGAAAAGAAGTCGAGGGCGAGAGCGCGCGAATCCCAGACAGACAGACAGACAGACAGGAAATGGAGCTTTCAATATATTCATGACGAGGCATCGGCTGAATTTTCTTCAATGCTTCATTTTCGTTGGACAACCGATAAGACGTCGTTAGAGGCCCCTTTCATACGTTTTTTATCATTTCTGTCTGTTCGTCTTTCAATCGCGCGGTCGGATGCGGCCTCTTGACATCCTTGGGGGGGGGGGGCTCCCGGCTGTTTGACGTACGTGACAGTGGCGACGCCCCACCGTTGTGATCTGGCGTCATTGGGGGAATACCGTCAGGCTGCATCCGTCCCGCCGACTCGCAAAAGGTCAGCGCATGTGCGAGGTTTTCTCGAGATTATTCAACAAACATTACGGCTGAGTTAAAAAAAATAAATAAATAAAAATATATCAAATCGATCTTCCTTTTCAAGCAGGATAACAATTCATAAAACCATGAATCGATTATTTTAATATCTCTTTTTCACATAAATTTATTTTTCTTGTTGTATTTGACTGTTTCTTGAGATTTACTGTTCACATGAATTTAAAAGTGTTTTCTTACATTCTATGAAAGACCTGATTTATTGCACTTTATGACAATTCAGAATAGTTTCAATTTATATTTACAGTTATTGAATTATTATCACGAAACCACATCTCATCCATGCTTGTCAACACTTAAGTGATTATAACGCGTGTTATTTTCATAAATAAACAAATCATTTAACCTGTTACTGCCTCTGCAAAATATAATATATAATGTAATTTGGAATTTATGTTTGTTTATGAATTTAATGTTTGTGGAGTTTTTTTTTTTTATCATGTCATTGATATTTAATTAATTAATTTTAATTGAATTAATCAACATCAGATTGAACTGAAGTGAATCGAAACGAGTAGCAAAAAAAAAAAAAATTATAGGTACTATAAAGTTATTTCTATGGAAGTGTATTGCATTCATTTCATGTTTTTTTTGTAAATTAAAAAACCAAAAAAAAAACCAAACAAAACGTTCTCTGAAAATTCTGATTTTTTTCCTGTTTTTTTTAAATCCCCCCGTTTGAATATGTTTATGACAGAAAAAAAATCTGTGAAACAGAGGAAAAAAATATTACAAAAAAAAACAACACAAAAAAACAAAAATTAGTCAGAAAAACGTTTGTTTTTTTTCCTCCTCCTGTAATTTTCTTAGAGGTTTTATCCTCACCTCTCACGAGGGTTAAAAACACAAATGCATTATTATCAAGTATAAACACATACTGCAAGCTAACATATCTTTTCATGGGCCCTTCCAGGTCAAACGTGATTCAACAAATGAAAAATCTTTTTTTTTTCCTCTGAAGCACGCACACAATTTGTTTCTTTTGTCCCCTTTGGACGTGAACGCAACATGTTCCCGATAATCAAAGTTAACAGCACAAGTGCTGCACTTGCTCATTCTCACGCACTTTTGTCTAAAAAAGGACGGCCAAGTGGCGTCGGAATCGGAAATGAATGGAAAATGGCGAGCGGGAACGTCAGGAAGGATTCCTGCATGAGGAACGCGTTGCGGCTATCAAGTCATAAATCCGCCGAGATGTGGACACAATGTAATGAGATTATGAGAAGCGTGCTCATGAACGTTTTTTTTTTTTAACATGGAAAGACAACTTTATGACTTGTTGGACCAAACAGCACAGCACGTTTAATGAGATGATACCGTATATTATATTATATTATATTTGTACGAAGGAAAACAAACATTTGCAATTTCACATGAAAAGTTTCCGATTGTAAACACTTGGTAGGGCCCTCACGGGAAATTGCCAACCAAAGGCAATTATTGGAGTATTACAAGATTTCATTATTATTTTTCATTCATACTGTTATTTTTCATTTGCTGAAGCCGCTTGAGGAAATTGTGCACGGGGCGAGCAGGAGTGATTAAAGGAAAGTTACCGGCAAGTCTTTAAACACATTTTTAAAAGAATACAAACACATTTTTTTTTTAAAAGGTGTAGGATATTACTTGTGTGCAATATTAAAAAAACAAAAAACACCATGATAAAATGAAAAAAAAAGTAAGGCATTTGTTAGCCAGCGTTGCATTTCGGCGGAGTTAATTGAAAAAGCAGGCGAGGCGAGCCGTTGGAGGCAAAAGCCAAACGACGCCAAATTGTCGCCGAGGAGCGACGTCATCTGAAGGTGCGTTTCTATTGGCTGATGCTAGATGACGTCACTCCTGCGCGACACACTTTCCAACTTCCTTATTCCGGTTAATATCACAGCACGGTTCTGTTCTGTGTGCTCGGTTTGATTTGGATGTTTGTTGATTTTGGAACAAAAAATAAAAAATTCCAATTAATATTCTTAAATCACATTTAAAATCATCTCTAAAGACTCATCCATTAAATTAATGACCAAAGACGAAAACAAAAGACTTTGTCACTATAATTATGAGTTTGTTTTAGTTAGTTTGTGAACATAAAATGTAGTTTTAGTTAGTTTTCTTTTTATTTCTTTAAAAAAGCATTTTCGTTTTTATTTTATTCAACATCCATCCATTTTCTTGACCACTTATTCCTCACAAGGGTCGGAGGGGTGCTGGAGCCTATCCCAGCTGGCTTTTGGGCAGACATGTGGTTCACAACCTAATTTCTAATTGCCAGCGTCCAGTTTGAAATGACAAATGAATATGAAAAGTAGGGATGTCACGATAAGGGCAATATCGTGATATCGCCACAATATCGTCGTCGTCATGTTCACAATAATTAAAAGGAACACATCTGTTAAAAAAGTCAGGTTGATTTCCAATCGTGCAGTTCTAGCACCCTCTAGAGGCTAGTTTATTAGTGCAATTTAATTTTCATTAGGGATGTTTTGGCCTTCTATGTTTAAAATCTATGCTAATAATTAAGTGTTTTTTTTTTTCGTATGAGCTCTTTTTTTTTTTTTTTTTTTTTTTACAATATAGTGATCCTTTTTTAAATATTGCCAACACCCCCACAATATTGTGATAATTATAGTATCGTGACCTTCATATCGTGATAATATGGTATCGCGATGTTTGGATATCGTTACATCCCGAATGAAAAGTGGCTGCCCTCTGACTTCAGCCGCATGTCTAACTTCAAAGTGTGCCGCCATCTAGTGATTGACAGTCAAATTACACCCAATATAAACATGTGGCATAACTAATGTATATATATATATATAAAAAAAAAACAACCTTTGCAAAATAATCAGGACCATGGAATCCATGATGTAGAGCGGTTACCGATAATAATGGATCCATTTATGGATTTTTGAAAAAATATTTACTTAAAGCCCGAGTCCCCCAACTTTAGCGCCATCCCTGCTTTACAGGCTACATTATAAATTTTCCTGCCGCGTGCGACTGCTCTCCACCGAGGTTTGTTTGGTTGCTCTGCGCCGTCTGTCAAATTTCAATGAGTCTGTCAGAGGTTATTGGCCTGTCAAGCGCGCTGCATTTTAATAAAGTTGAAGGGCTTTGATAAGCCTCCGATTTAATTGACACCGAGCTGGCGATAAACCTGCCTCCATTTATTCCCTCTTTTTTCTCTGGAGGGTTCTCGTGACTTTCCCATAAAAAAATAAAAATAAATAAATAAAAACGACGACGAGATTGGAGTCATCTTACTTGAAGTGGTCAGCGGGGGGTCGTCTGGAAAAAAGGACAGGAACGTCGCCGCCTGCAGATGACACGTCGCTTTTCCGTCAAAGTGGCACATGTGGCGCCCCCTGGAGTCAAAGGTCACACAAGATATGTTTGTTAGCTAGCGGGGCTTAAAAAAAAAAAAAAAAAAAAAAAAAAAACTTGATGAGATGTTGCACACTTTTCAAGATGACAGGAAGTGAACGAGTTGACTTTGAAGTTGTCATCTCCTCATAAATAATCCCCCATGACATCATCAATGGTTTTAGGCCTTATTTGCACTTAATTAGGAGATGATGAAATTAAAAACATAGGACATAAAGTTTGCTATTTTTTTGGTCTTGTTGTAACTTTTATTCAATTTAGAAAATTGTGGATTATGATTTTAGCTATAGTAAATAAATGGATGTTTAGAATTTAGTAAGAAATTATGGAAAATGTAAAGCGGACAAAACTGGAATTTTTATGTATTTTTTGGTAATTATTTCATCTGCATTTTTTTTAAATGTCTTGACACAAACCTTGCACAATTTCTCAAATACTGGATTTTTTTTAAAGAAGAAAAAAATTAAAAATGCTGATAGATGAATTTGTGAATTGTGAACCATGAATATGTGAGCATGATATTGTTGTGTTGTCCAGATTTTGTTTTTATTCCCTGCACAAGTTTGACTTGATAAAATGTGATTTTCTTTGTGGCGTGTTTGCTCATTGAAAGCCCCATTTTGCTGATTTGTGCAAATGGCATTTCCTGTCCCATCATCATCAAATTACGCGAGGGACGAGGCTTCCTTTTTCGACAACTGCTGAATAAAAAGTACATTGCTTTTGAGCCGCGGCGGCAAGGTTCAAAGGTCGTCGGTGACTGCTGGAGCGTCTCTTAGCTTTCGCCCATCACACAGAGGGAAAAAAAAGTTGCATTTTTAAGAGCTAAAAACAATTTTAAAGGGAATATAATCAGAATTTTGGGGCAAGTTGGTCCAAAGAAAAACAAGAAGGGATTATCGAGGATTTTATTATTATTATTTTATTATTATTGTTTGTTCATCAATAAAATATATATATATATTTTTTAAATTCTATTTTGTAAAAATTATAAATAAATAAATCTATCTATCTATCTATATATATATATATATATATATATATATATATATATATATATATATATATATATATATATATATATATACACATAAAAAAATATTATTATTATTGCCTCTATTAATATTCCAAATTTGATGTGCTACAAATGTCATTTCACGCTTGAAGTGTTTCCTGGTGCGGACATATTTGCAGTCTGGTATCTTCTGGCCTTGACGGTCCCATGAGAGCGTTGTGCTGACATAAAATTCTGCACGCATATCAGTGATTCAGCGAGGCCCCCCCTCCCCCGGCACTTCCCACCCTGTCACTCTCTCTTGCTCGCTCTCGTAGCACCTTGGCATCCGCAACAACAAAAACACTCGCAATCCAAACAACAATGGCCCACTGGAAACCCCGGCATTGCTATGCGAGTCATATTTCTTTGAAAAGCGCCATCGCCAACTAGTGGCCTGGCATGCACATTACAACATTTTCTTGGCACTCTGGAGATGTTTTTTGACGTTTACATGCAAATAAACACCAACAACTCCACTCCACATTTGCGTTGTATAATAGCACGCACGTTGTCCAATCCTTAAAGCAAACATAAGTCAACACACCCTCGGATTTAATGCGTCATTTTCACATTAGCGTTCTGCATGGAGCATGCCGGGAACGCTCATTACGGAGTGACACAAGCATGCGGGAGATTGCGCCGTGGATAACGGGCGATCTCATCATAAAATCGCCAGCGGCGGCTTTGGGGTCAAATATTTGAAATTGTAATGCAGGCGGCGAACGAGCGAGTGGGCGGCGCCGCTAGCTGATCCGGTGCGACAGAACCGGACTGCGTGCTACCTCCCTCAGGGTTCAAGTGAAAATGTTGTGTGACAGAGATTTTTTTTTTCTCTTTAATTTATTTGAAATTTCTATGAAAATAAAATGTACAATTTTTAAAAAAGGATGACATAGTAACTTGTGAAAAAATAATTTAAATAAAACAAAACATAAGTATTAAATTGCTTCCTTAAATCAAAAATCATTTGATTATTATCAAACTTTTCCTGTCCATGTTTGTTTATTTTGTAACTTTTGGACAAATAAGATGTGCCGAGTTCACTTCCTGACACTTTCTCCACTCTCGCAGACCGCCATTTATTGGGTGGGAAGACATTTTGTGCGACTCTTTTCACAGAGACAACTAAAGGTCGTGGCGGCCGTACGGCAGAGGCGGAACATTAGGCAGGTGGCAGGAACACCGCCTGTGATGTGATGGATGAGGACACTTTTGAATGAGCGCAATTTTGTGTGCTGCAGCAGCAGCAGCGGCGGCGGCGGCATCATCAACTGGAAAATTCACATGGAGCTGCTACGACAACTCGCCGACGGTGAAATACAGTCAAGTACCAATTAGATGTAAGGTGCCAACAAAAGGCAAATTCGCAGTCATGAAAGAGGTGTAACGGACACACAAAATACTCATTTGTGTGTTTATTATCGTTCCTGTCAACAACTCGGACGTCTGTGTAGAAACTGCAACACAATGTCACCTATCCAAGTTACTTTTTTAAACAGGCTAATAACACAAAGCACACACAAAGAAAACATTTCAGCTTTTGAGTGGTGTGCCTCAAGGCTCTTATCAAAGTCCCTTACAGTTTTCCATCACTTCGGATTGCATTTGAGCTGGGATGTTTTCCAAACATCATCTTAACGACCAAACACTAAACACTCCACAACTTTGACGGAATGTTTTTTCCAAACCATCAGCAAAATATGCCAGTTTTTGCGTCATTGATCGAATAGCTATTTTCCAAACGCTCCACTCCACAAACTTGTTATAAAAATTCCTAAGCTTAACACTATAGTTTCCCATCACTTTAATGTGCTTAGCGTTTGAAAATACGACATTCTAAACAAACAAATTCAGTTGGAAATTGCAAAAAAAAAAAAAACGAGCACTGCCACATTCATAGATGGATGGAATATTTTGCAGAAGTCTTACAAAAGTATCCAGAGGAAAGTCAGGCAAAATACCCTGACACCTTCAGACGATCTAATCAGTTTAACACTTTGCCTTAAATCAGGGGTGGCCAAGTTCGGTCCTCGAGAGCCCCTATCCAGCCTGTTTTCCATGTCTCCCTCCTTCAGTGCATCTGAATCCAATCATCAGCTCATCAGCAAGCTTTGCAAAAGCCTGATAACGATCTTGATCATGAAACAGGTGTGAAAGTGGAGAGGAACATGTTAATCAGGGTGAATAGGGGCTCTCGAGGACCGAACTTGGCCACATCTGCCTTAAATGATTTTTTTGACTGGCTCATTCCAGACTAAAACACAATCACTTGGGAGTGGTGTTCCTCAGGGCTCCTATCCAAGTCCCCTACCGTTTGTAGTTTACAAGATGTGACAACGGATGGCACACAGTGCTTTTAAATCTTCATCTTGATGTGTTTGATAGGATATAAACAGAAGAAAACATTACCACTTGGGAATGGTGTGCCTCAGGGCTCCTGTTTGAGTGCCCTACAGTTAGTAGTTGACAAGACGGGACAACAGGTGGTACTGGAATTCACACCAACGGAAAATTTATGTCTGGCAGAACACACGAAGGCTGGAACAGAGACTCGAACCCAGAACCTCAGAACTGCTTGGCAGATGTGATCACCACTACGCCAATTCAGCTTTGTAATTTAGAGACCAAACAAAGAAGTTGATTCATGATTGTCGTCATTAATGATCCATTTGCTGTCAAGCCGTCCACCTGTCATCAGCCCAAGGGTTGCTGGGTAATGTAGTCATCAGCTGGGGACGTCATTAGAAGACACCCACCTGTACACCCGCCACCTGCAGCCCCCAGACATTCCTCATTAGCGCCACCGCAAATTCGAGACTCAATTAAACCACGGTGGAAATGTGACGCTAATTAGCATTAGCCACATCGCAGTGCGGATCTGGCATGTTTTCATTGTCCTCGTTCGAGGCAGCACATCAAAACACATCAAAACACCGCGTGTGGGTTTTAATTAAATGGGCATCAGCAGGGCCAAACTGTCAAAACAGCAAAAATCTCAAATGATCGCAACTATTCAAGGTAAACAAGACAAATCTGGCGACTTGCTTGTGAACTTTCCAACAAATAATCCAACAGGGATGCAAACAGATGGCGTCAATGTGGACGTAGACATGATTCTTGTCTCCCGGGCGAAGGAAAAAAAAACAATTTAAAAAAAATGTAGCCATGACGTAGCTGGATCGGTACACAAAAGAGACGGACAAAAGCAATTGTTGAGTCAACAAAGTTTGTGTGGCGACGGGAGAGTGTAAAATGATTAAGTTCCTTTTATAAATAACACAACCTTTAAAGATGCACAACGTGATGGCAAATTTGATGAGTTACTCATTTGGAAACACACAGTATGTAAATCTATGTCAAAATCCACCATTGGTAGGAATGTGTCATTTGTACCGTTTTACCTCTTCCGTCTCATTCTAAAGAAATGTAAGGTTACTCCTGCTGCCTTTAGTTTATTTCTGTTATTGTGGATCTGTATAATTCCATTGTTAGCATACAAAATTGCAGGGGACCTGGATAGGAACCCTGAGGCACACCACTTCTAAGTGTTCATGTTTTCGCCTGTTGATAATGATGTGCTGTAGATTTCAGCTGATTAGTTATTCTCGGGGTGACACGGTGAATAAGTTCTTGCCTTGTGAGTTATTGATTTAATATGACCCATATTTTGGGGTTAAATAAATCTTTTCATTATTTACATTATTGGGTTAAATAACTCAGTCAATTTATTTTTGGCTCAATTCAACTGGGTTGCTTTGTGGGTTATTAATTTAATTTGACCCAACTTTTTGGGTCAAATAACTCAAAAAGTTGGGTCAGTCCATTCTTGACTCAAGTTGGTTATTTTGGACCCAGCTGTTTTTAGAGTCTGCGATTGGCTGGCAACCAGTTCAGGGTGTACCCTGCCTACTGCCCATAGCCAGCTGAAATAGGCTCCAGCACCCCCCGCGACTCTTGTGAGGAAGAAGGGGTTCGGAAAATGGATGGATGGATGTTTTTAGAGTGCATGATTCCATTATTAGCATACATGAATAATGTCGGGGATTTAGATAGAAGCCCTGTGGCACACCACACCCAAGTGTTAAGCTTCTCATTTGACAGATCAAATAGTGTAATTAATATTATTATGTTCCACCAATTGAACTTATTTCCCCCGTTTCATGTTGTCCTTTTTGGCCATTTCCTCATCTTTTGATGTCTTTAGCCTTCAAGCTTTGTTATTCCAAGCAATTTAGTTCTCTGCTCCTCCCCAATGATATATGACCTTTAGCTAATTGTTTTACGGCTCACCGTCTATCGCCTGCTCCCTTTGCCAGGGGATGGCGTCGCCCTGCCCCGCCAAATAATCGGCGTATGGATTTTAATAAGCCGGACCTTCATTTCTCCCACCACTCTTTTGTTTCGAAGCACCCCCGTTTCGCTGTCTTCCACCTCAAATGTCACGATTAATGACGTCTTTTGTGGAAGCGCACCCCCAATTCTTTCCAGACATTTTCCCCTGGATTTCTCAGCAAAGACTTTTGCATGACAACACCTATAAAAAGTGGCGTTAGGAGAATAAATAGCGCCGGGGATTGCCGCGTTCGCTCGTCAGAGCCTCCAAGTAGGAAAGCGTTATTATCACCATCATCCGGGAGGGCTACAGAATTGGAAAAAGATCTCATATCTGGGCGAGATAAAAAGCTTTTCTGAGAGGTGACGGTACACAGGCTGCTTTCGGGAAATAGTTCACCTTTCCCCCCCCGCAGGAAAAAAAGAAAAGCTTTCTCTTACATTTTGGAGAAAGAAAGCGCTGATGGTCTCGCTCGTGTCACACAAACCGTCGGCGGGCGTCCGGACGGCGGAACCTGAGAAAAGTGATTAAATAATGTCGGCCACTTTCTCGAGCATGTCGAAACAGTAGAGCCGCAATGTCGCCTCAAAAAAGGATTTTTAATTAAGACTGAGCGCACCGATTTAATTGTGTCATTAAATTTAACTAATTTGGTATTCCTTAGATAGGAGCCCTGAGGCACACCACTCCAAAGTGTTCATGATTTTCTTTGGCCAAACAAATCAGTTCAGATTTACAGTGAAGTTCCAATTAATACTAGGGATAGGCCGATTATCGGCATCAGCCTTTTTACGAATCTTGAAGGACGATAAAGCTGGCATCTCACTGAGTGGTGAATGCTTGCAAATGGAAGTGAAATTTGGGGTTTTCATCAAAATTTGTAAGATGGTCACAGACAGTTTCTACTTGTTGCAAAGAAATTTTGAACATGTTCCGACAATTTTTCAACATCTGTGAAGATCTTTTGAAACCTTTTACAAAAGCCCCAAATTACCTTTATCTACAGTAGAAAACTTTAGGTAGCTTTTTACTTGCTTACGGTAGTTTTTAAATTTTCGTTTGACACATGGTGATGACCTGGGAAGCTCCCTGCAATTGTTATCATTTTTACACAGAGCTGTATATTATTTATATTAAAACGAAAAGAAAAACCCTTAAAGTGTTGAATTTTTTATTTTTTTATTTTTTTTTTTACAAATATTCTTAATGGCATTTCAAATATAAGCATAGAGCTGCCAGTGTGGAGCAAACATATTTGTGAGTATGTTCGAACATATTTGCGAGTATGTTCGAATATACTCGCCAGCCAAAAATGTTTCCTCCACATTGGCAACTCTACGCTTCTGTAATTTTTAAACATTTTGACGCTAATATATTCTCTTCAACTGCAAATGAATATTGGCTTGAAATATCGGTTATCGGCCTCCTTGACCACTAATAATAATAATTAAAAAAAAAAATACCATATCTGTCTATCACTAATTAATATCACATCAAATGGTGGCTGGTCAAGCCTCTTTCCTTTCTCTCAGGCCTCCATCATTCACTTCCTTTTCTCCTTCCTTCCACCTTTCCTATCCTCCTACCTTTGTTTATTCCTACCTTCAGATCAACGTTTTATTACTTTGTTTCAAACTACTCTTTTCCCTTTCTGCCTTGCGTGTAGCAGGTAATAACACTTTCGAATCCACCCTCTTTTGTTCTCACCTCTTAATTATTTGCCATTATTTAGGGTACCTGTAAAAAAAAAAAAAAAAATTTCTGTAAAAAACGTCAACCTACTTTTGTCCCACCCGGTATATATTGAGATATATTACGATGGCTCTAGTGCGCATGCAATTAAAGTCATTAAAAATCTCTCTTCGTGACAACAAGGCGATTAAAGTGACGATGATCTTTTACGACGTACGGTAAATAAGCGGCTCGATAAGCCGCACGTATTAAGTATTCAAAAGGTTTTTAATGAACCACACGGTCAACTCACTTTATGAGCCGATTCCCCTTCCGTCCCTCCCCCCCAACCGAGAGACATCCTTATCGTCAGTATCAAGTTCACTTTGAGTCAATATTGATTATGCGGCTCCTTTTTTTTGTCCGTAGGGAAGAAATGACGCTCACACTCGTCGGATTGAAATGAAATAGTTTGCAATGAAAACATTTCAAAACAGAAAATGGACATTTATAAGCTATAAAATTAACATAAACATAAATTTGACATTATCCATCCATCCATTTTCTTGACCGCTTATTCCTCACAAGGGTCGCGGGGGGTGCTGGAGCCTATCTCAGCTGGTTCTGGGCAGGAGGCGGGGTACACCCTGGACTGGTTGCCAGCCAATCGCAGGTGAATTTGACAACATAAAAATAAAAAGACAACATAAAAATAAAAAGAATAAGAATAAATTGTAAAAAAAAATAAAATAAAAAATATTCCTTACATAAAATCAACATTCTAAACCAAAAATAAATCAACTGAACTGTTTTGGTGAAGCAGCACGTGGCTCATCAAGCTCAGATTAATTTAATTAAATTAATTTTAATAGATTAAAAACGTTTCGAACGAGCATAATTTGCGCTTTCCATATGAATAAGAGGTGACACTTAGGTAACACCCGTGATATTAGCCGGCGGTGTTTCGGCCCCCTTCGGAACAACGCGCTCTTTTGATATGGAAATCAGCTTGCTAATTTGGTCGCACTTTGTACCCGGGAGAGTTGACGGCCCGCTACTCGCAGGTCAGAGATGGGGAAAAATAAAAAAATAAATAAATTAGTAACTGCTGATATTTCTTTCATCTCATCCAAAATGCCAGCGGTGAATCTGGCGGCACGACGAGCAAACGTTTAATTAGCGAGTCGCCGCCGACCCGAGGGTGCGCAGACAAAACAAGTCTTTTCTTGCATTTTCTATCTTTTGCATAAAAATAAAAAATAATGAAATTAAATCAAAATAGTAATAGTACATATACTAGAAAAAATATGAATATATGTACTGGATGAATATTTTGACTTTTTCGCATATCCTTCACTGTAAATGTTTTCTTGTCATAGTCCAACTTTATTTTCACACATTTTACTTAATTATGACAATCTTGAAATTTGATTTTTCATTTCCCTCGGGATACTACTACTTCATTTTTGCAATAATATGACAAGTTTACTCTTTTAACTGGATTTCATTTAGAAAACTATATTTAAAAAAAATACTCCTGATATTACCGTAAAATCCCGTGTACAATACTCCCACACAAAATCAATAAATAAATAAATGTTTTTTTTTTGTATAATACAGTACCCCGATGTGCTCGTGTACTGACGAGCAAACGTCAAAACAAAGTAAAAAAATAAATAAAGAAATAATTCGTAATAACTCCATTACAACCCCTCGATTTGGGATGATTTTATATATATATATATATATATATATATATATATATATATATATATATATATATATATATATATATATATATATATATATATATATATATATATATATATAATAAATTTTATTATTGATAAAAAACACATATTATTCAGAGGATTTTATGGTTTTAATTCTCTCAATTTTTCCTTAAGCGCATATTTGACTCATTGAGGCATTTTCAGCAGTTGAAAAGTTAATATTTTGTCCAGAAGTAATTTGATAACTTCATTATTTTTCATGTACAAATAATACCTTTAAAAAGTAAATTTTCTACTTGTTATCGACTGTTGATGACATCACCTGTGCTGAGGAAGTAGGTAACAGCCAATCATGGCTCACCTATTTTCTGGCTTTGATCAGGAAACTGAGCCATGATTGGTCGTTACCTACTTCCTCAGCACAGGTGATGGCATCATCAATCAACAGCAAGTAGAAAAATTACTTTCTAAAGGTATTGTACATGAAAAACGATGACGTTAGCACTTTAATTATAGACAAAACATTGACTTTTCACTGTTGAAAATGGCTTAATGTGTCAAGTTTCCCTTTAAAAACAGAGTAAGTATAACTAAATTTAACAACACAAAAGAATTCCTGCATAGGAATAGTACAGTTCAGGCTGTTTCTTGTTGTCTTCATCTTACAAACTAGAGATAAGTTAGGAAAAAGTGTCCGCTGAAGCCGTCGCGTATGCGATACCGGGGGAGAAAAGCTCATTTATCCGTGAAAGGATGGCTAGCATTTTCCCCATGTCAAGTGCGACTGCCGCTACAAGCCACTGATGGACACGCTGAACGTCATTAGCGGCGGCCCGACGCACAGATCCCTTAACCTTTTCGGGCTTCATTACGGTCGCGCCCAAAAGTCATTCCCGCGCTCCTGCTCGTGTCTGCTATGAAAGAGATGGGACGTTTTATTTCCAAGGCCAATTAGCGGAGTCGTGGGTGGCGAAAGCTGCCGTAAGAATGTGTGCGTGCGTCAAGGTGAAAAGCGCCACAGACATTCCACTTGATCACATAAAAGTTGTGGTGATTCACTATAACGTCATTGCGGCATTCACGAAGCACAAAAAGAAATTAAAAATAATAACATATATATATATATATATATATATATATATATATATATATATATATATTAGGGATGTAACGATAATGCTAATATCGTGATATTAAAACTGCCACAATATATCATCGTGGTCATGTCACGATATTAAAAGCAGCACATCTGTTAAAAAAGTCGGGTTGATTTCCACCTGTGCACTTCTAGCACCCTCTGGTGGCTAGTTTTTTTTGTGTTTTTTTTTTTTAGTGCAGTTCAATTTTTACAAGGCATGTTTTGGCCCTTCTGTATTTAAAATCCACGGTAATGGTCGGATGAAGGAGAACATAATATACTTGTGAACAGAGTCATTATTTGGAGGAACTCAATTTATTGTATTTATTCATTTCTTATTTAATTTTTTAAATTAATTTATTAATTTTATTAAGAATAAAAAATATCAATTTATTGTAATGCTTGTATTAGTGCTTATATATATATATATATATATATTATATTTATATATTTTTATATATAGAACATTTATAATATTTTTCATTGCTGTAAGTGATTTTTTTGTTGTATGAGCTAATGTTTTTTTGTTTTTTTTTTTTTTTGTTTTTTTACAATATTGTGACCTTCTTTTGTATCACCAACCTCCCTACAACCTCCCTATATATATATATATATATATATATATATATATATATATATATATATATATATATATATATATATATATATATATATATATATATATATATATATATATATATATATATATATATATATATATAGACTTGAGTCTTTGCTGCTCGTTGATAATTGTGTGCACGTTGAAATGCTTTTCACCTGAATGGCAGAATGACGTTGCCACGGAAACACGTGGCTACCTGGAAGCTTGGGCTGAAGTTTTCTCACGTATTGCCTGTCGTTAAAACCCAACAACTGAACCTTTTTTTTCTTTGAAAGGCCTTTTTTTTGTCCAGTTTGCCAAAGTTTCAGCGTGTCACAAAGTCGGCCGTACGTGCCAGCCCCGCCGGCGTTGCCATGGCGACGCGAGTGCGGAGGACGCAAACGAAGCTCTTGACACTCAAGAGAGGCGAGGAAAGAAGAGGAGACATTGTGTTACTTCTTTCTCTCCAAGTCGAGTGTTCACGCGCAACTTTTTCAAGGACTTTTCTTTGTGTCTCGGATACTTTTTTTTTTTTTTAAGATAATCACGAAATGATTAAAAGCTGAGTAAAATTGAAGAAAAGCTGTGGCATCTTCTTACGTATTTTAGTTGATGTTAGGAACAGATTTTGGTCAAATTCGAATTCTGTTCGATGCAAGTGAAAAAAAAAGATAAAGATAAGAGTTGATTAACTCACAACTTTGGCTATTTTCCGATTTTGAATTTTCGATTACATTCTGAATGCTGTTCCATACAAGTGCAAAACTGTTGCGAATAGCAAAATATAGCAGTTTTGAAAAACGTGCTGGGATTTGGTCAAATTCCAAATTCCGTTCCAGGAAATGTAAAAAAGAATTTTAAATACACTTTTAATCAAGTCTGATTGCCTTGTCATTTTCGGAATGTATTATATCTAAATATTTTTTTGTCAAATTCTGAATTCTACTGAAGTTGAGTCATTTTGCATTTTTACATGACTTTCAAGATTTTAATTTTTTTTTTATTTTTTTATTTTATTTTATTTTATTTTTTTAACTGTGATTCCCTGCGTCATTGAACCTGCCAGTGGGGAAAATTTTAGGGGCTGCCATTTCGTCCTGTAGCGCCCCCTGCTGTCAACCGAAATTGACATCCAGGTGCCTTCGGGCTCACATTGCCAATCTCCCAACTCACTTGTTTTCTGAGTTTGGTCACCGAAGGCATTTGGACGTGAATTTCGTTCGACAGCTGATTACTAAATTGGAGAAATCTTATCTTGAGCAGCATGCTCCCTTCCTACAATTTCAAATCATCGTCTGTAAATCCCGAAATACTTCACAAGTCGGGTCACTTGTAAGTATTATATTGTTGACAACAAAGGTACAGTAGGTGCAGTCGATTGTGACGGACACGAGCGGGTCTTTGAAGCTGACGGTGGCGAGATTAAAGGCAGCGACTGCGCGGTGGCGCCGGGGTGCGAAAGCGTGTCGGCGTGGCCTCGCGGCCCCGCCTGACGGGGACCGAGCGTGCCAGACATCTCCTTCAATCGTGTTTCTGTCACTGGTGAATTTCCATTGAGCTTACTTGCGCACATACACAGGAGAAGCGTGGAAAGTCAAAGACAGATAAAATATATATCTATATTTTTTAAAACAGTATTCACGACAGGATTCTAAGCATGTTGAATCAACAATATTGTTTACGTCATTTTGTTTGTAAACACGCCCGCAGGCGGAAGTGCCGACCCGGTGAGCGTCGCCGTGGTCAACGTGTGCGGTGCCATAGCGTAATTAGCCTCCTGGCGGGTCGTCACCACTTGAGCGCTCGTCAACCCGCTGAGCTTTCGTTCCAATCAAATGCCAGCAAAAAAAAAAAAAAGCTTTTCTTTTACAGAGGGCAAAACACTGCAGCACTTTTTTTCAAATGTTGCGTCAAGCATGTACAAGCAAGTGAGGCAGGGCAGGAAGAGCCTCACCTGCAACTAACAACATACTGTATTTGATTAGATTTTGCAATATTTGGGGTCTTTTTAATTAGTTAATAGACTCTTTAATTGTGATTTTTCTTGTACTTCATCCAATGCAAAAACAATGCTTGTATTTATGCACTTTATGCATCTACAAAGTAGTAGAAATAAATATTTTCACATAAATTCAATTGCTGTACAAATAAGTCATAAAATACATAATTAGACTTTGACTTAGACTTGACTTTATTGAATAAAAATGACAAAATTTATGTAAATTATGTATTTAATTATGTATTTTTTTTATGCTAGAGCATACAGAAGGCTTTGATAAAGCGTCTGACATGAAGAGGTCGCTTAAAGCAATGGTAGTTATTACATAAAATGGCAAGAAGGTGGCATCAGAGTATACGAGATCAGCCAGTGACATGTTGCAACGAGCTCTTTTTGCCAGTGTTTTCACCAGGAATAGGAATATTGACGAAACTTAGCTATATTCTAATGCTAATTGCAGCAAAACGGAAACAGATAAAAATATAATTTTTCTTCCCCTAATGAAAGAAGAGACTCAGTCGAAATCCAGTGAAGCGAAGGGGGTTGCTTCAGTGAAGATGGCTGGGAGTGAATGAGTTAAATATTTGTAATTAATTGTACATAAATAGTATATATATATATATATATATATATATATATATATATATATTTATATTTTTTCTATTATATGACATTTTTATTATATATGTATTTTAATTATTATTGTTTTTTATGCATTCAGTTTTTAATTTAGTTCATGGCATTTGTATTTATGTATTTTTGTATTATATGTCTTTATTTTTTAAATGTATCTATTTCCAAATGCATTCGCAGGGTGGCAATGGGTTCGGCAGAAGCGGCGGAACGAAACGAAGCCAGCGTGACTGACGCACGGAATGAATCAGGCGGCGAGCAAGTGTCGTCGGCCGCTACTTCAACTTTAATGAAACTGATGAATGGACATCGTCCTAATTACAAGCCCATCACGTCCCCCCCAACCCCTCCCAACCCCCATCTTGTCGTCTCTCGCACTCCTTTTCCAGCATTACAAGCAGCACCGTCCCACAAAATCAAAACTAAATTTCACGCAGGATTCATCAAAAACATCAACAAATGAAGAAACAAAAAAGAATCCAAGTTGTTACTTTTCTGCCTATCACATATGGTCGGTGTCATTTAAGCGTGCGTTCATCAACGGCGACGGCGTCACATCCGTTGGGACGGCTATGGAAAAAAAAAAGTGAGACTTTATTTCGGGATCAGTCGCCAAAGATGAAGTGCGGGCTGCTAAAGATAGCCACTCTATTTGGAGCAGCGATTAAAGATCCGTTAGCGACGAATGACGACACCGTCGGACATTTCCGCTCCGAAGTACTGCGTGAAACTGGGAAAACTGTGCAGCATTTGAACCAGATCAGTCAGAACACTGACCGAGAACAACAGTGGGGAGAGCGAGGAGCTCTTGTAATCGACTTCTCCACGTGACTATTGCTAAGGGGACCATTTTTATCCAACAGGAGACTAAGGGCAGAGATTGCGAACATTGGCTTGTGTGTTTATTTTGGACACTTCTCAAAGGGCCTCCTCCTGTGTTTACTTATTAGCCATGCTAAGTAGACACATTTATCCAAGAAGAGACTATGGGCAGCTACAGCAAAGTAGAGGGTGAGAAATACAATACATTTAAACAAACAAGAACTTTGGATGAAGGTGAAGCTCCTGAATTTACATCTCGACATGAGGCTGCCAGTTCATAGAAGATTTTATTGACCGAGAGGAGACTGCGGGCAGAGGTTGTGGGCTAAAGTTTGGCATTGGTGTTTAGCTGGGCCTCTGGGTCTTAGCCACGGGAAAGAGACACATTCTAACCATGGCCATGCTGATTATTATTTTTTTTTATCCAAGAGGAGACTAAGGGCAGTTGCAACAATGTGGAGACTGTGGAATACAATCAATGCTAACCAATGAAAACATAACCGACGGGTCACGAGTGTCACCGGTAATCAATTCTCATCATCTGAATGTTGGCCATGGTGATTTTCATTCGAGAGGAGAATGTGGACACTTGCAGCAAAGTGGAGATTGTGTGTAAAGCATGTGTGCTTACCTTTGCCATTTCTAGCTTGCTCTCCTCCTCCTAGTTATGCTGTACTTCTTAGCCACGGTCAGGAGACAAATTTGATCCAAGAGGAGACTGCGGGCAGATGTAGTAAAGTAGAGACAGTTAGGTATAATAAATATAAACAAATAACAACGAAGGAGAAGAATGACAACATTTGGATGTAGATGTTGGCCATAGTAAGTTTTACCCGAGAGGAGACTGAGGGCCCTTCCCGTTAGGGAGGGGATTGTGTCCCAATACTTTTGATCATATGGCCTACTATTCCCACTGGAGCCGTCACATCTAACTACATGTGACAGGAAATTAATTTTTCCCAACCGTAACATTCAGAATATTTCATCTCTGATTAGCACGTCGGGTCATCATCTGTGTGTGTGCGTGTGCGGTGCGCACGTTAGCAGAGACGCTAGTCTCAGGAAGACACTAATGAAGACGAGCAAGAGTGCGAGTGAGAAAACTGATTCCAAAATAAACTCATTTCATGAAAAAAAAAAAAAAAGAAAGAAAAAAAGACAGTTAGTATTGGACAAGTATATTCAACATTTATTTATGAATAAAACTGTTAATATTTTTTTATTAAATAATACAAGTTTGTGGATGAAATAATTGTTCGTATTTTGTACAGTACATAGGTCAGTTTTGTGTTTGTTTTGAAGCGGCCATTTTAGGGTCAACGTTTAAAAGAAATGAACTGAATTTATTGCCATCCGTTTGATAATTCTTCCAGGCAAAGCTAGTGTCTTTTAGCCACGTGAAATTTATTAGGCATGACTAATGTGAAGAAACCCACAAAAAAAACAACAACAAAAAAACCCAGCCCATTTTAGGGTCAAACTTCCAAAGAAAGTGCCAGCCTGAGTAGTGCTATCAAGACTTGTTTGAAAATTCCCTCAATGCGAGCATGACTTGGCAAACAAATTTTGTTTGGTTTTTGCTAGCATGAGGAGACCCACAAAAAAGTTTCAAGGAAGTACGCCTGACGAGACATGGAAGTCGGCCATTTTGTTTGTTTTTATTCTTGTGCGCCTCTACTGAATGAAAACTATCCGTTTTTTTTTTTTAAACAGTAATGATCTGTAATTCAGACTGACACTTACGGGGCGACAATGTGTCACTCGTAGGTGGGTGGTCGTTTTTTTGTTTTTTTTTCTAAATGCCACTCGTGGGCTCACCCTGACGGGGTGCAGTGGGAGGTGTGTGTGTGTGTGTGTGTGTGGGGGGGGGGGGGGGGGGGGTTCCCTGGGGCTCTCCACAAGGGGGTGGGGACCCCCTTCCCACCTAGATGACATCTCAGATCAGCTTGCGAAGTTTGTCAGTTTGATTGGGCAAATAAACTTTATGAAGTTGTTGGAAACTCTATAGAATGGTGGCTTGGCGGAGGTGAAGAAATATTTAGAATCAGATCTGGCGCAGATTTTGAGATGTGCGGCCTCACAGATGCAGCAGAGTAGAAGGCATATTTGTGTGTGGAGCAATGGATCCCTTTACTGCCACCTACAGGGCTGGAGTAAAACTACATCTGCTTTCTCTCTTTTTTTTTTTTTTTTTTTTTTTTTTTTTTTTTTAATAGAAGCCAGTTCAGTATGTTAAAATAGGCCAAAAGACACAAGAAAATGTCAAATAAAGTTGTGTTTTCAAAGCCATTTGCTTGTTGGTTATGTAAAAAATGAGACTAAATGCGTAACAAACTTAACAGAGCACTGGCAAGGAAGGGTTTGTTAGATTTTAAAAGCACTTCCGTAGACTATTGGGACCAAATTGAAGTTTTGTTTGTGTTATGTACATGGTCACGTTGATTTCTTTTTTGACTTTGAACTGGGGCAGTCTTTGTGCGACGTGCTGAACGTCATCAACCTTCAACGGCAGCCTTTCCATGGACCGGAGATGGTGTGTGACCGTGATGCTTTTGTTGCAGAAATGAAACATTCTCCCACAATAACGTGTCCCACATGTCCACTTCCTCCCGTCATCCCAAGTGTTTTGTATTTGTTCCTTGGTGGAACATGTGGACGACCCCGCCAAGCCCCATACTGTAACACAAGGGGGGCAGTCGCAGTAGACCAACTGGTGTCAACATCACCATGGAAACCGGCCTTTAGGAGTGGGACGAAACTTTTTTTTTTTTTGCTTGAAATTGCAACAATCAAATAAGAAGCATCAAATGTTGTTGTTTACAAAAAATTTATTCCAACAAATTTCACAACACTTAGATCCTCTAATAATGATGATCAGAATAAATCGCATTCTGCACAGTAAATATAACTCTAAATATATATCTTTTAAGCGTCATCTTGGTAAGGCTTTTGGCTCGTATCGTTTACCACGCCTCCACTTCAAATCACAAAAATGATTGGTGGGGGGTTGCTGCGTGCATTGCAAACAAACAAACAAACGGGTGGGCTTCAAATGTGAGCTGATGATGTGCAGCATTGTAGGGCCTCTTTTAAATAGCCATCTGTCATTCAGGGCCATTAAAAACAAAAACAAACAAAAACAAAAAGTCGATGCAAGGTAGCGCTGCCGTAAAAACCGCTTCCTGCGTCACAAAGCCTGGAGGAGAGTGCACAGCAGTCAACACACACACACACACACAAAAAAAACATCCCGCCGCAACATTTCCACTTTGTCTCGCTTGATTTTCCTCCACAGTTGATCTCCGTACACGATCATAAAAAAAATCAAATCAAGTCAAAATGTCAAGCAGGACATTAAGACGGTTTACATTCATGTGACACCGCAGTCATGTGATGCCGGATTTGTGTTTGTGTGTTTGTAGCAGACATTAAGTTCATTTATATATTCTCATTTTATTCATGCATTTCAATTTCTTTTCTTTTTTCTTTTTTTTTGAGACAAAAAGTTGAGAAAGTGAAGCACAGAAGCGGAACCGGAAGGTGCAAACTTCATGCGTCTCTCACTAGGAAAAACCATCTAACAAGTATCATTTTTTTTTTTAGGCTACGTTTTGAAAGCCGATTGTTGGTTCGTTAGGAGAGTTAAGCAAAAACACAACAAAAAAATTATTTTTCAGACACTTTGTAGAACATTGGCACAGGAGCAAGTGAATAATTAGCTACATTTAGAAGCAGATCCGGTTTGAGGTGTAGATTTCCATTTTTCAACATGATGGTTTACTAGGACAAAAAAAAACATAGCAAAAAAGATTTTTGCAAAACTGAAGCAGATGCGATTTGAGTTTTGTGCTTGAGCGATGAAACCCACTTAGTGATGTAAATTACTGCTTCCTACAGGACTGGAGTGGAACTACATCAAGAATTTTCAAGTCGCTTGCAAAAAAGTTATTTATTTTTTTATTTTTTTATTTTATGCTGTTTGAATGTTTTTTGGTGAGGTGATGCAAAAAAAAGAAAGAAAATATTTTGGGCGAAATTTTGTAGAATGGTGGAATTGGGGCCAATTTGTAAAATTTTGAAGCAGATCTGGTTTGAGGTGTCGATTTTCATTTTTCAACATGATAGTCTACAAGGACAAAAAAAAAATAGCAAAAAAGATTTTTTCAAAACTGAAACAGATGCTATTTGTGGTGCAAATTTTCACATGTTTTGTGCTTGAGCGATGTCACCCACTTCGTGATGTAAATTACTTCCTCCTACAGGACTGGAGTGGAACTGCATCAACAGTTTTAAAGTCACTTTAAAAAAAGTTATTTGAATGTTTTTTAGTGAGGTGACCCCCACCCCCCCCCACAAAAAAAGACAATTTTTTTGGGGGGGTAAAATTTTGTAGAATGGTGGATTGGGGCCAAGGTAGAATTTGTAAAAATTTGGAAGCACGTTTATTCATTACAATCTGCCTGCAGTTTTATTTTTTTTTAACTGGTGATACTTATTATATGGTCAGAGAGACACACGATTAAAACCACAAGATAATTTTTTTTTACACACAGAAACACAAGATTGGCACAAGAGTGGAAGGTTTAAGCTCACTTGTGGAAAAAGAAAAGGACCCGAAAGACCCCAAACGGACTCAAGAAATCTTCAGATTCAAGACAGATGAAGACGTTTTGGGAAAGGATATAGAGTACGAGGAGAAAGAACCCCTCAAAAAAATGACTCACCAGGAATTTCGGGGGGAGGCTTTTGAGCCAGTCCCCCCAAAAAGCCTCAAAGTCCTCCCCGTCCAGGAGTGCGTCAAAGTCTACGCCACTCAAATCTACGTCCTCAAGTCTGTTGTGGATAAACGACACAACTACAGCAGCTTAATGTCACAGACAGGCAGCACAGTGATTGTCTTTTAAAGCATTTACACCCCCCCCCACCCCCACCTCCAAACCTTTAAAAGACAAACAAAACATTCCCCACCGAAAGTACGCAAACAAGCTCGCAGCTTTTCAAGTAGTAAGTCAAACAGTATTATTATCAAAATATTCCTTTTAATGGCTTCCTTCATACATGACGAAAGACAAACAAAAAAAACAAAAAACAAAAAAAAGCGCTCGATGTGTTGTAAGTTGTCGTCAGTAGGGATGCGGATGCTACAAGTACGCCAGCCGGCGTCCTTTGTTGTTCCTAACTCTCTGTCTGTACCTTTTGCCCAGCACGGCGGCCAGGTACTTCTTGACCGCCATCTGCTTGCGGTAGCGGCTGTAGCTGTCCGTAAAGATGCCGTCCGAGTGGCGCTTGGACAGCGGCTCGCCGGTGTCGTCCAGCACCTTGCCGCCGCTGTGTCCGGAAACAGACAATTAGAAGATGAGGTTTTATGATGACAAACAATGAATGATGGGACAAGTTCACCTTAGTTCAATCCACCAAAACAATGCCTTCTTAACTCACTGACTGACAGCCATTTTCACAGAAGCAATTCCGTTTGCTCCCGGCTGTTTTACTGGATTTGGACTGATTTTGCAAGGCCGACAGAATATTGTGTTCTATTGCTATAAAAACATGGAACCTATCAAAAGAAAGATTAGTCTCTTCTTTCAACAGTAAATAAAAAGTATATTTGTATATATTATATTGTATATTTGTTTCCGTTTTGCAGCAATTAGCATTAGAATACAGATAAGTTTCATCAATATTCACATTCCTGGTGAAAACACTATCAAAAAGAGCTTGTTGCAACATGGGGCTGGCTGAACTCACTCTGCCGCCAACTGCTGGCCTATTTTTTTTGTAGTAACTACCATTGTTAAGCCACCTCCTCATATCAAAAGCTGCATCAAAGCCTTCTGCATGCTCTTGCGTAAAAAAAAAAAAAAATATATATATATATTTTGGGAGTCAAGGACAAAGTATTAAAAACGTATTTACATGTTTTTGGGTTTGAATTAGTTAAAATAATCACCTAAGTCTTTTTTTTTCAAATTTTTCAAGAAACACAAAAAAATGAACCCTTTGTATCATGAAGAGATCATTAATTAAGACAAAAAATTATATATAAAAAAAGTATAAATACGTTTTTGGGAGTGAAGGACAAAGTATTAAAAACGTATTTACACATTTTTGGGTTTTAATGAGTTAAAATCGTCTTTTTTTTTTCAAATTTTTCAGGAAACACACAAAACAAATTGAACCATTTATCATGAAGCGATATTAATGAAGGCAAAAAAATATAATTCTGCAAAAAAAATGACAGAGGCAATTATTTTAACTCATTTGCTCCCAAAAACGTACATAAATACGTTCTATTTTAAACGTTTAAAGTGTCACAAAGTCGTCTTTGCATTTTTTGTTTTGTTTTTTGTTTTAATGCTAAGAGCATACAGCAGGCTTTGATGCAGCCTCTCAACTGTAGTGAACGGGTAATAAAAACATGGTAGTAATTACAAAAACGGCCAGCAGGTGGCAGCAGAGTATAAGAGATCAACCAGGGCCATGTTGAAAACAAGCTGTTTCCCCACAATTTTAAACAGATTTGTGAATAATGACGAAACATAGCTATATTTTAATGCTAATTGCTGCAAAACGGAAACAGAAACATTTTTTATTTTTTTCCCGGATGAAAGAAGAGACTAATCTTTTTTATTAGATAGGGAGATGAATTCAAGAATGAACAAAACGTCTGACAGTTGGACAGACACTGCCGAGGAAGGATATTGACGACAGGACAGATTGCGAAGCATGCTGGTACATAATGACCTCACGCGCACACAAGTGGAGTGTCATGTCACGCGACGAGTGGAGTGCAAAAGTGAGCCAAAAATGGCCACATTCTGGTCTTACCCGATCCGCTTGGCCATGAGAGAATGAAGATACTTCCGTGCCGAGAGCTGGCCCAACGCTTTCCTGTACGCTTTGTTGAACATGCCGTCGGCGTGCCGTTCCGTCCTGGACGTCACAGGCGGATAAACAAGATGAGACAACTGACAATTACCGCAGACCGTGAATGAATTTTGTTTTTTGTTTTTTTGGATCGGAAAGATTTGCACGTGCTCGTGGTACGGACCTTTTGTCGGGTGACGGGTAATACAAGGAGTAGACGTCGTCGTGGTCTTGCGTCCCCGTCGGCGGACTTCTCACCTGCAGCTGCTGGCCGCCGTAACCAAAAGACGGCAGAGAGTTCCCATCCCCGTCGTATAACTCGCCCTCAAGTCTGCAGAGAAAAACAAAATTGAAATTTCAAACCCAAATCCATCATTTCTTTCATTTACACAAGTGCCCACTTTATTAGGGACATCAGCCTGTGCAAAGATTAAAATGGGATTATCTTTGAAAAAATCCGTTTTTTTTTTGTTTGTTTTTTGGGTCGGTGGGTTATCCATCTGGTGGTAAATCCCATTACTGTAGCGGCTTGTCCCTGGTGGATGTTTTTGTGGCCATTTAGTATGGATTTGCTGTCCAATGAGATTAGCCAAACAAACATAAATTAAGAACAAGATAAAAAGAGAGAGAAAAAGAAAAGGAAAACAAGGGGATGAACAGAGTGAACATTGCAAGATGCATGCTACAAGCATCAATGTTATAACTTAAAACAAAACAAAAAAACAAAAATCTTAAAATGAATAATAAGGTGGAAATATGAGTTTTGATCATGTGAAAAATTAAATGACTGGTAAAAAATACACAAATAAAAAAAATACGCAATACAACTTTAATTATTATCTTACTTTAAAACATCATAGAATTTAAAAAAATAATTGTACAAATTATAAATGTAGTAATATTTTTTAGAGCTGCCTGGTGAAAACTACACAAATATTACTGAATAAATAAAGTCTATCAATAAATTTATGATACAAAAAAACAGGTTTTTAATTTTTTTTTTTTTTAAAGAATAGGTGAAAAATATAAAATTAGTAAACTTTCATGCTCTAAAAACTGCCTGATTAAAATAAAAAACAAACAAACATGATTTAATAATAATAATTATGAAAAATGCAAATAAGGGGTGCACCTACAAATAATTACAAATATAAATATGAAAACTGGGGATTGGTTGCAGCAACTACTTGATGAAAACACAACAGAAAGTAATACTGATGAGAAAAAAATAACATTTTAAATAATTAAAATAACTTCAAAATGTGGTGTGTGCTCATATTGGAAAAAAATATACACATACATATGCATATAAATAATTATTTATACTAGTGTGTGTTTATATATATATATATATATATATATATATATATATATATATATATATATATATATAAAACGAATGAAAGAGTTTTAGACGTACGTGACGTCGGGAAAGGCGAGTCCCAGGTGTGAGCCGCTGCCGGCGCCGTGCCGCATGAAGATGCCGTAGATGAGCAAGGCCAGTGTGGCTTTGCTGGACATTTTGCTGCAAAAGCAAAAACGGCAACAGGCACTCAGGCACACTTTTTTCCTCAGCTGTCCCAAGCTTCAGATGTGTTTGGTGGAAGAAGAAGAAAAAAAAAAAAAAAAGAAGAAAAATAAAGATAAAGTGTCTTTTGCGCTTACCAGTGGAAGATCTTATGCGTGCGCGAGAGTGAGATGCAAGCGCCTCTTCCTCTCTCCTCCTCCTCTTCCTCACCTCCTTCTTCTTCTTCTCGTGTGTGTCTCGTCTCCTCCGCGGCGTCTCCGTGTCCTCCTCCAAACATTTGCGTGCCAGGCAACTTTTTTGGGAGTGTGCGTGCGTGAGTGCGTGTCCCTCCCTCCGCTCTTGTTTCTGGCTGCTTTTTATGCCGCCTTCGCCGGCTGCCAAGGTGGGAGGGCGGACGGGAGGGGTCGGGAGGGAGGTGCCCACGTCATCAAGTCCCGCTGGAGTCCGTCCGGCCGTCCAACACGCCTTTCATGTGTTTGAATGGGCCTTAATAAAAATGGGGTGGAGCTGTCCAAGTGCTGAAATGCAAAAGAGTCCCAAGTTAGGATATGAGTCATCACGTTTTTTTTTCTTAAAGGATATTAATAATCTGCTTATTAATAATTTACGAGCACACAGTAGCATTTGTGTGGCCTTGTTGGAGAGATGAGATATGTTTATGTAATGGATCTTTTGGGGTCCTTTTCTTGTGATGTGATTATAATGGTTAAGACTTTCTTCTTCTTTCTAGTTAAGTGATTTTTTTTTTTTAAATGCCGCCTTGGTTTTATGTGTAAATGTCTCCCATGCCAAAAAACAGCCACCAGTGACTGATTTAAAATTTGAGGCCATTATTCATATTCATTTATTTGTCCGCTGTTGCGTGAACACAAAAATGGCTGCCACGTCCTGGCACTTTTCATTTGTTTGATATTTCAACAATTGTATTAGTATTTGTGTTCATTAATTGTCAAATATTTATGAGAGCTGTCAAATGAGTCCATTTTTTAAAATCAGATTAATCACAACTTTTTGATTACTCACGATTAATCGCTTAAAGACATACTTTACTTATTTAGCCATTTTTGGCAGTCAAACATGAATATTTTGCCTATAATAAACGCGATATTTTTATTATTTTTCATGTCCAATTAGTACCTTTAAAAAACACATTTTGCAAATTGCTGTCGACTGAAAATGACATCACAAGGACTCAGGTAACCAATCACAGCTCAGCTTGTGAATGTCACATGACCAAACCTAGAAAACAGGTGAGCTGTGATTGGTTACCTGAGCCCTTGTGATGTCATTTTCAGTCGACAGCAAGTTGCAAAATGTGTTTTTAAAGGTACTAATTGTACGTGAAAAATAATTAAGTATCAAATTAATTACAGACAAAAGATGAACTTTTTATTTCTATAATGGGCTAAATAAGTGAAGTATCCCTTTAATTAAATAATTAATTGCCTGCCAAATTTAAAGGGCACCTGTTATGTGTTCATTCTTTCGACATTTCATATTACGAGGACGTCTTCAACAGGTTTTTCACTGCACACGCTCACCATCCTCTTTTTCTAATCAGTTAATTACTTGCATAATGTAAAATGGGGGGGAAAATTACCCCGATAGTTTGACATGAACAAATATTCGCAAACATTTATTATATGTTTTACTTGAATGCATATAGTTATCTTTATCACATTTATTACTGTATTTTTTATGATCATTATTTAAATTAATCTAAAAGTCTGTTACATTTTTTTTTTTGAATATGTAATGCAACAGTCAGACAATGTACAATGAAATTACTATTTCTGTCAACTACATTGAATTATGAATGTACATGTAACGGTATGATTTTGTAGCAATGATTTCCCTAATCCGCCTGCACGCAAGCATCTTTTTCTTTCAAACATGCTTCATTAATGGATTATTAAAATGATTTTATCTGCACTAAACCAGTTACGTCACAAGATGGGACTATTCAACTACAAAGGCTTAGATGACAAGTTACATAACAAACATGCTCATGTGGTGAATACAAGTTGCTATTGGGGAGCTCGTTTTGATTTATATTGACACTTAAACCATTAAACCGAATAAAAATGTGTTCGCAAGTGCTGGCGTTTGGAACATCAAAAGAAAAAACGACAAAGAGCTACTAGTTGGACTAGTGGTATGTGGGCTCCCTCTAGTGGTACATGAAATAACTGCATAAGTTCAGTTCAGTTGTATTTAACTTTTAGTTCAAAACTTTGCAATTTACTACAGGTACTTTAGGTAGAATTTTAATTGGTCCGCATGTGCAATAGGTTTTAATTGAATCATTATTTTTGGAGCTGCTGTACTGAAATGGAAAAATTCAATCTGGAGGAACACTGCCTCCGAGTGGTTTGAGGAAGAAAGTGCACTGCACGGCCAAATTATTAAGGACACGAGGTCCCAAATCCACGTGTTCCTCCGATGTTAAATGAGAGCTCTGTGTGCATTCATGATAATATTTTCACATGACTCAACCAAAGCTCAGTATTACCATTTTATGAACTAAATCAACAATAAAATGACAATTGAGTCATTCGGCGTTGATAAGTTCCCAAAGAAAAATCTATCATGTGGAAGTGATTCAGAATTCTAATTTTAGCAGCGATGCTATTTATAGAGTCGTCGCCACTGCCGCGCTTGAAAGACTCCGTTGAGGCCTCATGATTCGGAATATTCAAAACAGATTATCATTAGGCGAGTTTGAGATCATCTGTGAAAAAAAAAAAGTCACGTGGATATATATTAAAAATCTGAATAAAATATGAATTATGTTGTTTTTAATTAATATTATCAATCCATCATCTCAATTGCTTTCTCCTCACAAGGGTATTCATATTATTATTAATTAAATTATATTTATATAATAAATTATATATAATTAAAACCAAAATTGTTTTTTTTTGTTTTTTTTTGCAAATAGCTAACAGCTGTCTGCTGAAAACAAAGCTAAAAAAAACCCTCAACTGCTAATTTTAATTAATATACAAAAATAAATAACACTTTAAGGGACACTTGACTCATTGAACCATTTTCAGCATTAAAAAGATAATATTTTGTCTATAATTAATGTGGTAACTTCATTATTTTCCATGTACAATTAACAACTTTAAAAAGGATTTTTTTTTTTAACCACTCACTCAAAAAAGGATTTATTTTTTTTCTACTTGCTGTCGACTGAAGATGACATCACCTGTGCTAACGACCAATCATGGCTCAGTTTACTGACCAAACTCAGAAAACAGGTGAGCCATGATTGGTCGTTATCTACTTCCTCAGCACAGATGATGTCGTCATCATCAGTCGACAGCAAGTAGAAAAATTACTTTTTAAAGGTACTAATTGTACATGAATAATAATGAAGTTAGCAAATTCATTAACGTTTCACTGCTGATAATTGTTCAATGAGTCAAGTATCCCTTTAAAGATGCAAATTCAGAGGTCGTTTTGGTTATTTAAAAATAAATAAATAAATAAAAAATGAATAAAATAAAAAAAAAAAGAGCATGTCTTAAAAGTTGCAATGAGAAAATTTGTAGAACTTTTTTTTTTTTTTTCAGTTGTACTGGCTGCGATCCTCCACGTGAGGTCGCCAAAGCATCACTTATTCAACGAGTGACCTTTAAACCATTGAGAGTCTTCCCTCCCTCTGCCACTCTCTCTCTCTTTCTGTGTGTGTGCTCCTCCTCCTTCATTGTGCATGTTGTGTCTTCCAGCAGCAGCAGCAGCAAGCAGCGTACCGGGGCCCGGCTCCAAATCCCGGCTCGCCTCGCCTCAAGAGGCCCGCGTCGGTCGGGACATGCTGCCGCCGCTAAAGCGCCGCAACGTCAGCGTCCAAAGGGGACTCGAGCACGAGCTGACTTGAGAGCTGCTAGAACTGCTGGAGCATGCTGCACCTCATCAGCACATTGCTTTCTACTTAACAGCAGTGGTGCACGCACGCGCGCGCGCAAGATGAAGGCGGATCGCTTCCGCTTGGAATAGCTCTTTGCATTGTTTTTCCCTCTCCCCCTTTTCTTTTTCCATTTGTGTGACTGACAGACAAAGAAGAAAGGCAGAGGGGCAAAAAAAGAGGCTCCAAAAGGAAGGTAAGGACAAATGCAAAGTGGTCTTTTGTCACGTGAGGGTGGGCCTGGCATCAACAAAGAAGTCATCAGTATGCAGCACAGGCCACAAAAGTATTGGGACACGCATGCACACATCTTGAACTCATCATTCATCTGAAACCGTTTGGGATGATTCCATGCGATGCTTACGCTCCCAATGGGCTTCCCAAATTGTGGCTCAGGGCCCAAAAATATCTTTTTTTTTTCTTAAATAGGGGGAGTAGACTTAAAAAAAAAAAATGTATATTATGTATTAACGACATCAAAAACAGTTGGCAAAAATAGGACTTATTATAACAACATAAATAATAATTATATATATATATATATATATATATATATATATATATATTATTTTTTTTACATATATAAATATGCAACAACAACTTCCTAATAAAGAATACAAATCAGTGCTTCACAATTACTTTTGGTTGCGGTCTCTTCAAGAAAATTTCGACACAAACTGCAACTAATAGTATATTTTGTTTATATAAAATTGTTGCACGTACACCTTTGCAGAGGAGCTAATACTCTTTGCACATTCTCTAACAATGGCAGCAACACTGCCACCGACTGCAGTGGATGTGCAATTACATTTCATTGTAGTAAGACCAAAAAAAAAAAAAAAAAAAACAGTTCCTTGGGGGTCACATGCGCCCCATCCTCTTGTTTGAGAAGGACTGATAAAAATTAAACATGGGGAAAAAAAAAAATTCTGAAGCAAGTGTGCTTCTGATTGATCCATCCGGTAGTAGAATGAAGTGGATATTGTATTTACAAATGTGGGAATCAGCTGTCTTGAAACATTTGTGAGCCGGAGAGCCGGACTTTGACGAGACAAAATTCCATGAGAGCCACGATGGCATCACAAGAATGCGACAGAAGGAAGCTGTTGGCCAGTGAAAAGCCCCCCTTAGTGAGTCAGCTGCTAACAGCTGTCCGAAAAGATGCTAATAATGTGGCTAACTGACGAGCGTAATAGCACTTATTGGAACAAATGTCAACCGCTGACCAAGGTTAGCTGCCGGAAACAGGCAGCCTTCAATGGACTTTCCCATCAATCACTAACATTAGTCAATGTAGCATACTAGCATGTAGGCCGGGACATTGTTTTTCGTTGTTGTCAGATTTCTTGTCCAGACTTATGTCAGTCATTAAATTGGCAGCTTAAACGTATTGCCCGTTTAACTGAAACAGGAAGAAAGGGAGGCTTTGGTTGCAGGCCTTCATTTGGCTAACATTAGCAAACGCGGCATGCTAACATTTATAGTGTGCTCTTGTTTTCATCTGAACAACCACTACGTTAGCTAACTGAACTCTGTCTCATCCAGAAAACGGGTTGGCTGTTTAACTGAAACAGGAAGAAAGGGAGGCTTTGGTGCAGGCCTTCATTTGGCTAACATTAGCAAACGCGGCATGCTAACATGGATAGTGATGAGCTTGTTTTAATCTACGTACCGGTAAGAGGTCTTACCTGAACAACCGCTAAGTTAGCTGACTGAACGGGTTGCCGTGAAAATCAGTTTGTTGCAGGCCTTCAATCGCTAACAGTGAGTGTCGGATGGATGGTGTGACCTTATTTTCTTACTCAGACAAATGTCAACCGTCAAGTTAGCCTAAACAGGATGTTAAATCAGTGTTGTGTTTCTCAACCTTGCGGTTGGAGTGGAGGAAAGCAGGTACTTGATTAAAAAAAAAATGTCAATATTAGCTTTCATGAGATGTATCTGTTATTTCCGCGCAGCTAATGGTGGGTGGTTTGTTTTTGCCTCTCGAAATGTGTACTGTTTTTTTTTGTTTTTTTTTGTTTAATTTTCCATTTCCAGCAGTGTTTTGGAGAACAGACTTGAGAGGGTAACCTCAATGTTTTCTTTCAACGGTCGAAACCTTCAAGGACGAGAAACAAACAAGCCGTCTTAGTCCAAATTGTTTAACAGGTGCTAGCTGACCAAGGTTCCTACTGACTCCAATCATAAGAAGTATTTTCACGACATGACGACTTGTGACCCTGGTTACGTCATTCTGCAAGAAACTAAAGCAGAATACTAAATGGCAACAATTTGTCAGGTGGTGCATTCTCTTCTATTAACTTGTTTGCTGCCATACAAATCAAAACGGGGGGAAGGAACCCTGTATAGGAATGAGGTTCCGCAGTCGAGGAAAAACTAGCGGTGTCAATGTCTCGGCAACTTTGCTGCTTTTAATGGGTTGCATTAAACATTAACTCATTCACTCCCACCCATTTTCACTGAAGCAACCAACCCCCGGCTGTTTTACTGGATTTTGACTGATTTTGCAAGACCCACACAATATTGTGTTCTATTGCTATAAAAACATGGAACCAACCAAAAGAAAGATTAGAGTTCATTGGGGAAAAAAGTATATTTATATCCGTTTCCGTTTTGCAGCAATTAGTATTAGAATATGGCAAAGTTTCATCAATATTCACATTCCTGATGAAAACACTGACAAAAAGAGCTTGTTGCAACATGGCCCTGGCTGATCTCTTATACTTTACTGCCACCTGCTGGCCGCATTTTTATTTTATTTTTAAATAACTACCATTGCTTTAAGCCACCTCGTCAAGTCATAAACTGCATCAAAGCCTTCTGTATGCTCTTACAAAACAAAAAACAAAAACAACAACGTGTAAATACGTTTTTGGGAGTGAAGGACAAAGTATTAAAAATTTTTTTTACACGTTTTGGGGTTTGAATGAGTTAACAATAAAATAGGAAGAAAAGAGAAGGTTGGTAATGGTACATATACCAAGAACCTTGCTGGGGGAATGAAGTGACGTTCCCCATGTCATCAAAATTAGCATGTCTGGTGTTTTAAACAGCTGGACTGTCACGATTGCACTTTTTCAAAGACATGTTCATGTCTTCAAACAAGATACAGTTTATTCATTTACAGTTAGCATATAGATGGGAGATACAGTATTTAGCTCTGAGCTTCAGGCTAAGCCGAGTCATCTTTACAACTATTAGTATTTTGTCAAAAAACACCATAGAGAGCAATAGGCTAACTGTTAGCCACTATCTGAACTGCTGGGAAGGAACTGGAGTGAGGTTCCCCAGGTTAGCAAAATTAGCAACGTCAATTAGCCTTTAGCCACTAGACTGCTTTTACTTTTGTAGTGCGGCTATTTTATGACAGTTAGCTTCTGCGTTTCAGTGGGAAATGTAATGTAGCCCTGTAGACCCTTCCCAAACCCTTTGAATAGCAACATTCATGCTACTTATTTAGCCTGAGTAGAACGTGACCTCATTTAAAACTAGCACACATCCATGCTAGCTCTAATACAATAATACAACATCCAAATAGAGGAAGGATCTAACACATATGGTACAATTTTATTCATGTTTGATTACACGTAGACTTCCTCTCTCATCAACTCCTCAACTTCCTCGGCTATTGTGTCTTCTGTGGTGCGTTTGCATGCGAAGCGGGATAGTAGGTCGCGTTCCCTCGGGCTAACGGGATGTGGTCGGTAATGAGAATGCGTTCCAATAATTAGAGCGAGGCGGGTTTTCCTTGCGCGTCCCGTGGCTAGTGACGCTCTTTTGACGGAATTGACTGGGTTTTTTTAAATTAAAGATCCTCCAGGGGGGAGGACATATTGATATTTTGATATCGATGCGCTAATTTTACTAGCATGCGAAACCCCACTCCGCTCACTCTCCACCAGTATGTGATTATTATTGGGGATTTTAATGCATTTCCGTTTCAAAATAAACTTGGTCGAAATGGTCCTGCAAAAAAAAAAAAAAAAAAAAAAAAAAAAAATATGAAGGGACTGAAGCTGAAGCTCAGAGCTAAAATGTTACCTTGTTCAAATGCATAATAGTGATAAAATTAACTCTGGCTTGCCAGTTGTTGTTGAGCAGACCAAAAAGGTACCTGATTTGCTAATTTTGCTAACACGGGGAACCTCACTCCCGACACATCACAATAAACTTTGTCAAAATGGTCCTGCAGAAGCAAAATTCCCATTTTGCCCCGTTCCCATTTTTTTGTTTCAACAACTCGCGACTGAATGCCAAGATGGAACTTAAGAGCTAAATATTTCCAAGTTAACAAACAAAATGGACATTGGCTTACTAGTTCTTGTTTCTAAGAGTGTCCAAGGGCAAAATCGGCAGTTTGAAACACCTGACATGCTAATTTTGCAAACTTGGGGAATCTCACTCCATCCATTTTCCACTAGGATGTGTTTACTGAGCAATTATGACACCGTCATTTCACAAATTTGTTCAAAACAGTCGAATGACTGAACCTGAAGCTCATAGCAAAAAAGATTTCAGCACTAAATAAACATCACAAAATAAATTCTGATCTACCGGTTCCTGTGCATGAAGAAATAAAAAAATAAAAAAAATAGAAGCAAACAATAGATAAAACAACAGACATGCTAAGTTTGCTAACCTGGGGAACCTCACTCCACTAAATCCATTCTATAGAATCTTCCGTTGGAACATAGAACTCTATAAATTTCGTAACTTTCAAGTCCGAAAATGGGTCGTTAGATTGAAACTCATTGTGTCATGATAAATATGAGCTCAGCTTTTTTTTTATTTCTTTTTTTTTATGATCCTCTTAAAGCAAATCCTCTATTCTGGTAATCTTCCTTCTCGTTCCATCTGGCAAAGTTGGCACGTTTTCCGCCGACCAACCAACGACCATCATCAGTCCAACCCGTTGTTTTGTTGCCCCTCAAAACACGTTGGAATGAACCGTGTTTTTCCCTCATTCTGATGGTTTCCTTCACAGTACGGCTGAGAGAACCCCGTGAACTCCCCCTCGCACCCCCTCCCCGAAATCCCTACTTGGCGAAGATCCCTTCTTTACACGTCACAATGATCTCGGAATAAAATGCAACCACGCCACATGCCAATTAACCCTCCGCGACCCGGCTTGGCTAATCAATCCGAGCTAACCCACAATCTCCCCCCCCCGCCGCCAAGGCCTTCTTTACGAGCATGTCAGAGAAGAATGCCGCCAATGCCAGAAGGACGAATGAAAGCCGCCTGCGCTGATGTTTTCAATCTCGCGGTGTGGTTGGGCGCGGGGCCTCCGAGGCGACCGCAGCTACGAAACAGGCTGCAACGTTTCGCAGTAGCTTCAATATACTGTATCTTCAGTTTGATATTTAATGCAGAGCCTCAAATTAGTGCATTAGATTGTGCTCAGTGTTGTATTCCACATTCCACATTGGCATTCCGCCGAGCAACACGTGACCATAAGAAGTATTTCTATTAGGCTTACGACGTCGACAGAATTTGTTTTAAGTGGTATATCTTATAAATTCTATTTTATTGGTGCTCACGCATGCACCAGTATTTTCTGGTACGCAGCCCACCTAGGCAGTTGAGCACACCCACATATTAAATTACTTTAGTTTTGACAAATATCGGCATCGGCCATTTTTGGAATCTGAAGGCCGATAAAACCGGTGAATACTTGCGAACGTAGCTCTGTTCTCTTATTTATCTTTTTTTTTCTCTGTTCATATTATGAAACTACAGTATGAATTGTTGCTGCTGTGTTCAACTGTACGCTATTCCCTGAAATAAATGAAAATGAAAATGTTGTGTGCTGAAGGGTTGGATCCCAAAACGCAGACACAAATAAGGTTGTACCTATTTATTCACATAACTTGACTAAACTAAAAACAACGAGAATGCATCGGGAAACACGCCAAGCCCCCCTTGCAACAGCTTGCAATAATCCAGCAACACGCATATTCCTCAGAAAGCTTATATAGATAGATAGCCAATCAATCTCATTGGTTGTGGCTAGACATGTGAGTACCAGTACTGACATGGAATTCTCTGATTAGCTGTTAACCCAGTAATTACAGATAGTTCCTGACATCAACAAACATCATATAGCATAAAAGATTCTTGACACCATATAGTCCAGACATCATATAGCCTAAAACTAGTTGAAACTGGATGCTGTTACATCAATACCCCAAAACAGACACGTAACGGGTCGTGAACTCTGGCGCACGGTCATGAACTCTACTCAAACTTAACCCAGGCGTGACCCGACATGAGACAAGACCCAAACATTACTCCTGCATGACCCGAGTCATGACAGAAAAAATGAAATGAAAACTTTATTTACAGTACAAATTTTGAGGGATCTATTTACTTGCTTTTTAATTTTCATTATATTTATATATATATATATTTTTAATTTTGCTTCATACATGCTAATGACCCTGGAAGCTCACTGCAATTTGTTCTATTTTTTAAACAAATCTGTCAATAAGAGTATTTTCATTCTCTATAAAAAGAGAACCATGAGCTGTTGACAAAGCATACAGATGTTTTATTGGTTTCCTTTTGGTTTCCTTTCAGTTGGCAACTGAAAATTCTATTCCCGTTTAAAAATTGCTTTAACTGGAGTTATTCAGTAAATTCTCAATGACTTACATAGAAAGGAAAACTGGAGAATTGAGAGTACCGTAGCTTTTTTTTCCCCTCCGGTATCCATCCTTTTTAAGCACTTGGTGGTGGTACCCGTTCAAAGCGGATTTATTACCCATATGTCGCAGTTGCTACACGGCTTATCGCCTTAGCTACAACAGTGATTTGGGAGATCATGTTAGGCCGTGACGTTTGATTTTAGGACACGCTGCAACAGTTTCAGGCCCTACATGTCACGAAGGCTTGCGGTTTTAATCCTGCGCTGTTACGAGCTGTTGTGTCTGTCACAGCAGGGAGCCGCCGGGATGGGCTGCGTCAAGAGCAAAGAGGACAAAGGCCCCGCCATCAAGTACGGCCCGGAGGACCCTTCGCTGGCCGACCCCAATGCCACCGCCGCGGCAACGCCCCTCGTGGGCCACTACGGGCCTGATCCAACCCAGCTCCAGCCTAGTCTAGTACCCTCCGCCTCCTCCTGCTCTGGTGCCGCCAACTTCAACTCTGCCTTCACACCCTTCGGGGGATCCTCAACCGGGATGACACCTTTCGGAGGGGCGTCCTCCTTCACAGGACCCGTGTCCAACTCCTTCTCTGGTTCCGTCCCAAGTAAGTCAAGCACAGTGGACGTCATATGAGTGACCTGACTTTCAAGTCTTTCCATACATTAAGGCTTCAAGTGGTTTATTGATACTTCCAGATGACCTTTAAACTGAAACTAAACATAAAACAAAATTAGCGTGGATTTTAAATAACTACAGACAATAGCTTAGCATTACGAGAGTTTTGTTAGCTTAATGCTAACATCAGGAAACCTCAATTTACATGCTAACCGCATTGATAGTTGCAATTTTGAGCACAAACTGTGGAGCATAGAGACAGATCATAAATTTAGTTATCCTAATGTTTGGCTAACTGCTAATATAAGATTAGCACAATTTAGCACTTTGGCTAAGATGTCAATTTATCCATTGGATTTCAAAGTTAGCAAACATTTATAGCTGTAGTTTCATTGGATCCAAAAAAATAAAGAAAATAAATTAATTCAACTTTGGTAGCGTTCAATCTATCACAGATTTTTCACCGTTAGCATGAATGCAAACTTAATGGGGTTATAAGGTTAGCCAATTAGAGTAGCTGTTTGGGTGGATGCTAATGCTAAGTCAGGGCATTAGTTGACAAGTCCTGCTGTGGTTTTATTAGACCAAAAACCCTCCAAAATTTTGATATGTATTCAGAGACCTTATATAATATTCATTTGCTAGCACACACAGCCTTAACACGGATTATTTTGTACTGTAAAATTAAGATAAATAGGCTAGCACTTCTTTGAATATAACTGTAATGCATGAACTTGTCCCATGGATTCATTAGCAATGGTTGGGCTCTCGCTCCCATTTTCAAGCCGTAATCAGTTTGTAATAATGATCTGCGATCGGATATCATAGCGCGCAAGCCTCTTGTTTCGGTGGGATTTAGTCGGTAATCGTCCCCCCGTGTCGGGTGATGTGATCCCAGAGGAACGTGTTTGCTTTTCTCCGAGAGATAACGGGATTACGGACGAATGTTGTCCGCAGGTTGCTAAACCGGGATGACATTGTCACGAAATGATTTAGGCCGTGTGTCTCGATACGTTTTTTATCGTAGCGTCCGCTTGATTGTTCCAGGCGGCGTGACCTTCTTCGTGGCGCTGTACGACTACGAAGCCAGAACGTCCGACGACCTGTCGTTCAAGAAAGGCGATCGCTTCCAGATCATCAACAATACGTACGGTTGTGTCCCCCGTAACAACTACAAACAGCAGTGTGGACACCTGAACTAAAGTGTAGCGCTTGATTGACAGGGAAGGAGACTGGTGGGAAGCTCGCTCCATCACCAGTGGGAAGAAAGGTTACATCCCCAGCAACTACGTGGCCCCTGCAGACTCCATACAGGCAGAAGAGTAAGAAAGACTCTGAACCACTACACCATCTATCTATTAGCTATGTACTCAGGTTGTTGTGGATGAGCTGGAACCCATCCCAGCTGAAGTGGGTTACACCTAGACTGGTTGCAACTTGCAAGCCTATCACAGGTCTAATACACCAGCCTTTTGCTCGTTATTGACTATTACAGTGGTTCACATAGCTGAATTTAGAAGAAGGGTGTATACTGATTGGGTGGAGTCACTGAGAAACACTGGTGTAGTGGTTCACATAACTGACACCGGAAGAACAGGGGTCTACCAGTGTACAGGATTCAGGTACGTGAACCACTACGCCACTCTAAAATGGTTTGAATAAATTGGCGTAGTTGTTCATGTCACTGACTGGAGGTGCTATTAGTGTAATGGTCAGCTGTGTAAACCATGACAACTAAGATAGTGTGGTTCGCAGAGACTATAGAGCAGACCCCCCTCCTCCCTTTTCCAGAGGCAGCTATGTGAACCACTACACCATTTTTTCTCAAACCAGTTTAGACGGATGTAGTGGTGAACATTTATATATCTACACAACCAGTAGACCACTACACTACAAGTCAACTATGTGAAACACTGCATCACTATTTCAGAAATCATTTTAAACTACTGTTCATGTGGTCCACTACCCTAATAGACCCATGTGAATGATAACACCGGTTTCTCAAACAGACTTGGTTAGTGCTTAACATAGCTGACTTTCCTAACCCAATAAACCACTACACAGGTCTCTTCTCTGAGTCAATTATGTAAATCACAACACACAGTCTGAAGAAGTTTGGTAAACACTGTTATAATGGTTCACATAGTTGACTTCACGGCATCAGTAGCCCCCAGATTCTGTGATCAACAATCTGAATTGTGAACTACTATATCAACGTTTCACTGACTTTTTCAAAGTCGCTTCACATAATCGACTGCACTCCGCCAGTAAAAGACGATTGCGGTAACACCTGGCTCCACTGAAGTCATCTATGTGAACTACTATCATCCACTAGCTAGCAGATATCTCCATGTTTATCACCAGGACGAAAAAGTTGAGTTACTTCATGTCGGTCTTCCTAGGTGGTACTTTGGTAAAATGGGCCGCAAAGACGCGGAGCGATTGCTGCTGAATCCAGGGAATCATCGAGGGACGTTCCTGGCGCGAGAAAGCGAAACCACCAAAGGTGACAACTTCCCGGTCCACTTCCTTGCTATGTTTTCATGTCGACCGTATCCTGATGGTCTTGGTTGTCCAGGAGCTTTCTCTCTCTCCATCCGCGACTGGGACGAAACCAGAGGCGACAACGTGAAGCACTACAAGATCCGCAAGCTGGACAGCGGCGGGTACTACATCACGACGCGAGCGCAGTTTGACACCTTGCAGAAACTGGTCAAGCACTACACGGGTATTGTAGCCACAAATGAAATGTAGTGGGACACATAGACCCTTAAAGTTTAGATGTACTCCAAGTGGGCGTAATAATAATGACGGAGGTTCACTTGTTGTCCGAAATCGCAGAGCATGCCGACGGCCTCTGCCACAAGCTCACCACCGTTTGCCCCACGGTCAAACCTCAGACGCAAGGTCTCGCCAAGGACGCGTGGGAGATCCCCCGAGAGTCTCTCAGATTGGAGCTCAAACTGGGCCAAGGCTGCTTTGGAGAGGTCTGGATGGGTAAGTTCAACCAATACGAGTGTGAACTAGTGTTTCTCAAACTGTTTCAGACTAGTGAAGTGAGTCACATTGTCGCCACTAGACAAGTAGACTCCCTCGTCCACGCAAGTCAGCAATCTGAACCACTACACCAGTGTTCCACAAACCTTCTTAGACAGCTGTGGGCACCTGAGTCAGCTGTGTGAAACACTGCACGATGCTGGTGTGCAGTATAGGGATAGACCGATTATCGGCCTTATCGGTGAAAAATGTGTGTTGACGAAAATATTTTTGTCTCGTTTTCTTTGACGAAATTAACGGTAGTGTGGAGTGCAAAGAAAAAAGGGCCTTGGCAGAGGAAATACAGATGTTTTAGAGGCTAAATCAAGCTTGTGTGTCTATTTCAGTCTATTTCCTGCAGTTGTCGTTTCATCTCTGTAGATGATCTCACCCAAGGAGTAGGGCTGCGCAATTACAGTCAAAACGGCATTATTTTTGATCAGTATTGTAATCACGTTTTTGCAAAGAAGGGCATGACAGCACCGTAAGAGTGCGCTAACGATTAACGCCGCTGTCCCACCCGCTCGCGCAGGCACGTGGAACGGCACCACCAAAGTGGCCATCAAGACGCTGAAGCCGGGCACCATGTCGCCCGAGGCCTTCCTGCAGGAGGCTCAGATCATGAAGAAGCTGCGACACGACAAACTGGTGCCGCTTTATGCCGTCGTCTCCGAGGAGCCCATCTACATAGTCACCGAGTACATGGCCAAAGGTACACAAGCAGGGTTATTATAGTTTGGGAATTTTTCATTTTAGTTGGTTTTGAGTTTTGTTTTTTAAATTTAGTTAGTTTTAATTCGTTTTCATGCTTACTTTTAATTTCAGTATTAGTTTTAGGTTTTTTTGTAAATGTTTTGTTAAATTACTTGTGCGCAATATTAAAAAAAATACCATGGGAGCGACGTCATCTGAAGGTGCTTTTCTATTGGCTGCTGCGAGATGACGTCACTTCTGTGTGACTCACTTTCAAAGTCTATATTCCGGTTAGTAATATCAAAATAAATCGACTTAAAATTACATTTAAAATCATCCCCATGAGCTCTTTGACAACCCCCACAGTGGCAGCCGATTTCGAGCAACAGTGACTTTGACGCCATTATTTTTTTGTTTAGTGAAGCTCTGTGAATTAGATTTAATGTGACAAAGGCTTTGATCATTCACGTCACCCTTGAAAACATTCGATTTCATCAGGTTCCATCATGTTTCAATTGTAATTTGATACAGCTTGAGCCCATTGAAAAGAGATACAATGCTGCCATCTGCTGGCCATAGTTAGTTGGTGTTTTTGATTCCACAACCCATTGACCAGGCAGCGCTGCACTTAGATGTTGCATTTCCCATTTCCCCCCCCCCAAAAAAAAAAGTAATTGACGTTATTTAACGTTTATGGCAGCATACATCTTGATTTTACTAATCGTTATGAAACGTCATTGGCAGGTCAAAGAGTTAAATTAATTACCAAAGATGAAAACGAAGGTCATTTTTGCTATCATTATAGTTAGTTTTAGTTAATTTTGTAAAACATAAAATGTAGTTTGAGTTAGTTTTCTTTTTTAAAAAGCATTTTCGTTTTTATTTTATTTCGTGAACGAAATTGCTTTTTTCAATATTAGTTTTAGTTTTTGCCTTAGTTTTAGTTCACTAAAATAACCTTGGTACACACGTGCACATGCCTGGCTTGGCTTAGCCACTCTTCGCATAAGGTTTGACCAAAAACGTGTAAATACGTTCTATTTTAAATGTTTTAAGTGTTCCAAAGACGTATTTTCGGTTTCTTTTTATGTTTTTTTTTTTTTTTTTATGCTAGAACATACAGAAGGCTTTGATGTAGCCTTTCAACTGCAGAGAAAGGGTAGTTATTACACAAATGGCCAGCAGGTGGCAGCAGAGCAAAGGAGATCAACCAGGACCATGTTGAAAAGGAGCACAATTACTCACAATTCTAAATAGATTTGTGAATGATGAAACTTAAGTATATTCAAATGCTAATTGCTGCAAAACGGAAAAAAGATAGGAATATACTTTTTTTTTTCCTGATGAAAGAAAAGACTAATCTTTCTTTTGGTAGGTTCCATGTTTTTATAGCAATAGAATACAATATTCTGTGGGCCTTCAAAATCCAATAAAACAGCCGGGAGCGAACGGGAATTGCTTGTGTGAAAATGTCAGGGAGTGAATGAGTGAATTGAAAATTTTGTTGGGCAAACTGTTGTCAAAAACCATCATAACCGAGTCAACCAGAGCCTTGGTCAAAGTGGGCAATTGAATGGCTTTCTAATCTGTAATATTATGTTGCATATGGCGAGAGGGGGAGGTTGGGGGGGGGGGGCTTCTCCGTTTAGAGTTAAACTGATATCCCGTGAGAGTGTCGAGCAGACGATTGCGTTTCCCGTGATCTATTTTTAAACGAGCCTGCCACGTTGAGAAGTGAACCCACCCACTCGGATTTTCTTTTCTTCTTCTTTATTTTTTCCTCTAGCGCCGCAGCACTGTCAAGGAAATAAAGAATATTCATGGAGGTTTTAATTCAGTTGGCCGTTGAAAAAGCGAACCATTTGCTCGGGACTGGGGGCTCACATGGTTTCACACGCGTTTTATGACACGACGATATCCCGCTCTGATGAATACTTTTGCTAATAGGTAGTGACAATTAAGTAAGCCTCATTGACTATTTATGACATGCTAATAAAAAGCGCCACATTTGTATTCATTCAGTGTGCGTCCTTGCCGCCATTTTAGGACTTTTTTTATTTTTATGAACAGGCAGCTTGCTGGACTTCCTCAAAGAAGGCGACGGAAAGTTCCTGAAGCTTCCCTTGTTGGTGGACATGGCCGCACAGGTGAGCTGAAATATTGTCAATTGTCTTCCCATTCGGTTTGGGAGAAGGGGGCGGGTCTGTCAAGGCTTTTGTTACCATGACAACAGGGGGCGGAGCAAAGGCATTGCAAAAATCACCCCTGGATGGTTGAATAATTCTCCAAATGTTCCTGCTTAGGGCGTCACTTCTGTCTATTTCTAACACTCTCCATTTACTTAAAGCTCAGATTTTAAGGACGGATGCCATTCCTGACTTCAAACCAGTGTCCATTTGATTGTATTTTCCCCGGTGAAGGCAGCACTTCATCACCAAGCCACTTTGCCAATTAGATCCATGTATGTGGTACTTAGCCGAACATTTGAGTTTGTGCCATTATTTGACATCGTGCTATATAAAAAGTGTTGCGAGTAGCGAATCTTCACCCAGCCTGTCTTCCAAGTCATGGGCGGGATTATGCAAATTTGTTACGCAATTGCCATTATGCGCCACCTGCAAGAATGATGTTTTCAGGAGTGGAGTCATTGTCGATTTTGTTTTTCTAAGATCGCTGACGGCATGGCGTTCATCGAGAGGATGAACTACATCCACCGGGACCTGCGCGCCGCCAACATCCTGGTGGGCGACAACCTGGTGTGCAAGATTGCAGACTTTGGCCTGGCCAGGTTGATCGAGGACAACGAGTACACGGCGAGGCAAGGTGGGGGAAATCCATATGAACTAATAATAAACATCCCGTCAAATGTTCTAAATTCATATTTTGCTAGTTTTAATACAAATGAAAAATCCAGTACTCTTTGGAGCAATCCGAAACTGTCTAATAATGAAAAAGGTTCTCGAATAGGACACTTGGGCTCCCTCCGGTGGAGCTAATGTCTGTTACATCCCCTCCAGGAGCCAAATTCCCCATTAAGTGGACGGCGCCGGAAGCGGCGCTGTACGGACGCTTCACCATCAAGTCGGACGTGTGGTCCTTCGGCATCTTGATCACCGAGCTTGTCACCAAAGGCAGAGTGCCCTACCCGGGTGAGAACGACCCCTTGCCCCCCCTCCAAAATAAAATGACGACGTACGGTGTTGCCTTGAGATACTTTGATAATTTGTTCCGTCACCACACACATGTATGGAGTCCATACTATGGACACAATCACTTTAACGCACGGACACACACGTCCGGACACACAGATGAGCCCATCTGGTGAAAGATTGAACAACGCTCTTGTTTATAACCATCTGTCACCCGGATTTTGCCTGAAGGGTGTGTGTGTGCGCACCGTTTAGAGCCTGCAGTGTTGTTTGCTTGTGTCCATTTATGAGCCCGATCCATGGAAATAATTAGGCTTGTGCTTTGACCGTCATGAAAATCCCCTTACAAGTTTATCTCTTACACTAGAATTGAACTTTTTTTTTTATAGTTACAATTATCAATTAGATATTTTAAGTGATGATTATTATACATTGTACATTTAACGCAACCACATAGCTTAGGTTTTCAGTCCGCTAGCTCAACGCTAATGCTAAACAGCATCAATGTGCTTTAAACCCTTTAAGCAAAGGATTGAACATAGTGCAGCAATACATGTAAAAAGACAAAAAATAAATAAAAAATAGCACACAATAGGGATGTTCCGATCCCGATCACGTGATCAGAAACCAAGTACCGATCACGTCATTTTCAGCTGATGGATATCGGGAGAAAATGATTAGGGTTTTCATTTCTGGCAATTTTGTTTTTAATTATTATTATTATTATTATTATTTTAGGGGCTACAAAGCAACAAAATCATCCAGAGGTAAACATATTGCCAAACATTTTTATTTTTTTATTTATTTTTATTTGTTATTTTGTGCACTTCTGATGCCACACCCCAAAATTATTGGGATGGGTTTGTTAAAAAAAAAAAAAAAAAAAAAAAAAAATGGAAGTAAAAAAAAAAAGCAAAAAATCGTTACTCGGTATCGGCAGATCCTCAAAATCGGGCGACTCAGACTCGGGTGCAAAAAAATGTTATCGGGACATCCCTAGTACAGAGTCATATATTCTTTGTCCTCCGCGAAGAACGAATAATATTAGTGCCGCACTGATGAATAACCTGGAGTTGAGACAGCTCAATGATCAGTGAATGTCTGCCTGTTTTATATGGCCAAGGTGAGCACACCTGAAATTGCAGTACAATGGCCATTCATTTGATAGTGTGACAAAAACCATTTTTAATGCAATTACATAATTACTGTATGTTTTTATAAAGTGCAAAATTATGGCATGCTATCGATCACATGAGACATGCAGAAGCAAAATTACGTTTTTTCCTCAACTTACCGCTCAGGCGACCGAACGTCTCCCGTTTTCTTTGCAGGAATGGTGAACCGCGAAGTTCTGGAGCAGGTGGAGCGCGGCTACCGGATGCCGTGCCCGCAGGGCTGCCCTGAGTCGCTGCACGAGATGATGAAGCTGTGCTGGAAGAAGGAGGCCGACGAGCGGCCCACCTTCGAGTACATCCAGTCTTTCCTGGAGGACTACTTCACTGCCACGGAGCCACAGTACCAGCCTGGGGAGAACCTATAGCTGACCACGTGGGGGAGCGGGAAAAAAACAAAAACAAAAAAGTTGACTGTTAACCTGGGCGTCGAGTTGCATAATACACTCAGAAATTTACTCTTCTGGTCACATCATTAGGTACACCCGGGCAATTGAATACTGTATGACCCAACACAGAACAAGAACAGTAACAAGAATTTTGCCTTTATAAATACAACAACATAGAAATATTAACAAATATAGCTGTTATACGAGGCATCTCAGTCAATAAGAAGGAGTTTGCTCAAGGGCCAGAAATGTAGTGACAATGAATGATTTCATTTCAATTCAAGGGTCAAGGGTTATGTTGGATTTTTTTTTTTAAATGGACAGCTGGGCAAAGTCATTTGCAAATGAGTGGGGGGTTTGAACGTCTACAGTGTGTATGGGAAAGTTCATTTGAATAACCAAATAATATATGCTCATGTTTCCACTTTTATTGTTAAGACTTTTCTTTTTCATTAAAAAAATACATTGTTAAATGTTTATGGATTTGTTTACGTTTACAAATTTATTTTTATGATTTACAATAAATTAATTATTTAATGAGATAAAGGAATTAATAAGTAAATTCACCAATTACAAAGGGAAAAAACTGTCAAATTATTACAAGACCCTTGATAATGTAAGTACTTGTTGGTCCAGATTAACGAATCAAATATAAAATCTTTTTATTTATTCGGAAATTTTGATCAATTTAACAAATCCCCAGATTTATCATCCCAAGAAGAAATTTTTTTTTTCTATGTGAAATTAATCTGTATAAATATATATATATATATTTTTTTTAACTGATGCACTACATATAAATGAGCTTTTCTAATTAATTGAGATGCACCTGTATAATAACAAAAACATTTGCCGCATGCATCCTCATATCACGGTACTTTCACTATACGGTCACAAGCATTACAATTAAATTCAAAGTAAATATAATTGAAAATCATGACATTGCGCGGGTGTACCTACTAAAATGTCCGTTGGTGTTTAAATTCAGCCTGGAAAGAGAAGCTCGAGCTGCAAATGTTGACATCCTGCTCAAATTTGCTGGCGTGTTTTACAAGGTAGGATGGTAAATTATGCATTGAAACGAAGCATTAATTATGAATAAAGCAACAATGGAGAGTCCCGCCGGGGATCGATGGCCTTCTGTCACAACATGTTATCCATATCAGGTGGTTGTTGGAAGAACAATCGTGCATTCAAGGCCTTTAAAATCTATGCGTTTCTGTCTGACATCATCACATTTGCAACTTTTACGTTGATTTGTATGATTTTTTCTTTTTTAATATATACTGTGTCCATTTTGACAGTGTGTCAACGAAACTTCTTAAAAATGTGACTCAAGCCTGGAGCTATCCACAGTCAAGCAGCATAGCAATATACATGAACTTGTTTATGGACCTGTTCCCCTCATGGAAATAACATTATTAAGCTTTGTATGTTGAAGGGCCTTTTTTTTTTTTTTTTTAATTATATAAGCTAACTTCTAATCCTGAATGGGGAAAACCTCACCTTGGGGATTTGTACAATAAAGGAATGAGTTGGTCCTGGTCTGCTCCATATTGCCACCTGCATAAGAAAAGGAACCCACATAACTTGCACTATTACCGTACACTAATTCAGCACACGTAAAGGAGAAAATACTTACGTTGTATTGTGACTCCCACGGGCTGGCTATTTATAGACACTCCTGCTTTTTAAATATGTTAATAAGAAGACACGTATGGAAATCAAAGCCCACCACTCACCGTTTATTTAAATTTTCAACACAAAACCAGAACACGAGCTTGTCTGCTTATTTTTTGAAGACATATTATGGAAATTGTCTTTTTAATAGCTTGTACTGATCGTCGAGTCTCAGTAGTACAATGAAATTATTCGACAAAATCTTTTGTTAATTGCCTAATGTGTCTAATTTAGTTGACATAACCACAGCTACATCGAGTTCGTCCACAAGACTTGGCTGCCACTCTGGCTTAAGGTTAGCCATTTTGCAAGCACTATGATATGTTGCTAAATATAGCGACAAAATACTCAAGCTCCGCATCCGCCTGTCAACATGACAAAAAACAAAACAAAACAAAACAAAAAAACATCACGCCAATTGATAAATTGCAATTCAGTGATTGAAGTGCTGCCTCCACGAGTGAAAATCCAATCGACTCTTTGCAGGTTGGTTTTGGTTAAAGGTGCATTGTGCCGTTTAAAAAGGTAATGTTAATGCTTTTTCTAAATCATTATCCACCAATGCCCAGATGAGTACAAAGAGCCCTGACTGTTTTACTCTGACTGCATCTATCAGCTTTTATCTTCCCTTTATAGTAGATAGGGATGTAAACGATAAGGACAATATCGTGATATCGTGATATTAAAATTGCCACAATATCGTCGTCATGTTCACAATATTTAAAAGGAACACATCTGTTGAAAAAGTCAGGTTGATTTCCATTTGTGCAGTTCTAGCACCCTCTTGTGGCTAGATTATTAGTGAAAATTAATTTTCATTAGGGATGTTTAGGCCTTCTATGTTTAAAATATGTCAATTGTCAGATGAAGGGTAATCTAATTTGCTTGTGAATATTGTGATCTTTTTTTTTAAATATTGCCAACCCTCCCACGATATCGTGATAATTATTGTATCGTGACCTTCATATCGTGATAATATCGTATCATGATGTTTGGATATTGCTACATCCCTATTAGTAGAGTGTGTGGACCCCCGCACACTCCACAGTTTCTTTGGTGAGGGGAAGGGCGGCGTTTTCTTTACCTCATTTGAAGTCATGTCTTTGTTTGTCAACTGTGGCTGTCACTTTAAGATGCAACGAGAACACAGATGCTGCAGTTACACTTTGGGCCAGAGGTGGCAGTCATGAGTAAAAAAGTGACAAACTGCACAATGATCCTTTAAAAAAAATAAAAATAAAAAATCTGCAACACAGTGTAGCACTCAGCTTCTACCGCTAGCCCAGTCGTCATGGGAACTCTTTAAACAACGGATATTCGCTCAAACCGAGCATTAACATATGCAGACAAATAATGTAACAATGCTCACAGGTATTTATATTCTTTATCCTCGACAAAAATAGCTCACACGGCCATTTCCATCTTGATGGCTGGGTGCGGGTTGTAGTTCACGATCTCAAAGTCTTCGGCGCGGAAGTCGTCAATATGCTCCACTTTGCGCAGGATCCTCATTTTGGGGAAGGGGCGGATCTCCCTCTGCAGCTGTGCCAAATCGAGCGAGAGCAAAACTTGTCAACGGATGGTTAAACGAGGAGAATTTCAGGCACGCGCAAGATTGCCTGGCCTCGGCGGAGGTCTGTTTTCCGATGGGCGCCTTACCTGCACTTTCAAGGGTCCCACGTGGTTGAGGTAGACGTGCGCGTCTCCCAAAGTGTGGACGAAGTCGCCGGGCCGGAGGCCCGTGACGTGCGCGATCATGTAGGTGAGGAGGGCGTAGCTGGCGATGTTGAAGGGCACGCCCAGGCCCATGTCGCCCGAGCGCTGGTACAGCTGGCACGACAGCTCACCGTCGCACACGTAGAACTGGCACAGGGCGTGGCAGGGGGGCAGCGCCATCAGAGGCAGGTCTGGCAAATTATAAGATTAAATGCCACAAAAATGAAAAGGAGGAAGGAAAAGTCATGTTGCATGCGACAAGACATCATGCTAGTTTTTTAAATACTTCAATAATTAATGGTAAATGTTTACAGTATTGCACTAAACGTGTTTTTATGAGGACTGACATCTTTTTATTTGTTGTAAATAAAAAATTACAGAAAATAAATGTTGACTGTTGAAGCTTTCACGCAATTTTGAAAATTGTATACAGTGTTCCCTCGTTTATCGCTGGTGTTGCATTCCAAAAACTACACGCAATAAAGGAAATCCACATTAATTAAAGGGATACTTGACTCACTGAACAATTTTCAGCAGTGAAAAGTTAATATTTTGTCCAGAAAGAATTTGATAACTTCATTATTTTTCACGTACAAATAATACCTTTAAAAACTAATTACTACCTGACTCATTGAACCATTTTCAACAGCAAAAAGTTAATATTTTGTCCATAATTAATGTACTAAATTAATTATTTTTCATGTACAATTAGTACCTTTAAAAACTAATTTTTTGCTGTCAGCTGATGATGACATCACCTGTGCTAAGGACCAATCATGGCTCAGTTTACTGATCAAATCCAGAAAACAGGTGAGCCATGATTGGTCATTATCTACTTCCTCAGCACAGGTGATGTCGTCATCATCAGTCAACAGCAAGTAGAAAAATTACTTTTTAAAGGTACCAATTGTACGTGAAACAGCGAGGTCGCGAAAGATGAACCTGTGATAAATGAGGAAACACTGTATTTAAATAAAGGTAAAGTACACTCTTAATTTTCACAATCAATCTAAAAAATAAAGACTGTTGCAGAACACTGGAATTATAATAATAATAAGAACAACAAGTTTGCCTGATTTTATGTATGACATTTTAAATTGTACATTTTTGGGGAACAAAATTTGTGCGCCATTTTAGGCTCATCAAAAAAACAAAATGGAGGCACTGAGGGAGGGCAAATGTGTAATGGTCACGTTTGTCTACAACCTTTTGGATTCCACGTGCACATGATGATGCGCCTGTCCTCTGGGTGACTCTTGATGGTGTCGATGACTTTCTGTAGCTGGTCCACGCCTTGCCCCGTGTAATCTGAAGGAGGGGGGAAAAAAAATAAAAATAAAAAAATAAAAAAAATAAAAATAAAATAAAGACAACAAAAGTTGTTACAAAAGCCTCTTAAACTTCATAACATTTCAGATATCATTCAAGCAGGCGTGAGGTTATCAGAAATCGGACCACCAAAATTAATAAATACACAAATATGGCTGGCAACCAGTTAAAGGTGTACCCCGCCTACTGCCCGAAGCCAACTGGGATAGGCTCCAGCACCCCCACAAGCCTTGTGAGGAATAAGTAGTAAGGAAAATGGATGGATAAATACATGCATGTTAAATATGTATTTCATTTTCTCAACATTTATTTAATTGTTTCAATATTTACTCGGTTATGTGTATATTCCTTTTTGTTCCCAATATTTATCCATTTAATTACGCAATTATTTAAACAGCTACTGGAGCAGTACCGGCGTGCATGTCTGTGTACTCGGCGCCGAAGTGGCGCCACTGGAAGCCGTACACAGGCCCCAGGTCGCCCTCCTCACGCTCGGTGAAGCCACACTTGTCCAGGAAGCTGCGCGAGCCGTTGGCGTCCCAAATCTTCACGCCTTTCTCTGACAGCTCCTTGGAATTCGTCGACCCCTGGCAATGCAAATCATGGTCGACAGTGAGTTACTGTAAAACGTAACTCAAATTAGTTGCTTGCTATACATCTATCGGAGTATTTTTTTTTTTTTGTGGCGTCGTAGCAAAGAAAGGTTGGTTGTTTAGTGCCCAACTAAAGAGAAAACATCCAGACCATCCATCTTGAAATTGCAAACATCATTTGTAAGTATAAGTTCCAAATGATCATCAAGTGTTTCAAGGTCATCGTTTGTCTTATAGCTCAATGGGACACTCATTGAACCATTTTCAGCAGTAAAAAGTTAGTATTTTGTCCAGAATAAATTTGATAACTTAATTATTTTAATGTACAATTAATACTTAAAAAAAGTAACATTTCCACCTGCTGTCGACTGAAGATGACATCACTTGTACTGAGGAAGTAGGTAAAGACCAATCACGGCTCACCTGTTTTCTGGATTTGGTTAGCAAACTGAGCCAAATACCGAGCATAGACTCACAAACCTTGATAAACCAAAGCAACTCTTCAAGGATTCCTTTCCAAAATACTTTCTTGGTTGTCAGCAAAGGAAACTGATCTGTAAAGCAAAACAGAGGAGCAAGTTAGCAACACAAACACATTTACATATATTAAAAGATATATATTTTTTGACCTAGTTTAAGAGACACGCAATAATGAGACCCTCTTCAAAATGGCTGCCATGTTTACTATTGTGGTTGCAGACTCCCATCAGCCAGCCAACTACACTAAATTGGTCCAAAAACATATTCATTGATTCGAAAAAAAAATGTTATTTGTTGAGTCAACGACGTATGTTGATAGGCAGAACAATTCAATGCGCTTCCACCAGATGGCAGAAAATACAATTAATCTGATGTATGGTACCAACAGAACTAGACGGGGACGCATTTCAAAGTGAGTAGTGAGTACAGTACATTACATTACATTACGAGAACATTATTATTAGTAAATACTTTGTGACATTTATTTTGTTGTGTGCCGTGAAATATTTCTAATGTAAAATATGTAAATACGTGGTAGCTAACGTCTTCATTTTTCTACAAACCTAATGAGTTCAATGAGAGGCTTTTGTTCATTTTTACCTCGGAGGTTGTACCGAGCCTGGACGCCGAACACAGAGATGACGCCGGTCCCGGTTCGGTCTCCCTTCTTGCGGCCGTGTTCCAGGATGAACTCCACCTGTTTCAGATAGCCGCGCTCGTCGCAAAACAAACCCGGCGAGCTCTTCTTCTCCTCCTTCTCCTCCTCCTCTGGCTTCTTACCGCCGGGTTCCCCGCTTGGTTGGTCCTTCGCGGCGGGCATTTTCTTGTACGAGTAGAAAGTCAAATAAAACTGTCCACTTACTAACGTCACTTGTGTTCTTGAATATGTCCCTCCAAAACTTCCCACGTGATATGCAAATTTCAGATGCTGGCCAATAGCAGAACGAGAACGACTTCCTTGTTATTGGTGAAGTCTCGCGAGAACGGAAAATGGCGCCTGTCTTCTTTTTTTAAACTAGGCAGTTACAATTCAAAGCTTTTTTTTAAATTTCAATTGAAAGCTGAAACAAGTAGATGTATTTATTTATTTATTTGTTTATTTATTTATTTGTTTATTTATTATTTAATATGAACGCCAAATTGAGTTCTGCAAGCATCGCCGGCTTCCCAACCTAAAACGGTCCTCCAAAACACAAACATAAAATTTCCGTGGTCTTCTACTGCCACCATGTGGTCAATACAAAGGTAGACAGCAGTTTAGCTTTCCGGAGGTGGTCAGACTCAGACTGTAATATAATGTTACTACTAGTGAATCGTCTTTAAAAGATGAAAAGTAGGCATTTTCCCCTAACATGACGCAAGCTAGCCATGCCATCCAAGCAGCATTATTGTTAAATAAACGAGTGTGCATTTGATGTATTTGCTGTAGTCCAATTTTAATTTTGCACTTCTGGGCCACCATAATGAAGAACAAAATTGCCTCTTTGAAGTTCCGTTACTTTCATTGTACTCAGATTCATCAGATTGTTTATGTTATTGCTCATAAACTTGATTTTACTAACCACAAAGTCATAACTTCCCTTGCGTTCAGTCTGAATTTCCGTTCCAGACATTAACTTTGAAAGTAATACCCGGAAGTTGCAACATCTAGCTTGACTTCTGCTCGTCGTCAAGAGACGGCGAGTGAAGAGGAGACAGAAACATCACATCAGTCCCGCTTAAAGGAAGCGCGATAACGATGGGATTCCAGCGACAAGTTTAGCTTTCTAATACCTCCTTTATTTTATTTTATTTTATTTTATATGTTAAACAATTGCCGTTCGTCATCTTGGGAAACTTTTACTTTTGTTCCACTTTGTGGCGGATGCTGAGATGCGCACAAAGTGACAGACAGCGCTGCTCGTGTCTTCTTCTGTCCCCGGCGACCAATCAAAACGCAATGAAAGGTATCATTCATCTCTTCTTCTTTATCATCATCACTGTTATCATCATTATATTTCAATTGAGTAGAAAGAGTCATAAGAGTGATGCGTTTGCAGTTTCATGATAATTAGCAGAGCAGCACAGTGGTTTGGTGAAAGCACGTCTGCTTCACAGTTTTGAGGTTCCATGTTCGAACCTTCTACTCCGTCTTCCTCCCACATTACAAACAAACGCATGTTGGGTTCATTGTTAATAATAATAATTCACTATTAATTAATAATATTAATAATAATAATAATAATAATAATGCAATAAATAACAATGAGTAATGCAATAAATAATGTCATTAATAATAATAATGCAATAAATTCAAATGTATTAGAATGGAGCTTGCATGGAGTACTTTTTTTTTGTTGATAAGTTAACGTTTAATTGACCTCAATACATACAAGTACAATCAATTTGTATTTAAATTCTCAGAACTGTTTTTATACATTTATTTAGGTGCAATTTTATTTCGCATACAGCATGCACGTGTATTAAATTTCAATTCAATCACTTAAGTACTTTTTTTTTTTTTTTTTTCCGAAAAGTGATCAAACTATTGATGGGGCCTCTCAAAACGTATGGGTGATTGATTAGCATTGTTAGCATCTTCCAGCGATTGTGCTACAAAGTGATGCATGGATGACATCATGACAAGTTTAATAGTAAAGTGACACCTCCCTCACCAAAACATCTCATCAGTCTCTTCCCCAGTGAGCCCCCAAGTTAGCCCCATCTGTTTACCATTAAACCTTGAAGCTCTTCAGTGTAGTGTAGTGGAGTGCTCGGCCTGCTGCACACATAAGGATTTTTACAATCTTTTTAAACGATTGTTTGTTAGACCTCACACGTGACGTTTAAAAAAACAACAAAACAAAACAAAACCATGCATTTAGCAGCGTTGGTGTACTGTGTGTGGGGTGTGCTCAGATAATCTCAAAACAGATCAGCACACACACAAAAATTCTCGAAACAAACTAAAGCAGCACTCCTGGCGTGATTGAACAAAAACCACGAAAAAAAAAACCCTGCTGGATATGTAACACTGATATCATGCCTCATGCCAGTTATTGCGCAAGACACAGGAAGTCCGCTAACCTGTTTGACATTCCGCATGTTGCCGATTTTAGGCTGCATGCGCACACCTTGCTTGACGCGTTGCACTGCAGCCCCAAAGCAAAATACACAATGAATGCTTTGCTAAGTGCAGCGTGAAAAGGCCGAATGAACTCAGAGGAGCCGGCAAATTCCTCACAATGTATAATAATAAATCTTTGAAGTGATTTGTAGGCTTGACTTTTGTTTGTAGTGCAAGCTATTTATGGCATGTGTTTCTGATTATGTCAACGCAGACGACTTTGCAGACGAGGAGGAAGTACAGTCTTTTGGATACAAGCGCTTTGGTGAGTGATAAATGACTCCTTTTAACCCTCACCCCCCTCTAATTAAGACAGAACCTACATTCCCATGATAAGGATCATTAGCATGTTTAAATCCTGACGTGGAAATGTGGGTTAATGCGCCATGTCCAAACCTCAATAGCGTCAAGAACTTTTCTAGGGAAAAAAAATTGCTGTGCTTTCCAAATAAATTCACCGATATCCCCCACCCGAAACATGCAAACACGGCCCGGACCGCAACTATGTAACGTTATGCAATATGAAAATTAGCGAGGGCTCATGAAAGGTGAATTTTGAGCATAAAGCTGCTGTGTAAATTGTTTTGGGATTAAAAGAAAATTCCCATTACAATCTAGCGGTGAAAAGCTTTACATCAAGTCAAATTAATTAATTAATTAATTACTACATTAATTAATATGAAAAATATGATTAATTATGCAAAATATTCAATTCAATTCAACATATTTCATTCCTTAAAAAAAAAAGAGAAATGAAAAGGGACAGAAAGAAGTAAAACTTATGCTCCCTGCCCCTAATCAAAAACAACAACAACAAAAAATAATCAACACAAAGTAAATGACAGCGAGCGGTCAAGACGTTTTCAGTATAACAATTCTATATAATAATTAAGCAGCATGTCCTTGTGCTATATGTATTTTTCCAGTAATTTAGCTTTTGTCAAGTTTTTAAAGATACATATAGACTGGGATGATTTTGTTTTACAATCCAGATTGTTCCATAAACTGACGCCTTGAGTTGAAATACATCGTTCTGTTTGTTTTGTTCTATATTTTATTTTGGAGAAAATATCGGTTCCTCTTAATTTATACTCACTTTCTCTTTTTTTTTTCTTTTCTTTTTTAAATTTGTATATTATCTGGTAAACTTTCATGATGGTCTTTAAACATTATTTTGAGACGGTTAAACTCCATCAATTCATTGAAATTTAAAGTGTTTAGTTGTATAAATAATGGATTAGTGTGGTCTCTGTATCCACAGCCGCAAACGACACGAGTCGCACGTGTCTGTAAAAGAAAGATGGGATTGGTTTGGGATTTGCTGCACACCCCCACACTTCAATTAATTAATTAATTAATTACTTAATATGCAAAGTATTATTAATTATGCAAAATATTGTATTAATGATTTGTGGCAGGATATGTTTTTTTTCTCACAGTGGCAGTCAGTCTTTAGTTGTACAAATGTTTGTAAAATGAACATGGCAAAAAATAAATTACTATTATCATTTGATTATTAAGTAGAATCCCGTATTTGCTTTGAAAAATAAAGGAAAAGTACCACTCGCCTATATACGTTCCGGAAATCAAGTAAACTGTCAAAGAAAATAATCAGTTTTTCAAACCCAACCATCAGCTTTACAAATGTCACGTTTACTTTTTTTTTCTTTTTTTTAACCAGAACTTATTCAGTTATTATTATCATCATCATTCTTCTTCTTCTTCTTCTTCTTCTTCTTCTTCTTCTTCTTCTTCTTCTTCTTCTTCTTCTTCTTCTTCTTCTTCTTCTTCTTCTTCTTCTTCTTCTACTTCTTCTTTGTCTTCTTCAGTGATTATTTGAGCAGAATCCATTATTTGAGGATAACTGTTGAAAAATGAGGGAAAACTATAATGTAACTGAACGGAATGCTGTTTTTTTTTACAAGTACAGATTGAGGTGCGACACGCTCAATGATTTATTGCAGCATGTGAGAAAATGTATGCATATGGGTAACTAAAGCTGATCTTTGTACAAATGATTCACAAAGCAAATAATCAATTTTTATCTACCATACTCCATATAATTAGGTTGAATGGAATTCCTGTGGCCCATATTTTCTGCAACGATAACACTATTCTACATGCTTTCTGATCCATAACACCTCGCTGCCATGCTTTGTTGCATTAAAAAAAAAAAATATATATATATATATATATATATATATATATTGTAAGATATTCTTGGTCATTCGCACATTCGGGTTCACGGTTCAGCGGCGTTCCGTATTTTGGGGGAGGTTTTCAGCCCCCGCGCCCTCAAACTGTGTTCAAACACATTCCCTGTCATCCGAGTCACCCGAGGAGGAGCATCCTGTTTGTTTTTGCCAGCCGCAGTCCAAGCCACGGCTTAGATTAGAAAGCCATGAGGAGCGCAGGGAAGTCTTTTATTCCGGTGAACTCTTGACTTTGTTCGATTGCTTTGCTGTTGTTCCTCCCCCTTCTACAAGTCTTTCGCTCCATGACATCAGCGCGCCGAGGTGCAAGCCAGTGTGCATGACTCTCATTAAAAGACCGATGCTAATGCCACACTTAAGTTTGGGGGGAAAAAATGTGAAAAATAATGAGTCGGCTTTTCTGGACGGAACGTACTCGAGCAAAGTCATTCTATATCTTACGCAAACATCGCCGAGAAGGTATGCGCACGTGACGTATATTTACACAAATGCACAAACAGACATTTGTAGGAATTTGCATGCCAGATGAAACACACACATACTGTAACATGCGCTGAGTGAATTCATATGGCAGGCCTGGATGGCTGCCACAGTACTCAAGGTTGAAACATGTTTGTTATTCTCTGTAGGGGGTGTTGACGTAAAAATTGCCATCAGAGTTAAAAAGCAAGAAAAGTTGAGAAGTTTAAGAACCAACTAAGCCCTTTAAGTTCTATTCCACAGATGTTTTCCTGTAGCTCCGTCTACAAACATTATTAAGGTGCAGTCCTACTTTTTAGGACCCGCAGATCCTGCCAACAGGCACACTGGGAACTCAAACCAGATCAGTATTTACCATTCCTCTTCACTGTACCATGAGCTTTACACCCTCCTAAATATCAGCAATTGATCCTGCAGTCTCAACAAACAATGTTCTCCAAAAAGTTGACATTTTATTTGGTGTGGTGAGAACAGGTACCTTCGAGCTTCTAAGCTTCGGAGAGTTTTTACGGTGAACGTGGACTACCGTAGTCTTTCTCCTCCCGTTCCAAAGTATGGCAAGGCAAGAAATGGCATCAATAAACCTAAAGTATGCTAATCTATACCATGTATTGGTGAAAGTTTCACCACGTCATCCTTGCAACCGTATGTGTCAACACCACTCAGAGTCAAACACATTGCCGTCTTGTTGACGTTACTCGGCAGCATGATGAGTTTAGCACATACTGTCATGTGATGCTTTGCTGTGCGTCTGATGGCGTGCCAGGAATTTTGGATTGTCTTTGCAGTGGTTTGGAGGCCTCTTTTATTAGCGTAGTGTTTTTGTTGTGGTCCTCTTTAGTTCTGGTTGTTTATACGTTTTTCAACGAAAGCTTTGAATACATTCACTGTCAGACCTTCCCGCTGCTGTATTCAGTGTAGAGCAAATAACGATAAATGACGTAACAGAAACAAATCTTGTCCCGTGTCAGCCGCATGTCTCGTATATAATATTCTGTGTGAATATAGCAGCGCGTGTGTAAACAAAAAAAGGAGATGATGTACTGCCAGACATTTGGGAGGCGAGATAGGAAGCCGACAAGGGGGATATATCATCCTGGGGAGACGGCAAAGGGAGTGAAGTGGGAGAAGGTGGAAGAGATGCAGCCGGCGTTGGAGGGAAGAACAGGAAGAGGACCGATGGGCTCCCGGGCGAGGAGATAAGAGACGTTAAAAGAGTCAGCTGTAGCCAGCGAGGACTATTCATACATACAAAGCGACCCCTGATGTGTGAAAACACTTTGGAAGGATGAACTCTCAAACAGGTAGAAACCTTAGGCAGCTTTTCATTGGGATACCAACAACAGTGGGAGGGAACCTAAATGATATGATTGGTGAATCGTGATTGGTTACTTCCGGAATAAGACAAAGACAAAAAACATATGCGAGACGGCTAAAGCAGAAAGATAAGTTTTGCCAATGACGTCTTTGTCACCATATCTTGAATACCAAATACATGTACGCTGTCAGAAATTGGTAGTCGGGGTCCTTTTCTGATCCTCAACCCAATGGACTCCAAAGTCATTGGTTTTCCGTTCTTAGGGTCAAAAGGTACTGTTCCTTGCTATATCTTATGTCACAGCTTACCTTGTTGGTTTCAAAACCACAACGTTCCTTTCATTATGGAACGGTCGCAGGTTTTTCTGACGCACCTTTTCCCAGAGTGATGAAAAGCAGCTCTCTCCCAACACTCCTGTGAAAAGCCTCCGCCCCTTCCATCTCTGCGAATCACACCGTAATAACCCCGGTGTCCTTGACGTGACCCACATGCAGATGTCAGGGGAGCTGTTGCTGCAGTTCGTTTTTTTGTGGACTCCGATACGAGGGCCTGATTCATTGATTTGGTAACGCAACGTACAGCACGATGCAATCCAAGGCACCTGTGTTCTTTTAGCGTCTCCTATGAAAAACGCGATAAAAATGTTCCGTGTTGGCGATTTGCGTGTTTTCTGTTCTGTGCTCGCGTGTTAAGAGCTGGGTTTATATTTGCAAGACCCCAAACACTTCCCAACAGAAGAACACACAGACGTACTTTAACAATGCATTTGGGGATTCCTGTTAGGATTCCGCCCCTCCTTCCCCGTTTCAGTATAAACCACGGTTGACCAATTCCGGTCTTCGAGGTCCGGAGTCCTGCAGGTTTTAGCACTAGCACACCTGATTCATATCATCAGCTCATCAGCATTCCTGATAACCATCCTGGTCTTTAATATCAGGTGTGTCGGTAAGCGGAAACATCGAAAATCTGCAGGACTCCAGACCTCGAGGACCGGAATTGATGAACTGTGGTTAAGAACCTTCCACATCTGTCTGAGATGTGGACGGTTCTTAACACATTTGCTGCCAATAACGTGTAAATACGTTTTTTTAATGTTCTAAGTGTCCCAAAGACGTATTTATACGTTTTTTTGTTTTTTTTAATGCTAGAGAATACAGAAGGCTTTGATGCAGCTCCTCAACTGCAAAGAACGTTTGCAGAAATGGTAGTTATTACACAAATGGCCAGCAGGTGGCAGCAGATTAAATGAGATCAACCAGGGCCATGTAGAAAAAAAGCTCAATTACTTACAATTTTGAATAGATTTGTGAAAACTGATGAAACTTAGCTCTCTTCTATTGCTAATTGCTGCAAAACGGAAACAGATAGAAACATACTTTTTTTCCTAATCAAAGAAGAGACTTTAATCGTTCTTTTGATAGGTTCCATGCTTTCATAGCAATAGAACACAATATTCTGTGGGCCTTGCAAAATCAGTCAAAATCCAGTAAAACAGCCGGGAGCGAACGGGACTTCTTCTGTGAAAATGGCTGGGAGTGAATGAGTTAATCAAGTGGGCACTTCCGTCTCTCAGTCGGCCCAGTTGTTGACGGATGCCCAGATTTTCAACAAATGCTTTATGACGCAAAAAATACACGGACTGCGCACCAACTGAAGCAAGTTTGCGTCTGTCAAACTGGGTCAGTACGGACGGTCCTTCTCAGTCCGTGGTATCCATCAACGATGGGGACAACAAAGAGACTGAAGTGCCCACCTCTGGGAAGGTTGTTACAAAAATTGGGATGCACTTTATATTTGCTGAGCTCTAGTCCGTCTAGAATATTTAACTCCCACCCCAACGGCTATACACAAAAATTGGTAGGTATGCACGACAGTGGACTTCAATGGAAGGCAATCATGGCCTCGGGATTGGAGTTACTGCATCTCTAGTAGATTGGTGCCTTTGAATCTCTTCTGGATGAATCATATTAAATAATCAAAAAAATACTTTTACCCTTAAAACGGTCAGATCTTGAGCATCGGTTCTTTTTTCTGGTGGATCCACTTATGATTGACATGCCTTCCAAATTTCATGTTGCTGGTTCTGGCGACTAGATTTTCAAAACATTCCGCTGAGTATTACTTAGAAAATTTCCGCGCCATATCTTGGGCCCAAATTAGCGACCCTGCTATTGAAAATGCCTCAGATTCAATGTCTCAATCAGTGGTTCTCAACCCCAGTCCTCGAGTACCCCCTATCCAGCCTGTTTTCCACGTCTCCTTCAGACAACACAGCTGATGATCATTATCAGGCTTCATGCAGAGCTTGCTGATTAGCTGATCATTTACAACACCTGTGTTGGCTGTTGGAGACATGGAAAAGAGGCTGACTCGGGGTACTCGAGGACCCAGGTTTGAGAACCACCAGTGCTTCCTTGCAGGAGACATTAAAAACTACAATTAGGCCATAAATTGTGCTTTGGTTACCAGATAACGATAAATCACTCAGTCTGATGACGTTTTTTCACACTCCGTCGTTTCCTCCAGATGACCTTAAACAAGCAGAGCTGCGGTCTGGTGTTGATTAGCATTCATCACACAGATGTCAGACATCTTTACGCTAATGGATCACGCAGCGTTGTTGTCTTGCAGTTTGTCTTGAACGCGCGACACAGCTCCTGCTCACTTACCGTTGTTCAGATTGTCCAGGCCACGCCCCCTCGTTGCCTGTCTGACCGCAGACATGCCAGGCCACCCAGAAGGAACTTGGGCACCCACGATGCCGCTTAACTTTTCCATTGTTGCCCACCCGGGAGGGAGCGCGGCGGCTGGTCATCGGGCTCCCGCTCGTGTTGCTTTTGGACGTTTCGGCGTGTAATTGAATGTTCTGCATGTGGTTTGCTTGTCACTCGTCAGTCTGCGTTATAGTTGTGAGGCATCCACGCCAGTGATCATCCCGTTTCCATTCACAAATTCTCGGGTTCTTTCCTTTTGTACAAGTTGAGTTTTGGGACTTTGAGTCTTCATCAGAGCATACCATCCATCGATGGTTGATCTGGACTTTTTCCCGTGGATTTTAATCCTTCTTACTAAGATATTTTGGACAATTATACTGTACGACCATCTTGTATAAACAGTTTGGGGACATTTTCTGAAACTGGTCCTACTCCATTTCTCACTTATAGGGGTGTCAGGCAATTCATTATTATTATTTTTTTTAATTGCATGATTTCAATAGTTAACTCACGATTAATCGCAAATTTTATGTATGTTCTAACCGTACAATAAAATGTACAACAAAACATGCAATGGACAAAAATCTGCAAAGTAGCCACTAACGTTTTTAATTTCTTATTTATATGTGTGTATACTAGAGTTGTTAGGTGATTAAAATTTTTAATTGTAATTAATCGCATGACTTCAATAGTGAACTCATAATTAACTCATTCACTCCCAGCGATTTTCACAGAAGCAATCCCGTTCGCTCCCGGCTTATTTTACTGAATTTTGACTGATTTTGCAAGGCCCACAGAATATTGTGTTCACTTGCTATAAAAGCATGGAACCTATCAAAAGAAAGAATAAAAAATAAATAAATCTCTTCTTTCATCAGGAAAAAAAAAGTATGTTTCTATCTTTTTCCGTTTGCAGCAATTAGCATTAGAAGAGAGCTAAGTTTCATTTCTATTTAAAATTGTAAGTAATTTAGCTTTTTTTCTAGATGGCCCTGGTTGATCTCCTTTGCTCTGCTGCCACCTGCTGGCCGTTTGTGTAATAACTACCATTTCTGCAACCGTTCTTTGCAGTTGAGAGGCTGCATCAAAGCCTTCTGTATGCTCTAGTCTAGCATAAAATAATAACAAAAACAAAACAAAAAACGTATAAATACGTCTTTGGGACACTTAAAACGTTAAAAAAAACGTATTTACACATTATTGGGAGCAAATGAGTTTATCACAAATTTTATATCTGCTCTAAATGTACGATAAAATATTTTTTCTAAGTTATCATACTCTTGTTAACATAAAAGTGAAAAAAAATGTTAAACAAATAGAAATATGACATCTTTTAGTCATTGTGGGAATGCTGATGCATTCCCATATATGTTACTGTGAATTTTATTCGCTACACTTTTTTGCCACGTAATATCTCCCACATAATACTTCCAATTAACAATGTCCAAATTTCAACTAGCTTCAAAAATTCACACCTCCCGGGCTATATATCGTCTGAGTCCACATAACTTACAGTATTTACACGATTTTAAACGTTTAATATCAACTTTTTCTCATTCATTTCCAATGGGACAGACATTAAACTTTTTCTAAGTATCACTTTCCACGCCCACTTCCATACATATAACTTATCATCATTACCAGGTGTCTGATACTGCTCGGTGGCATAGTTGGTAAAGTCCGTTGCCCAGTAACCAGGAGGTTATAATTTCAGAGTGTATCTCTCAATTGGCTTCACAAGTATTCCACATGCATTCAATTCTTAGCATTCAGCTATTAGCATTCAGCTTTCAGCATTCCCCATACAATTTCTACAGAAATTGCACTTAGTCTAGTTGATACAGTAATTTCATAATAATTCATAACATTGAGTTGAAATTGAATTAATACAGTAAAAAACCAGTGTGATATTGATTTGTGTTAAGGTCATTTTTCTGCCACTAGATGGCATAATTGCATTTGTAAGACATTGGTGACGACTCAATGCATTTTTCTTTTCATATTCAGAGCTATCTAATCTTTAACATGAAGTCACTTGTGAAATTCTGCACATTTTGAAAATATTAAAATACAATATAAGCCCAGTCTCCACAAATATATGCATTATCATTACATTTATGACTACTAAATTTTGACATGGACGTGTCTGCGTTGCAACTGGAATTCCATTAGTACGGGCTTTCCAAATAAATTAAAGAAACTTTAAATGAACTCAAAATTAACACACAAATTTTGACACCGCTACTCACTTACCTTTTCCTTATCTGCCATGAAATAATGTATGGATTCATCTATGGAACGTCAACAACCGGATATAAACCGTCTGCGGTTGGTTGCATCCGATTCAATCTGACAGGACTCTGCATGACTTCTTTTACGACTTCCTGGATTTGGCAGCAGGAAAGGAACTATAGCTTGGCGTGTTTACATTTCGGTGGAAGCACATGAAGAACTAAGATGTGAGTCAGCTATTTTTTATTTTTTTTCACTGTATCTTGAATACCAAATTGTTCCATGCTGTCAGAAATCAAAATCGAGTAAGAGTCTGTTTTCCGTTCCTCTTCCTGTAGGGCTCATTATTGGACTCCAAGGTAACTTGGTTGCTTTTCGAGGGCCCAAAAGGGGGTTAGGAATCAAGTCCCCCAACCATCCTCAATGTAAAGTCCTGTACTGAAGGTTAATGTTGGTCAAGCTTTTACTTTCTGAACACCATCAGTCGAAGAAATGTTCTCCTTTACCCCAAAATCTTTCCTACAGCCAAGCCAGGCAAAAAAAGACATGCATCAAATTCCGTTTTTTTGGTGGGGAGGAGGTCGGTGGTTTATTATCCCAGCTGCTCATCAGAGGGAAGATGTTATTTATTTTATTTCGGCATTACTCCGTTCAGTGACATGTCGCTGTTTATTTTACTTTGAAGCACTTGCCTTGGCTTTGACTGCGCTGGGAGATTTTTCACATTTTGGATTGGGAACACGCGACCCTTGTGAGGAGTAAGCGGTTTAGAAAATGGATGGATGGATTGGGAAGACGGTGTAAGTTGCCTTTTGGAGGAGAACTTTTTTTTTTTTCCCAGGCTCTTGTAGCTAAAAGTTAAGCACAATCTTCTTTATTCCGCTTTTATGCTCACATCTTTTCCGCTGGTATTGCATTGCATTCATTACTATCGTTTTCTAGATGCTAATGAGGCGGTCATTAGCCAGTAGGCCACACGCACACACACACACACGGACTGCAACGTTTTGGAGTGTTTCAACTCTCATGTTTTGCTTTGTAACCCAACGCCCAAGTCACTCGGCAGGCCCCCTCAAATCCCCTCCGCTGAGTAAGTCCATTCCATATCCCAACTCCACTGTTGATGTAGTTCTTTTGGAAAGTCGACCTGTTTGTCTTTCGGAATCTTTGCGGAGCCCAACGAGGCCTCCTGGCCCGAGGGAGGTGGCGGACTGGACGTGGGGGTGGGTCCATAGACTCAAACTCAACTCAAATCAACCTGGCATTTTATTAAGTCTATTTTGGGAGTCATTCGCTCGTAAATGAAGCAAATTTAGTTTAAATTTTACGGCTGTCCTTATTTTACGTCTTAAGGTTAGTAACCGAAAGGTCTGTTTTTCGTACAAATATTATCTGTAAATTACGACTCCGTCTTGAACTGAGGACCTCAACAAACCTTTCATCTTCCGATCCAATCCGATCCACTTTATTTCTATCGCACATTTTTATAAACAATCGTTTCCAAAGTGCTGCACATTGAGAGACGCACACTATCGTACGCATTAAATCTATTAAAACCAACTATAAAAATAAAAGACAGTCAATAAAATATTAAAATATAATAAATAAAATTTAAAAAATATATCAAAAATGATTTTAAAGGCAAAAAAATAAAAATAAAAAGTACATAAAATACTAAAATAAACTAACTGAAAATTTTAAAATATATTAACAATAATTAAAAAAAATAATAAAATGATTAAAAAAAAGAAAAATAAAGAATCTTTAATCATCTATTTCAGTGATTCTTAAACACAACACTTCTGAATTCAAGATGAAGAGAACCAGATACGATTTTGTTATTTTCTGTTCTGTCAAAAAGGCCTTGTTCTTGTCTTCCTCATTTCTCAACTGGATGATGTCACAATCTTGGAGAGACTCACATGGATAAATCAACAGCTCATCCATCACAGCCTTCCATTTCTCACCTTCCAAAGATTAAGCCCTCCTTAAATCCCCGCTCTCTCGCCGTCTTTTAGTAACGCTCAATCGCAACCGCAAGCCGGCGTGATGGAGGCGTTTGGTTTCCATCACGCATCATAAAAAAGACCAAGCCACACATGAAGTTGTGTTTTTTTTGTTTTTTGTTTTTTTGCCAGGGCCCCAGAGCCATCTCATGAACTTGGAGGAATTTTGGCCCTCAGTCCGCACTTCCTCTCATTTCGTCATTGGCAGGTAGAAAGAAAATGTGCTAATTGCGCGCGCCAACATTGGAAAGAGAAGCTGAGAATCCTGGGAGAGAACCTCGTGTTTTTGCAGTATCGTTATTTGAACCGTTTTTTTGTTGTTGTTTTTTTTTTAGTTTTTTTTTAGGGTAGGTCAAAAGTTGGAGGAAAAAAACTGTAAAAAGTTGGGGTGGGAACATTGTAAATGAGGAACAAAGGCTATGCCACACATGACAGCAACACAGACACAAAAAACATGACAGATCATGAAACGAAAAAAAAAAACACACACAGATAACAGGAAGAGATTCAAACGTCGAACCTCAGCAGTGCGTTGCAGACATGCTAATAAATCCACTTGTGCATCGCGCTGCCCTGTAACGCATCATGAAACTGCAAAAACATCACAAATTCAGCTACATTGACATCAACTCTACACAGGAAACGCTGACCAGAGATTCACACTCAGAACTTCAGAACTGCGAGGCAGAGATGCCAACCACTAGGGCACCATGCTGCCCAGTTTGGTCATCCTTGTTCTCACCAATTGCAAAACACACTCCTGGAGGCCGTCAGTGTCAGGAACTTTTCCACTCGACAAGATCCACATGGAAATCCTCTTGATTATTTGGAGTTTGGTTTTCCAGAGAGAGGCCGCACTTCAAGGTCACACAAAGTCACTGATTCGAGTCGATGAAAGTACACACAAACACGGACATGCCATTTGGGAGGCAGCTCCGCCATGTGGGCGAGGAAACCGAGATGTGCATGAGTCATGGGGGCCTCTGTCGTCCCCTCCGCCCGCCCCACAAAAATGTTGCGTAATCTCTCTCTCTCTTTTTTTTTTTAAATTTATTTTTTTTGTTACAGTCGAGGCAATGAGGTTTGAGCTTGTAGCTGGACTGGAAGTTTACTCGCTAACTCAATTACTTTTCATTGTGATGCCGGCCTTAATTCATGGATTTGTCCTTTTGGAGTCGATCTGGTTCCTGGACGTCTGTTGAGGGTGTTAAAGGGGAGGCCGGGAGCGTGGTGACTTCATCACTTTGTTACTACGGAAACCCTGGCAGCTATTCACAACAAATAAACGTCACGTTTTAACTAATTCACTCTCAGTCATTTTCTGTGAAGCAACCACCTTCATTCCCAGTTGTTTTAGTATAATTTGACTGATTTTGCAAAGCCCACAGAATATTGTGTTCTATTGCTATAAAAACGTGGAACCTCAAAAGAAGATAAGAGTCTCTTCTTTCATTGGGGGAAAAAAAAAAGTATATTTGTATCTGTTTCCGTTTTGCAGCAATTAGCATTAGACTATAGCTAAGTTTAATCAATTTTCACATTCCGGGTGAAAACACTGTCAAAAAGAGCTTGTTGCAACATGGCCCTGGTTGATCTCTTATACTCTGCTGCCCCTGCTGGCTGTGTCTTTAATAACTACCATGCTTTAAGCCACCTCTTTATGTCATAAGCTGCATGAAAGCCTTCTGCATGCTCTTGCAATTAAAAAAACAAAACAAAATAAAACGTTTAAACACGTTTTTGGAAGGGAATGACAAAGTATTAAAAAACGTTTTTACACATTTTTGGGCGTGAATGAGTTAATGAGTTCTTTTCTACATTCGTGGAGCAAATGCTGAACAGTGGAACAAGTTGAGCACGGAGGTTGAATTGTATAGCCCTAATTCATGTTGATTAGCTGATTAGCCTTGAGCTAATCAACTGATTGCCATATAAATGGGTAGAAGGCAGAACATTTTGGCTTTTAATTGGACAAAAAACATTTATTTTGTTTGGCATTTTGCAACATTTTCTTCTCTTCTTCACTACCGTTGTGTGTTTTCTGTTTTGTGTTAGTTAATTAAAGTTTTTGTTGTTTTTTTAAAGAAGAAAAGAAAGAAAGAGAGCTGTTTCTTCATCAGGTACTGCTTCAGGTGTTTCAGGTGCACTGCTGTTGCTATAGCGCCTCCATAATGGCTCAACACTGCAACTGCAGTTAAAATGCGTGCCTGCTGAGCTCAATCAACACAGCTTGGAGCACTGTGTTGAGTGATATCAGTGGCTCAGGCAGGAGGTGGCAAGCCAATTAGGTGGAGGTGGCCACCTCTGAATTTTGTACACAGGAAAAACCCTGGTAAAGAGGTAGGATTAGTTAGGATCCTGAGGGTTAGAAAATATGATTGGGTTTAGGTGGCAACCTTCCATATTATCATTGTTTATTTTGTGCTAAATCTTGACTCTCAAAAACTCTTGACTTTTTTTTTTTTTGCATGATTTGAACACTTTCCTTTAAACCTAGCAAAAAATTATGTCATTGTGTATCATAATTTCGGCATCTGTCCAAAAAAAAGCCTGATTTTGTGCAACCCGGCAAGATGATGCGCTTGTCCTGTTCATATTTTTTTCTCCTCAAAAGTTTTGTTTTAATGTCATCAGCAGGCCTCACTTTTTTTTTTCTTTTTTTTTTGTGACTCACGAGCCTGAGAAATGCCAAAAATCACGCAACGCAAACCTCAGGATATTTTTTGCACCTCATGTGATGTTTTGCATCTCAACAAAGGTGCAAAACATTTTTGTTGCAGTTGTCATTTGGTGGCCACTCAGGAATTCAGAATCCCATCCCGGAATTTCCGTGTGCTGGCAAGCATGGTTATAGTGTGAGTGTACACTATAAACTCACTTTGGCAGTTTCTTTATTCATCCCTTTTTGGACCAAAATGAATAAATTGCTTCTGCTTCGGTTTGAGAAAACAAAAACGATGACTACTGTGCTTAAAAGGTGAACGAAGCAGGGAGGAAGTTGAGACTTTGGTCGCCCCTTGTGCTGCGTTAACCGCCGTTTGTCGGCATTGGGCTGCACCGCAAGTCGAAATATGTGTTAATAACAATTTAAAGAGGCCGTGGTGGGAACTACTTGGAGCGGAACCCCAGCCAACGTTTTGGAGCTTTGAGAAGTTGAGGTCACTATAAAAGTGTGTGGTCAGTAATACTCAAGTGTCGTCATGCTACGGTGCATTTTAGTTTTGTTTTTTTACACGGTTGAGGATGTGTGCGACACAGACGATTGATAGTGCTGCTGATACCACACTGCCACACCAGATTTACAGTTTTGCTACATTGTGTTAGTTTAGCTTCTAATGAAAACTAGCGTGAAAGAAAATGTGATCTTCCATCAGTCTAAACAGTTTGATGTCTTGCAGACATGAGGAGCAACGGGACAAGGAGTTGTGACAAATGACTTACTTGGCCTGCATAGTGTTTGCGTTGGGTACGAATCAAAAGCATGAGAGGATTTCATCCGCCCCCTCTCGTTAATTTTTTTTTTTAGTTTTTACGGTAAATCTCCCGGGCTGGCAGGTTGGCAATGAATGCGGTGAGATGAACTTCCTTCCAAAGTCTATAAACTCAAGCGCGGGCGGGCCTGGGCTGGCTCATCGAAGGAAAGTTTTGATAGGAATTAAACAGAATCGGCGCGGAAAAGCTTTGGCACTCGATAATCGTGTGCTGCTAACTCCACTAGGGTTACGGTTTAGGAGGGAGGATTAGGGAAGGGTTACGAGATGGCGTTAAGGTCAGGGTTAGGTTTACCAGCTAGGATTAGGGTGAGTTTAAATAAGCAGTTTTCACTATTTAAAGTCTTTAGGGCTGTGCAACTAAATTAAATTAAATTACAATTTCAATTATTACACTACACAGTTACAAAATCAGCAAAATCATAAAAACAATAATATAATAATGCTCAGTTGTTTGAGTTGTTCAAATGTATATATTTGCACCTTTTTTATTTTAATTTTAAAATAACTAATACATTTTGTTTCATCCAAAATGAACTTGCATTATTACAGTTTTTTTTTTTAATTTAATTTTATTTTAAATTTTATTTTTATTTATTTATTTATTTATTTATTTATTTTTTTATTTTTTTAAAGCATAATTACAGTTTCAAAGAATTTTATTGGTCTAATTGTTATTTAAATTATGACCAAAATAATCGTGATTAATATTTAATTATTTTATTTTATTGTATTTTATTGAATTAATTTTTATTATTTTATTTTATTAGTATTATATATATTTTTATTGTATTTTTTCGTTTTATATTATTTCATAAATTTAACAAATATGACATAAAGTGATGAAAAAGAATGCAAATGATGTAAAGTTTGGAGGTGGAGTTAAGTTACCACTTAACCGTTAAGTGGTATTTGGTTATACTGTTTGGACTACAAGGTAGGATTTGGACTCAGGAACGTGAGCTAGGCTTAATGGGATACTTCACTTATTTAGCCCATTATAGCAATAAAAAGTTAATGTTTTGTCTATAATTAATTTGATACTTTCATTACTTTTCACGTACAATTAGTACCTTTAGAAACACATTTTGCAACTTGCTGTCGACAGAAAATGACATCACAAGGGCTCAGGTAACCAATCACAGCTCACCTGTTTTCTAGGTTTGGTCATGTGACATTCACAAGCTGAGCTGTGATTGGTTACCTGAGCCCTTGTGATGTCATTTTCAGTGGACAGCAAGTTGCAAAATGTGTTTTTAAAGGCACTAATTGTACATGAAAAATAATTAAAATATCAAATTTATTATAGGCAAAATATTCATTTTTGACTACCAAAAATGGCTAAATAAGTAAATTATCCCTTTAATGTTTTGTTTGCATTTGTTTGAATATTTATCTTAGTGTTAGTGTCATAAATATAAAGAGCAGGGGCTGGACTTGGAATTTCTGGAGTTTCCAGATCGGTCGGTCCATTTTCGGGCCGGTCGCCGTCGCCCCTCCCGATTGCTGGATGTTGAACGTCCCCCCCCCCTCCCGGTGGTCAATGAATAGGAATTAATTTTTTTCCCCCCAGGCCTAGAGTTAGTTAAGAGGTAAGTTAAGGTTTGCATGTGGAGCGGCTTTCGTCGCAGGTGTATGAAAACTTGAACCCCTTCGGATCCACGCACAAACACTTCCTGAATTGCAAATGAACAACAGCTGTGTTCCCGCAAGCGTGTTCCACAAAACCTTTATGTTGACTCCTCCCCCAATTCTACCAAAAGAATTTCTGTGACATGACGATGCAATCGTTTATTTTCAGGAGATTTCATTTTCGCCATCAGGTTTGTTGAAAACGTTTCACGTGGAAGAAAATAATCACGAACGTAAAAAACTTTGCGGGGGGAGGGGGTTGTTTTGCTGTCCCCTTGCCCCTTCACCACCCGGGGGCCCAAAGGGAACTGTTTCATGTAGACCCCTTAGGCCCCTGTTTGTCCAGATGTGAGAGTCCAGGTCATGACAAATAAGTTTTACTCGCATTGTTAACTTTATGTCGAAAGTACAATGACTTTGGTTCCGTCCGCAGCCATCCAGGAGGGCACCCAGTGCACCAAGTGCAAGAAGGAATGGGCGCTGAAGACCTCCATCGGCTTGCTCTACGTGCTGTGTACGCTCCTCACCATCGCCGTGGCCGTACTCGGATATAAAGGTAAGATGAGGAACATGGAGCTATTTTTGCTTGTTAGGTTCAAGTGTTCGAAAACGGATGGATGATCCATCTTCTATAACGCTTGACTTGGTGTGAGAGGCGGCGTTTTCCCTGGACTAGTCGTCGGCCAATCGGAGGGCACGTCGTGACAAATGAACTTTCACTTCGTCTTCGATGGACCCAATGTTCATGATTCGCATACAGATTATTTGAAAGGCGACGTGAATCCAGCCTTGTTTCAGTTTCAGCTCAAACTAACATGAAATAGAATCGCTGCTTTTACTCTTTTGTGTACTCGGGCGCCAAAAGAACTCTTGACCGCCCGTGGTTGGCTAATTTTCTCGAGCTTTATTGGAAGACAGCGATGCAGCCGTGGGAAAACTCATGGCCATGCGGTAAGAAGTCAAGCTGGAGTCAGCAGTCTGAATTGGCCCCATCCAAAGGGAACAAAAGCCAGCCAGTGTATGTCACCCCCCCCCCCCCCCCCCCCAAAAAAAAAGCACGCCTGGTTGAACTGACCCTTTAAGTTGCATCTATGCAGATGTCTTGGAGCTCGTGTCCATCCGAAAAATTAATTTGACCAAATTTCACGCGTGTTCAACTTTTCTCCAGGTCAAGTTTGGTCTTTCATAAAACTGGACTCTGGCCATAATTATTGTAAACATTACCATATGCACAACCCGTCCCTCTCCTTATCTTCTTTTTTTGTTGTTTTCAAACAGTGAATTTACGTTAATATGTTCAGGGGGTTATCTTTGCGTCTCCGTGTCCCCCCTTTGCGCTCTCCGCTGCAGGCTTTCATGCGGACCTAATCGATCCCAGATGGGCCGTGAGTGAGCGCAGCGCAACTCCGGCTACATTTTCTTTTTTTTGTTTTTTTTATACTGACACCGGAGCAGAACTCAGTTCCAGGGAACGTTCGGCTAGACGTAGACTGACGGGGGTCCACGTGGTCTCGTTGCCAGACCCGGTGTGATCCATAAACCTTCTTGTGACTACTCTGGTGCACCATCTCTGCAACTTCCTCTCTACGTGACCTCTCTCTGACCAGATTGACATAAGCAAAGGCTAAATGATGCCATCCTGTCTCGGGGATCCATTGGGTTTCCATAGAAACAGTCAGAAATGAAAGTGGCAAAAGGGGTCACATTTTCACCTTGTCTCATCTTTCATTTGGTTCATTTTTGTCATTTTTTGTGGGATCTTAGGTCACCACTAGATGTATTGTTTTAGCAGCGGTATAGCATTTCAAAATTAAAAACCGAGACACAACAATTTTACTGAAAATCAAACACTATTCACAACACATTTCATCGCTAGTCAACCTGCTTGTGTTTTTACTTGAGCTAATGCTAATTAGCTTGGTTGACAGTTCAACAGCTGTAAATAATAATTCAGTGTACGCACCATAATCCAACCCATTTAACTCGCGCTGGTCCCGCATTGTAACATTGGACATTTACCGAAAGAAAAGCTCAGCTTGCGTCGGGTCTTAGCATTAGGCTAATAGAATTACATTTGCCATAATTCTTAGCCACGGACACAGGAAGTCGTTCCAGTTCTGGTATGACGAGAACTTTTAATTTAACAGGTTGAAATCCTTTTTAATTGGTTTATCACATGAAACGCTATGACAACTGTGTGTTTGGCTTATGCAAACAATTGGCTCTATACGTGACTGTCCCGATTAATGCGGGATGTCTAGTCACCATATTATAGTGGCAATGGAATTAGTTGTCTGTCTGGTTTATTGGAGACCTGCTGTTGTTTCACCAAAACGTAACCCTAACTCTTTTCGCAGTACTGTAATGGCAGGAAAGAGTTCAAAATGTGGGGCTACATTGTGAAACACTGCATTTTATCATGGGCTTTTGTTCCCCCTTCTTGTTTTAGGGGTAATTTTACAAGGTGTCCCACTAGGATTCTAAAAACCGCAAGGAACAATTCAAACAAAACAGATAGAAAGTCTTAGCTGTCTGCTAAATGCTAAGTTAATGTTTTGTATTGATGAGTCTTTAAAATGTCTAGTTTGCGGGTGACTTTGCCACATATTGATCCAAAGGAGGGAAAACTGCGTGAAGTTAGCAAAATGTCTTCTTAGCATGGTGGTCGAATTCAAATGTTCAACATTTTATCATGACGCTAATCATAAATTCAGCATGTTCAGCTAACACGACGCTAAGCTAACTAGCCGCATTTCCCACTTACTCTCTTGTCTCGCCCTTGTTTGCCAACCGCTCATCTCCCCAATTTACACCAGCTTCCCAGCAGAGAAACCCAAAGTGGGCCCCGGTTTTAGGGGCGCGTTCTCCTGGCGAGGCTGGTGCCGGCGGTTGGGCGCCGACTCCTTGAAATCCCAGACACATTCCAGAGGAAATGAACGCCCGTGTCGCCTGTGGGGGCGTGAAGAGCCTCCCCTGCCACAGTGGCGGCCTCCCCCGGGTTGTCTTTGATCCCCTACTCCCCCCCTTGTTTACTAAAGACCCATCCCGCCAGGTCACCTCCTGTCCCAGGGGAAGGTCCTCCATCCCGAGTCTCTGTCGCTGACCCCACAGGCCATCTTTGCGGGATCTATGTGTCTCTTTCTAAAAGTCAACCTAATTAAAGTTGAAGTTATTTACTTTGCTTGACTTAATCCACTAATCACTTCCACCGTTATTGCATGTCTGCGAGAAATGTCCAGAGATTTGTTCAATGGTTTCTGTTGATCCTTTTTTCATAAATGATGTCTGTGGTTGGAGGCCATTCTGGCTCCCGAGTAAAGAACACGGAGGTGACGGCCACGCTAACCTTCATCTTGTGCTTTGTGGCAGTGGTGCAAAGAGTTGACAGCGTTTCTGAAGGCATCGCAAATTATGGGGGGAAGATTATTGCCGTGGAGACAGACTTGAAAAAGCTAGGTAAGTAAATGTCTCGAGAATTTCTCCAGAAATTTTACAGGGTAATTTACAGGGTAATAATCGGTGTCTCGGGGGCATTGGAATTTTGAGGTTCTTCTGTACTTGTTTTAAAGGAAGTTGGACTACACTACTCTCAAAATGTTAGAGATTTTATTTCTGGGTGACATTTCAGGATGAACCTCAAATCACGTGGCACCTTGTCTAAACTTTTAAATGCAAATTTCCAACTGGTCACTATTTCATACTTTTTAATATCTCCAATAAAATGAATAGCAACAGAAAATATGGCAACAGAGATACAGAGACCCTGGAAGTCACAGAAAGCCAACGTAATTGTCGAGTCACCATGTTGTAAATTTTGCCATTCAGCTCTTTTTTTGTAGAACGGCAAATTATACAAAAAATACTGGAAAATTGAACAGTTCGAAAGTTTAATTAAGTCATTTTAGGTTTATAAATTTCATCTTAAATCCCAATATGTATCCAAAACGTCTTGTTAAAAGTTAAAGATAGACTGATGTTTTGTTTTGTTTTTGTTTTTTTCAGGGCCGATACCGATGCCAATTATTAGTAGTCATAACAGTTGTCATAACAGTTTTATAATACAAATGCCAATCTTGACTTTGTTGTAATGTCTGAAAGCATTAATGCTTATTTAACAAATTTTCAGATTTTTCAAAATGTAGAATTTTTATTATTATTATTTTTAATCTTTGACAATCACATTTTAAATTTCTAAAAAAAAAAAATGTTCAGGCAGCTCCCAAGGTTTTCAGTACGTTTTAAAAAGTTAAATGGAAACTGTAAACACATTTCTTTGTTTGAATGTCAAACAAAAACAAAAGGTTCAGAAGGTTCCCAGAGTCAGCATCTCTAATAAATAAAATTTAAATAAATAGTTCCCTGAGATTAAAATGGTTTTAGCTTTACCTCATATCGGTCGTCAGATTTTGAAAAAAAGGCCAATACCGATCAAAATGCCCAATATCGCCGATTATCTGTCTATCCCTAGTTAAAAGCGATTTGTTGTCAATTTGTTTCCCATTCAAAACTGCCACAGTCTGCATAATCCAAAAAAATTTCCACCTTCAGATGATCAGAGTGGGGAAAAGTCCGAGAACGCCACCACAGCCATCCATGCCTTCAAGAGTAAGGTGTTGGCCCTGCAGAGGCAGCTGTCCGCCATGGAGGAGCACCTCCACGGCGACCAGGTCAAGCTGAGCCAGCTGCAGCACCTCGGCTCGGAAATCCAGAGCAGTCAGGCCTCCGTTCGGGGTCTGCTGGACAGCAACGCGGCCGCCTTGCGCTTCGTCAACGGCACCCTGCACTCCTACGCCGGCGTCCTCGGGGGTCTGCAGGACGACACCGCCCGGCTGCAGAAAGAACTCCAGCAGCAAGTCAAGCTCCAGAATCAGGTCTTGCTGAGCATCGGTGGCCTGAACCTCACCCAGGCACAGCAGCGCGGCCTCATTGAGGCTCTGCACCGCTCCGTGGACGACACCAGTCAGAACATCCAGAAAGTCCGCAACGACTTTCAAAGTCTGGAGCAGACCACCAGACAGACGCTCACTGATACCGAGTGGCTTCGGAGCAAAGTGTACAACCTGCAGGTTCTGGCAACGAATGCGTCGGTGCTTTCCAAAGCTAACAACGACAGCCTGGAGGAAGTCGGATCCCAGCTGGCCTTTGTCTCCAGCCAGTTGCAGAACACCAGCAGCCTGGCCGACGCCCATGAGCAGTCCCTGAAAGAGGTTCTGGACCAGCAGAGGGACTTCAGCAACCTTACGTCGTCCAAATTCCAGCGTCTGGAGGTGCGGCTGGACGTAACGGAGCAGGGCCTGGACCGCGTGACCGGCAACGTCAGTTTCACAACGCAGCTCCTGGGCGCCATTAACCTCGACCTCAACTCCCTGCGCGGTTGCTCCGAAATGGTCGGTCGCCACTCGGACTTGCTGACGGGCCTCAACGGCAGCGTGGCCGACATGAGGACGGATGCAGCCGGGCTGCGATCGCAGCAGGAGGACCTGGCGGGGCGTTTGGATAAAGAGGTTACCAGCCTCTCGATCATCATGGAGGAGATGAAACTGGTAGACACTAAGCACTCCCAGTTGATCACTAACTTCACCATCCTACAGGGTAAGACCTGAAGTCACATTGTTATTTTAATTCGGTTACTTTCTTCAGCGCCGTGGGCGTAGTTGCAAGAATGACAATCGGGTCTGAAGGGCGAGAAAGGGGACAAAGGTTACTCAGGGATATGAGGGCCAAGGTAGTTCAGACCCACCAGTTCTTCCAGGCTTAAGGAGCCTTCCGGGCGTCCCGGGCAACCCAGGGTCCAAGGGAAGGGCAAGAACGACTGCCTAAAAATTCTGCATGGTCAAGGCTAGAATCTCGGTTATGGTCTTCCAGTGTTTTTTTTTTGCTGGTACTCTGGTTTACTTCCACATTCCAAAAATAGAGTCTAAATGCAAGTGTGAATGCTTGTCTGTCTATGACCTGCCATTGGCGCTGTAGAAAATCAATGGATGGAAGGGTCCTTTACTTAGACTGCACTTATCTTCCAGGTCCTCCTGGTCCCAGAGGACCACGAGGGGACAAAGGACCTCCGGGACCAACTGGTCAATCAGGTCTGAAGGGTGAGAAAGGCGACAAAGGTGCCTCAGGGATACGAGGGCCAAGAGGAGAGCAAGGTATTCCAGGCCCGCCAGGTCTGCCAGGCTTAAGGGGTCTTCCGGGCGTCCCAGGCAACCCAGGGTCCAAGGGTCCCAGGGGATCCGGGGGAAGGGCCGGACCTTCTGGAGGTAAAGGCGAACCGGGCACCGCCGGTCTGCCGGGTAGAGACGGCCAGCCTGGTCCTCAGGGGGCGCAAGGCCCACCAGGCATCCGGGGTCCGATAGGGCCGGCCGGAGAGCAGGGGCCGAGGGGACTGCAGGGACCAGTGGGGCCACCAGGGCCTGCGGGACCACCTGGACAACCGGGAGTTCCCATCCCCTTGAGCCCGGTGTCTCTCCAAGATGAGGCAGTGGCTCCGACACTGGGGTCCCCAGGTATGACCTTTTTCAATATTGTGCAATGTTTATATATCTGCCAAGTTGGCATTGCAATTTCAGCGTATTTAATCGATGCAACGATATGATTGGCTGTTCGACAGACTGCCCGCCCGAGTGGCTTCACTACAGGGACAAGTGCTACTTGTTCTCCAAAGACTTGCACAGCTTTGATGACGCAAAGGCCATTTGTGAACGAAGCTCGGCTTCGTTGTTGATCATCCACGACATGGAGCAACAGGCGAGTCCCAATCAGTCATGGAAAAAAATGGAATATTGATTTGTTTAAAAAAAAATCAAGTTGTTTTTGTTTTGTGTTCAGAAATGGCTCCAGAAGCAGACGAGCGGCAAGGGCTACTTCTGGATGGGTCTGACCGACCGGGCGGAGGAGAACGTGTGGCGCTGGCTGGACGGCAGCCAACCGGCTTTCACGTCAGTATTCATCATTGGGAATTTATGTTGACTCAACCGCAGACGGGGGAGGCGTTTGTTTGTTGGGAAAATGTGAAATGATGTCGGTAGTGGTATGTTACTATTCATGTGGACGTGAACGCGAGGTTTAAAACTAGTGTTGCTCCGATACCGTTTTTTGGCCCCCGATACCGATTCCGATACCCAACTTTGCAGTATCGGCCGATACCGATAACTAAGGTTTTTTTCACGAACATAAAAAAGCTGTCCTGCCATTGGTTCAGAGAATTCAAGGGCCAATAGGATATCTTAGATCGGCGTGCAGTGAGCATGTCACATATCAGTGAATGTTGTGCACGAGCACAAGAGACACAAGATGCTGCATCCAAAATCCTATATTAGCTTTGGAATGAATGGTATCGGCATGTTACCTGTGAGTAGTCACCGATACTGATACCACTGTTTTAATGCAGGATCGGCGCCTCTGCCGATACCAGTATCGGTATCTGAACAACACTATTTAAAACAATCTTCAGTCTGCTCCCTGGTACATTTATACATCAGCATCTCTGGTAAAAATGAGAATTTCTTTGGTACAATTTTATAACCTTACTTTGTAATTCCACTGTTGACCACAAGATGGCGGTACACTATTTTGTTTCCTGTGTCAATTTGAGATAAGAATGAAAACAGGAAGTATTTTAAGTACAGCCTATTTTTTGTTGAAGATTATTGAATGTCAGTTCTCATCAATCCTGCTTTTTATGCCAACAGAGAGAAATAGCTGTACAATCATTTAATAATTTACATCTTTTTGGCATGACTTGATTTATATTGTCAGATAGTAAGTTTGTTAATTTGGAAAAAAAAAGGGATTTGTTTACTAAACGCATAGAAGCTTATTTACGATATTTATAATACGAATATTTTGTCTTATTCATAAATTGTTAATAATAATTTATCAGTGTTTAAATATGTTTATATCATTTTAAAGATGTGATCAAAGACCTTTACAAAGTGCCATGATTGCTATAAAAGGTTATTTCTATATCATTTATTGCGGGGGTTGTCTTGATCATAACAATGTATCTCGGTTTTCCGTTTGAAATATTGCCGTATAACTTCTTTCAGGAAGTGGAAGCCCGGCCAGCCCGACAACTGGGGCCACGGCCATGAGAGAGGCGAGGACTGCGCGGGCCTCATCCACGACGGCCTGTGGAACGATTTCTTCTGTGAAGATCTCATAAGCTACATTTGCCAGAAGCCACAGACGGAAGCACGTACGGACACCGAATCTTCTCAAGATATTTTCTTCTTCTCCTCATTATTATCATCGTTATGAATCGGAGTCTCCGTGTTTCAGCAGGGAGCTCGTAGCAGCAAAGGCGGGTCCGGGGACGGGGGCAGCTAGACCGGACACCGCGCAGGTTCTGGTCCACACACAAAGGGACGCGTTTGGGACACGAGCAGCTTGAGTGCAATACAGCAGCCAAAGGAAGGACAATCTTTTTTTTTTTTTTCCCATATACTGTATATTTTTTACAAATCTACCAAGTGATTGATCTCCATTTTAACGTGCAACTGAATATCTGAATGTATATTTCACTATGCAACTGTGTAGGAAATGAGTGATTCGTTGAGTACAATGCATTTTTTTATTTTTTTATTTTTTTTATGAGATTAAAATGTGCTAAAAAAAAAAAATCTGCTACATTCAATGAAGTGCTAGCTAAAGTTAGGATACTTTTCTCGGGTTCTGTTCCTGCAGACTTGCGTAGCAATAGTCGCGAACCAGAAGGAAAGCAAGACAGGCAAAGTTTGGGAACAACTCTTTGACCGCCAAAAACGTTTAATAACGTTTAGTAAATTCATGATGTATGCCGCCATAAACGTTAAATGACGTCAACTATGTTTTTTTTGTTGTTTTTTTTTCATATATACCTGTGGCCAGTGCAACGTCCAAATGCAGCGCTGCCGAGTCAATGAGTTGTGAAATCAAAAACACCCACTAACTATGGCCAGCAGATGGCAGCATTGTATCTCTTTTCAGTGGTCTGTCGGTGTTTAGAATTACAATGAAACATGATGCAATTTGATGAAATAGAATGTTTTCAAGGATGACGTGAATGATCAAAGCATTGAGGAAAAGCACCAAATAAATGAAGTACCGTTTATTTACCAAAAAATCCTCATTTGCTCACTTCCACGACTTTTAAAGGCACCTGCGTTCAAGGTCAGAGAGAGTATTGGATAGAAGAATGTGAGGATGGCGGCCCCAAGTGGACAAAGGCTTTACCTGCACCTCACATTTACGCACGAAGCGTAAAGGGATACTTGACTCATTGAACAATTTTCAGCAGTAGAAAGTTAATATTTTGCCGATAATTAATACGGTAACTTCAGTATTTTTCATGTGCAATTAATAGCTTTAAAAAGTGATTTTTTTTTTCGACTTGCCATCAAATGATGATGACATCACCTGTGCTACGGAAGAAGGTAACGACCAATCATGGCTCAGTTTACTGACCCACCCCAGCAAACAGGTGAGCCATGATTGGTCATTACCTACTTCCCCAGCACAGGTGATGTCATCATCACTCTACAGCAAGTAGAAAAAAAATCACTTTTTAAAGCTATTAATTGTACATGAAAAATAATCAAGTTGTTAAATTCATTCTGGACAAAATATTAACTTTCCACTGCTGAAAATTGTTCAATGAGTCAATTGTCCCTTAAAAAAATGCATAAAATAGATTTAAATAAAAGTTATATATTAAAAATTTTAAATTTATAACTTGAAGTTTATTCCCTCCAAAATTATTTTTTTTAAATCTCCAAAACATATTTTTTCTTCTGCAAAAATGTATAGGCCTATTTATTTTAATGTCATTCCTTTTGTAGCACTTTATTCTCAAAATTATTTTTACATATCTCAAAATCATCTGCCATTATTGTCAAAACAAAAATAAAATAAAAAGCATAACATTGTGATCTTTCTTCAGAAAAAAAAAAATCAATCTTTTTCTTGCAAAAATTAATCTTTATTGTCATATCACTTAAAAAAAAAAAAAAAAAATTATGTTTGCCGGAACACGATTCCTTTTCACACAATTTAAATAAATACAATTTTATTGCCAGATTTTCATCGAAACAGCCGCCCTGAAGTTTGTCCTGGGACACAAAAAAAAAAAATGATGTCAATTGACCGGATGCGCGTCGGCGCAGGTCCGACACGCTCGGTGTTCCGGCTTGTGGACGCACTGCAGCATGGTCAGGATTCTGCGGACGCATTTTTAGTTTAAGTGAGGTCGGGAAGATCGGAGTCGTGCATGCGAGCGATTCGATATCCTTTACCGGTCGTTGTCGGAGCACGTCCAGCGGAATCCTCTGGCCTGCAGGATGTGGATCAAATCCGCGATGGAGCCCCTGCCGCAGGATTCTCTGTGCACGGGGAAATCGGGTAAGATCACATCTGAGTTAAAACTTTGCGTTCCACATTTGCAGCATTTGTAACGACACAGAAATCAATTTGCTCACATAAAGGGGCCGTCCAGATTGCTCACCACCTTGATGTTGACGTAGTTGACCCTTTGCGGATTCAGATTGTCCAGCTCCACACTTCCGAACATGCTGACAAAGAAGAAGAATAAACAACAAAAGGCGTACTTGGAAATCGAGCACGAGTCATGCTGCACTTTGGAATTAAACGGAAAGTGAAGAAGAACCTGTTCCTGTTGAAAGCCTTCTCAATGGAGCCATTGAGCAGAACGGTGACGTTGCCGCATGCCATCTCCGCAAACTGACAAAACCGTTTCCATAAGAAAAAAAACAAAACAAAGATTCGTAGAAAAAAAAAAAAGGACACAAGACTTCATTTCAACTTTTTTCTGGGGACCAGTCAACTTCATGCTCTGATAAAGGTGAATTTTCTTTTTTATTTATTTATTTTTTAAAGACTTTTTTCACTTTTTTGTCTTAAAAATATTTAAAATACCTAAATACTGCATCAGGAATTCAACAACCTTTCAGAAAATTATTTATTCTGGTAAAAAAAAAAAAATTTTATGACAAAGACTCACTTCAACAAATTTTTAGTTTTCAAGAAACAAAAGAATAAGATTACATTAAAAAAAAAAAAGGAAAATTTGTTGTTTTTTTTCCCTCAGGTGAAATTCCAAATCTTTTCTCTGAAAGATATAAATCGATATTTTTTCCATGATTATAAAATATAGGAAAATAAATATACAATGAATGAATAAAATATACAATAAAATAAATTAAAAATAAAATGAAAAAATAAGACTAATTTTTTTTCTTTTTTAATAATACATTATTTTTTCTGGGGGAAAAAAATGCTTGATTTTCCCACAATTACACCCCCATACCCCAAAAAATCACGTAAAAAAAAAAAAAAAAAAAAAGGAAAAAAAAAACAGATTTAAATTGACAACTTCTCTCCAATATTCTTTTGTAATCATGCATGACATGCAGACTACTGACGCCAAACTCACATTTTTGGACGCTTGCCTCCACAAGGAGTGCACGGGATGATGCAAGCACGCCGACCACTCGGGACACGATCCGAAATCGAAATCTGAAACGGTGAGACGGCGGTGAGACGGCCTTGCGTTGCGATTGGCCGCGTCGCGGGCGGGTGACAGGAAGTGGCCTACCCGAGTCTTCCTGTTGACTGCACCAGATGAGGTCGTTGAACATGTAACCCGCGAGTGTGTCCTCCAGCGTCCACAAGTGACGAGCCACCGCCGCGTAGTCCTGAATCAACTTCCTCGTCTTGCTCCACAACAAGAACTGGAAAAAATTACCATAAAATATACTGATCATTGATTATATATTCACAGATGTCGCAATGTGGCAGCAAAGCACCACTTCTGTCTCCATGAAACTCTTCAACTCACTTCATTATAGTTCCTCATCTCCAAGATGGCGGCAAAGTGCTACTTTTGTCAGAATTACATTGTTGAGCTCACTTCAATATAGCCTCCTTGATAGCAAAGCACTACTTTTATCCATATGAATCTCCTCAACTCACTTCAACCTAGTTTCTTGGTGCTAATATGGCCGAAAGGAACTACTTGTCTAAATGAAACACCTTAACTCAGTTGAACAGAGTTCCCTGACACCAGGAAGCCACAAGGTGGCAGCAAATCACTACTTTTGCCTAAAAGAAGCTTCTCAACTCATTTCAAAATAGTTCCCTGGTGCCTAAAGGCCACAAAATAGCAGAAAAGCTCAATTATTGTCTAAATGAAACCCCTTAACTCAGTTGAACAGAGTTCCCTGACACCAAGAAGCCACAAGGTGGCAGCAAATCACTACTTTTGCCTAAAAGAAGCTTCTCAACTCATTTCAAAATAGTTCCCTGGTGCCTAAAGGCCACAAAATAGCAGAAAAGCTCAATTATTGTCTAAATGAAACCCCTTAACTCAGTTGAACAGAGTTCCCTGACACTAAGAGGCCAGAAGGTGGCAGCAAATCACTACAAAAGTCACTACAAATCACAACAGATACTGTTGTGAAAAGGAGGAGTTTGGCGGTTACCCGGTCGCAGGTGCCCGTCTGCGGCATGGCCCGGAACATCCGGCGGTAGTGCTCGGCGGCCACCTCGCACGACGCCTGCCGCAGCACCGCCTCCTCGAACGCTCGCCAGATCTCCTCGCAGTCGAACCTGCGCGCACACAAACAAGAATAATCGAAATGGAAACAAAGTCAATAAAAAAAAAAGTCACTACACAATTCAAATTGAGGCTAATCAAATAACTGAAAAATGGCATCAAATCAAACTAAAAACGTCCGTGAGTGCTCGAGGTGGTTTAACTGACGGTTACCTGCCGCCGGGGTTGACGAGTGTGACGTAATTGAAGCACCTGCCCATCACGATGTGCTTGATGTTGGGCGTCGTGCCCAAATGGGCCCGCAGTGGCGCCGCGCACATCATGAAAAGCACCAACAAACCTGTTGAAATCAACACCTTGACAGAAGAAATGGCAAAAATCTGACAATTTTTATTGTATTTTGGGTCATGCAAGGGCATGAGAGGGTTATGTTTGGGTCATGCAAGGGTTATGCTTACTGTCGTGACTAGGGTCATGTAAGGGTTATGTTTACTGTCACGCAAGGGTTATGTTTGGGTCATGACCGTAGGGTCAAGTGTCTGTTTTGAACTGATGTAATCGGCATCTGGTTTTAACTGGTGGTGCACTATGAGATGTCAGGAATCTTTCATCTCTTTATCTCGTCAACAGCCAATAAGATTGATTCACTGTCTATATAAGCTGTCTGAGAAATGTGTTTTTGTCGTAATATTATCTCTGTTCCTCTGTGCAACTTCATGGCCCAAGTTAGCTTAGCGTCTCGTGATTGTCGATACATTCTCGTTGTTTCTCGTCAAGTCAAGTTTTTTCTACGCCTCTCGATATTATGCAAATAAAGAGTTAAAATCTTATTCGTGTCTGCGTTTTGGGGATCCAACTCCAGAAGCTAACACCACCCAACTGATTTTTATCATAATAAAATAAAATGTAAAGAAGAAGAAAAAAAAGCGATTCCTTACGTTTACGTTCTAATTTTTCCCTTTTCGCTTCACTTTCACTGTTTTTTTGTTGTTGTTTTTTTTTTTGGGGGGGGGGGGGGGCGTCACCATTCTGCCATTTTTTTCTTCTTTGATTTGGGGGTCAGTCTGAAAAACTAAACGTTAAACAAGGGGCATGAACATGCGTATTTAAAAAAAAAAAACACCTTGAAGTCTGCTAGCTTAATGCTAACATAATGGTAAACATCATAGGAAATAAATAGCACACTTGTATCAGAAAATATAGCAGTACTCGCATGCATATATTCTTTATCCTCTATGTTGAATGCCCAATCGGGTCACCTACAGGAGTTGTGAAACTTCTTTTGTTTTTGTCTACACGACTGTATTTTACTACTCTCTGGTGGCCAAAGAGGAGCCACAATGAATTCATCATGATGCACAAACAGTTTTTTTTTGTTTTGTTTTGTTTTGTTTTATTACATTCTATTGAATTTTGTTATTATTACTCTGTTTCTATAAAGTTGAACTTTATAGGGCGATATTTTACATGCACATTTTCAATGAATTCAGGCTATAATTCAAATTATATTATTTGCGTTTTTTCTTATAACTCAATCGTGGTTTGAAATAAGACATTTGGCATGATAGCTACTCAAAATGAAAAGGTGATATCTCGGAATTTGAAAAACCCGCAAGAAAAATTAGGACTTACATGCAGCTGCGCTGGCTTTGTAGATGGTCGCCATGGTTTGCAATCTGAGGGATCACTTAATTCAGTTTTCTAACCATCAACCACCAAAGATGATCCATTTGACAAGGAAGGCGAAACACAACATGTCAAGTAACGCGAACCCTTTGCCTGCCTGATATTTACTTTCAGGCTAATTCAATGAGGAAAAATCGAATGCTCTCCATGACATCGTCACTTGGTGATGCTCAAAGGCTTGGTCCCGAAGAGAGTTTGCTCCTCTCAGAGATGTTGCAGACACCTCCCACCCCAACACACCACACTATAGACGGACATGCATTGGTGAAGAGGACAGATATTTTTCTCCAAGGCCCCCACTGCATGGGCCTCCGCGTGACTCCTATTAGGGTGGCATGAAGAATTTCCAGACACAACGCCCGGGTTTGTTTGTTTGAGGGGAACCATGTCAAGCTCCAAGAAGAGAATGATATAATTGCTGTCATTGGACAAGCTGACCAAACAAGCATGTCACAGAAAAAGACAGAAGAGAGGAAAAAAAAAGTTAATTCGTGGAATCCAATTGGCTTACATAAAGCATGTAAATTCAAATCGGGAACTTTGCCAAATGGATTATTTGACCTTTTCTTTAACAACTGTATTGCACAATACTGTACATAAAATTTTTAACTACTGGACACAGCCAGGTATTGCTGCCACCTTATGGCTACAAAAAGCAATGAATGGTAAAAAATGAATCCCTGTACTCGGTGTGATTTATATTTAATACAATTTTAAAACACACCGTTATATTTTTCAGTGTTTTAATGAATGCTCTTGGAAATCTCAATCAGTTCTCAAAGGGAAACGTTGACAATGTTTTGGCCAATGAAAATGTCGAATAACACTCACGTGACACTGGCTGACCTATCAACGCGATCAACTAAAGCGGCAACATATAATAATTTTATGCAGTTTAAGGTTTTGATTCCCCTTACTACTTAAATGTGATACAAGTAGAAAACAATTAAAAAAACAAAACAAAACAAAAAACAAAAACAAACGGGAACCTCATGTGATATAAACTGACCAATCAAGCGAAAGTAAGCGAGTAAACTAACGCAGTATTATTATTTTTTGAGTGAGAAATGATTGTGGATATTATTTATGTAACCTTATGAGAGACTTTAACATTTTAACGCTGATTTATTTCGGTATCAAATATTGTGATCTCAAAATTCTATTCAAGTAACACGACGAAAATAACTGGATAGTTGACAGCGTTCTAACCAATCAACTCTCAGAATCGAAATCAGGTGATACAAACTGGCCAATAGCTTTGCACTAGCCGGGTGACTGTCAAACGTTTCATGTGGACAATTCAGCGACTGCTACTTTTAAAGTCTTAAATTGTTCATTAAGCGTCCGTTTTTTCCCCAATTTAACCCTTTACTTGCATGCTAGCTAGCGTAATAAGTAATGTCGATTTTATGAACTATCAAAACCGTTGATAGTATTCTAGCTAATAAAAATGCTGAATGAGCGTCACGTGATACAAGCTGACCAATCGTAGAAACGCAGAGAGCTAAACGCGGAAGTTGTCGAAGTGTCAAAGTCAAATGACTTTTTATCTAATCTTACATGGAATGTTTTAACTTTGAACGACGTTTTTAATTAGAGAAACGGGGACGAGCTGAAGAGTGTCGAGGGTCACTGAAGACGGGCCGTCTAAACACTCCAACGTTCGTTTTGTTGACGTCCCTGCCCGGTTGCAGGTGCAGATTGAATCCCCGCAGGCATCTTGCTAAAAGCGTACAACCCGACAGGTTTGCCAACTCTTGTCTGATATGATATCGGATACTTTCTTTACCCACCAACCACGTCGTGTGCTACATTGTTCTGCTCTTATTGCTCATACTGACGAGGCGTGACGCTTATGTTTACACAAGTTTGCATTTTTGTCTTTCAGGATTTGGGGCTGGACTCGAATCATTTACTGTGACAGCGATGACTGATCCTTGGCAAGAGTGCATGGAACACTGTGTGGAAGTGGCCAAACAGGCTGGCAAGGTTAGTTTATTAAATCCATACATTTGGTTAAAACAAATGACATGGAAATCACCTTGTTCTGGCTTGGAAATTGGTATGTCATTCTGCATATTGCACAAAATATCCAAAGTCCATGCTCTTAATCACTATTCTTTTGGGGTTCCTAGCATGACCTCCCCAAAAAGTCACAGTGTAGCCCTCTGAAAAATTTGAAATAAATAAATAAATAGGACTCATGATTGACCAGAAAGTCTGCCATACATGCTGTGCGACATCACTGCTCATTGTCATGGTGGTCCCCCACCAGGTGATCCGCGAGGCCCTCCAGGGCGACATCGCCGTCATGCACAAGAGCTCGCAAGTGGACCTCGTGACCGAGACGGACCAGCGAGTGGAGCAGCTCATCATATCTTCCATCAAAGCAAAGTTCCCCGCGCACAGGTACGCTACTACGACGTCGCCATTATGTCACCGAGGACAGCCAGTTAAAAAAATCCAGACCCAAGACTTGTCTGTGATCTGACCTTTATTTCTTCTGTTTGTCCACCATCTAGTGGCCGAAGGGCGGATGTAATTTGTCTGCTTAAAAACATTCACTGATTTAGTACTTAGTGGATTTTTGTAAAGACAATAAAAGAAGTTCTAAATGTCCTAAAAACAAGTGGACAGTAATTATTCCAAAATAGAACCTGTCACTCGGTTTTAGGAGTTCATCGCTTAACCAGTAGAGGGCAGTCATGCACTCAACGTGCCCAGAAGAAGACAGGAACAGGAAGTTATTGACCTCATGTAGCTCACAGCTAGCTCTACCCTTGTTTACTCATGGAATAATGTTGAAGCTTTGCTTGAAAGTAACTTTCACATGTTTAATATGATATGTGATATAATAATATATGTGTGAACTAAATGGTAGTTAGTGTTTGTTTACCTTCAGTTGTAATTGCTAGCACGCTAATGCTAATCGCGATTGCTAACCCTTTAGCATAGGCTAATTTTGTTGGTGTTTAATAATGCACATGTATAGAAGATAGGGCTGTAATTATTCCAAAATATAACCTGCCTCTCGGGTTTATGAGTTCATCACTTAACCAGTAGAGGGCAGTCATGCACTCAACGTGCCCAGAAGAAGACAGGAACAGGAAGTTATTGTCCTCATGTAGCTAACAGCTAGCTCTACCCTTGTTTACTCATGGAATAATGTTGAAGCTTTGCTTGGAAGTAACTTTCACATGTGTAATATAATTATATGTGATATAATAATGTATGTGTAAACTAACTGGTAGTTAGTGTTTGTTTACCTTCAGTTGTAATTGCTAGCACCCTAATCACGATTGCTAACCATTTAGCATAGGCTAATTTAGTTGCTGTTTAATAATGCACATGTATCGAAGATATTTACTCATGGAATAATGTTGAAACATCGTCTGGAAGTAACTTTTACTTGTGTAATATAATGATATGTGATATAATAATGTACAGTATGTGTGAACTCACTGGTAGTGTTTGTGTAATTGTTGGCAGGCTAATGCTAATCACGATTGCTAACACTTTAGCATAGGCTAATTTTGTTGGTGTTTATGTACATGTGTAGAAGATAATAAAATAGAAGTACACACAATTCAGCTTATGTCTAACCTTAGTGGATTAAAAATATGTGTGTAGGGGAGGGCTTGCTTGATTATTCAATGGAATAATCGGTCTCAAAAATATTTAAAAGTGATAGCACTACTCTGCTGTTCCTAATAATTGTCGTCCCGCTTTGTGTTCCCCTTGAAGCTTCATAGGAGAGGAGTCTGTGGCGGCGGGCGCCCCGAGCGCGCTCACCGACGACCCCACTTGGATCATCGACCCGATCGACGGCACCACCAACTTCGTCCACAGGTACGGCGCGCATCCCTCTGGTTTTGCCTCGTCTAATTGGGCGTCGGCTGTACGTGAGGCTAATTAGGTTACCTCTGATGGAGTTTGGCGAATGTATTCCTTTTTAAAAAAAATTTATTTATTTATTTTTTTTTTTTTAATTTTTTTTTTTTTTAGGTTCCCTTTTGTGTCTGTGTCCATCGGCTTCACAGTCAAGAAAGAGGTAGGCCACGATCATTGTGAGTCATGTCGGTGAGCACTCTATAATGATTTCATTGCTGCAGTGATGCAGCCTGTAATTAAGTCATCAAGTGATTTTGTAATCATGGGGAAGGCAGGAAGTGTTTGGTCGGTGCTGGATTTCACTTTGATTTATCTTTCTTTTCTCTATTTTTTTCTGACCTTTTCTCTGGTCTCCTGACCATTTAAACCTCACGACTCTGGCAAGATTCTGAAGTACCTGGTTAAGGAGTAGGGTAATGGGATATTTATAAGGCTTTAGGTGAATTAATGAGTATAAATTTATACGTATTTGCACGCACGCACGCAAACGCATGCACGCAAACGCACGCACACACACACAAAAAACACACACACAAAAAAAAAAGAGCAATGATGATAAGACGTTGAATCAGTAAGACTACCGAATGAACAATTCTGAGCTCTTAAAAAAAAAAAAAAAAAAAAAAAAAAGTCATCAAGTGTTTTTTCTTGAGCTCGCCTCGCTAATTGCTGCGTTCGTTTGCGACGTTCTTGTCAGATCGAGTTTGGCGTGGTGTACAGTTGCATCGAGGACAAAATGTACACCGCGCGCAGAGGCAAGGGCGCCTTCTGCAACGGCGTTCCCATCAAGGTATCCGGACAGGAAGGTGAGGCAGAGGGAAGGCCGGTGTTTCCGCTAGTAACCAACAGGTGGCGCCCACATATCACCAGCCAGCCTCACCTCCTCCTTGTCCACTTGTGGCAGATCTCAGCCGCTGCCTGGTGCTGACCGAGTTGGGGTTCAAAGAGGATCCGCAGCGTTTCGACACCATGATGGCCAACCTCAGGCGCATCCTCGCCATCCCCGTGCACGGGTAATTACCTCCGCCAGGGAGATTTGGTTTCATGGCCGATTGTGTGCAAAAAAGAAAACATTCACCTAGGACTGAGGCAAGGGCAAAGGATTTGTCACCCAAAAATAAAATAACTATAGTGTTACCCCTCCCAAATGATTTTAAACGAGCCATATGACAACATTTGCCAAAAATTGAAACACAACGTGTAGTTTGCTCTGCTCATCGTTGAAGCCCCTCTCTGATTGGCTACCAAGTTCCGGTGGAAAATATCCACCAATGAGCTCGCACGGGCCATAATTGGCCACATTAAAATGACTGTGACGCTTCAAACAATGCCTCTTGCCCTAAAAACAAGACTTAATAAAAATAGCGCAAATGGAACAAGTTGTGATACAAGCAGTAAAATAGGTCATGAATTATTTTTTATTTTTTCCCACTCAATCGATTTGTTATGGAGACGTTTTTCATTCCACAATGATGCTTTCTACTTGTCACGTTGCTGTTTAAACACACTTAAACTTATTAAAACACACTTTTTAAAAAGTCGACCGCTTGTTCTCACGCTCGCTGTTGGGAGAGCATTATAGGATATCATTTTTAATGACATGAAAAGAAGAAGCTTGCTTTTAAGCTGTTTATTTGTCACTCCCTGGTCAACTTTCCCCCCTGACCCTTGTGAGGAATAAGCGGTCAGGAAAATGGATGG